>NC_080198.1:69348764-69679489 GCF_030028045.1 Hippopotamus amphibius kiboko | reverse complement strand
CAGCATTTCATATCTACAAGCTCAGAGCACAAGCTTGCCCCCTTTTTGACAGAGCTGAGGTGTATGAGGGTACAGTGCTAGAGCTGCAAGGACTGGAGTCAATTTGAAATTTTTTTTCAGTGTCTCTAAATATATTTTCTACCCAACAATCCATTTTACATTCATACACTGAAACATTTGACACACTTGCTTAATCAGATTTTCCTTTTTAGTAAATTTACACTAAGTCAAACTTCTCTGCTTTGAGGCGTTAGTAGAATCATCCTCTCCTCCTCCACTGTTCCTTTCTCAGTATTACCTAATATAGATGCTCCTTCCTAAGTGTAGAAATCTTTTTCCATACTCATTTCCCATTTGTTTTTTCTTTTTTCCGTGACTGTACACCCCATTTCTACTTCCGGTATTTCCTCCACTCTCTTAAAACAGGCTCAAAACCCTTCTCCTCCTTCTCTGATCACATTCCCTTCCCATCAGTCTTTCATTTCCTTTTGCTGTGTCTTCAGGTCCTGTACTTACAGGGTAGAGAGATAACAGATGTTGAAGTCAGGTAATCCAAGCACTCAACTCTGTTATGCTACTCATCTGCTGTGTGACTATGGGCACAGCACATACTTTATTGAGGCTTTTTTATTTTTCATTTATGAAGTGGGGATGGTAATTATCATAGTTAGCCCCAAATTTGCTGTGAAAGGTGCAAGGACTGGGGTAGGAGCTAGCATGTACCTATTAATAGCGTGATAAATTTCTTCATAGATAGCGTAAGAATCCCTGCATCTAGGACAGTGCTTGGAGGGATAGTGGATCGTGAACAGATGTTAACACTGACAATTCAATACACTACTTTGAGATAACAGAGGCCAAACTCTGTGACTTTCATTGGACACATTCTGTCAGGATTAAATGATTCGTATTTGCCAGAGGATATCTTTATGCTTAAGCATGTGAATTACAAATGAAATCTCTGTGAGATGTTTTGAGTGGTAAGGTGGAGTAGACTCAGCTGAAGGAGACTTGAGACTTGTATGGAGTTCAAGGAAGGAGATGAGAATATGAGGATGAGGTGGGTTTTCAGAGATTCATATGCACAGAGCCCGTTACAGTTGATCTGACCAGGTGCAGGTGGGTCTTTGCTGAAACCAGTGGAATGGCCAAGAACATCTTTTCCTTGTTGTATTTGCCTTATGACTCTGCGCTACCTAAATCAGATCCTATTCTTTGAAATAGTGTTAACAAAACTTCTCAGTCAGAGCCAGGGGCTGTCTAATGACGTCTCCATTTGAGGGTAGATTTGGATGAGAACACGTGATCTCTCAGAGCTCCCCTCCTCAGGAGGGCTGCAGAAGCCCAAAATGAGACCTACTCGGATTGGGGTGGGCAGGCTGCCATCATCGCACACATCCTCCAGAGAAACTCCGAAGAGCGGTGTTGGCTTTGTGGGCAGTGGGGCTGGGCCCTGGCTGTCCCGGCGAGTCCTGAAGCTCCGCCAGAAGGCCCAGTTTTTGGCAGAACTCTTCTTGACTGTCTTTTGGCCTGCATCTAAGGAAGAAGTGAGATTATTACGAATAGCAGTGTAGTTTATTTAACCTGATTTAAACGGTTTACATTTTACAGCATATTCATTGCAGTGGCCGGAAGAGAGCAAAACTGAGTCATTTGTTGTACAGAATTTCCCACATTCTGAAATTGGCTACTTGCATCCTTGTGGTGTTCATGTGTTCTTCTTCAACGTATCCTGCAACCCAGTATTTAAACTTAAAGGCTTGATTAGACTCAGGACTGATTCTCCCAGTGACAGGATTCCCCAGACAGTGCTATCTACTGCCTCTTAACTGTGTCCTGAGGCACTTAACCTGTATTATACACATTTCCTGATGTTAAGTGTTATCAGTGGATTCAGGTGTCAGATCTCATTTTAGAAGCCAAAAAGATTTGGTATTCAAATCAAGCAGAGTTTGGTAATCATTTACTTTTGTAGTAGGTTTCTTCCCACTCTTAGATTTCCTGTTTGGCTGAGTACCCAACCATGGTCAACTTTCTCCCGTCAAAAGGATCTGCCTGTCATGACACATCCTGCCTGACCCCACTTCTCAGCCAGCTTCTGGACCTCTCTTCTGGGTGGCCACAACCCTCTGGCAGCTCTATAGATGACTTTCTGCAGTCAGGGTCCTTGGGAAGTAGTCATTAAATGCTGGCTATATGGTAAGATGCCAGGTGGCCATCTTCCTGTAACACCCTACCCAGCTACCCAGGCCCCTGTCAAAGGAAAGCTGAAGACAGGCTTTTAAAGAAAAAGTGATCATCAATGAAAAGCTGAGTTCAACATTTCTACTGCCTAACTGTGAGTATTTTCTGGATATTTGCTTAAGTAACCTGTTTAACATTTACTTAAAAAACCTGCTGAAATAACCAACTAAAAAAGTCAACAGAGGTGCCAAGTTGTAGGAAAATAAACAGATGAGCAACATTTTACCAAATATCCTTAAACGCCCATCCACTTGGCTTTCCTGAGACATAGTGAGTGCATCACCATGTCCACTCATGTGGACGGAACACTTCTGGTTCTGGATGAGAGAACCAGAAGGCTCCTGTTCTGCCAGCTAGTTGGATAAGTTACTTTAAACTCTTTGAGCTTTGGTTTGCTCAAATTTAACATAAATGATGCTACCTACACTTCATTGAACTACATAATGTAATGTACTACTCAACACAAGACATGGCTCATAGCAGCCTTAGCAGAGGTAATTTCCCCCCCCTCAGAGAGCCTAAGGCAGCCTAGACATCAGTCTCCTCCCTGCAAAGCAGACCCCACCCCCATTCTTCAGCTGATTTTGCAGCCTGCAGATGTGCAGTCATGAACGAATGCCACCAGTCCACCTTAGGCTCTTCCTGCCCTGGCATGTATACCTCCATCATTTTAAAAGGAGAGAATGAAGAAAGCAAATACATTCTTAAATCCAGGAGGAGATTTTTCTACCTTAACATGTACAGAAGTTTAAGATACATGTTTAGATAGGTTGAGTTGTTTTATGCAACCTGGTTTCCCTATTCTTAACCTGACTGTATTATTTTTAAAGCTATCCAAATGTACTCATGTATTCCAACTGTATTCATTCACTGTTCAGCTTTAATAAGAATACTCCTAAGAAGAGTGCTCTATCCCTTGCTATAAAGCTATATATCCAGCTACTCTATGAGCATAGACAGAAAGCAAAATAGACATTGAGTCCTATACTTTCTCAAAGATACTTTCAGGCTTAGTTGGACCTCTCATAATGTACATTAAAGTTCATGTTGCCTCTGTGACCGATCAAAATATATGCTATAGCCATGAAAAATATGGAGACTAGTAAACAAGCTAAACTTACAACCTCATCTTTCTTACACAGTCTTGGCAAGGTGTAGTTTAGTGTTTCCTGATGCTCAGATTAGGGTTTGAATATTAAAAAAATATATAATTTTTGAAACTTTTTGCTTACAGAATAACAATCATAACAATAAAAATACTTTAAGTAGGAATTCTATTCTGGCCCCAGTACTTCCCAGATTAATTAAGAACATTTTATTCAGAGAAAGAAATATTAGTGAGACACTATTGGAATGGTAGGGGGAGAAAATTGCAAGAGGGAAGATTTTTAAAAACCCCAGCCATAAACGTTCAGTTCCAATCGCAACCTGGGTCTGAAGCAAACGTGGAAATGAGACTGCTGTGGGGGTAGAATTAAGAGTTCAATTCTAACCAGAACCCCCAGAGCCACTTCAGCCTAAGTCCAGAATAGATTTGAAGTCTTTTCTAAGCCATACAGTCATCTAACCACCTCCTGTGAAGGCACGAGATGCTAGACACAACATGGGGAACATGTGTTCCCAGGCCATAAGAAGCTCATACTCTAATAAGACACACAGATGTGTACAGATGTAATTATATGTAGGCAGTGCTCTGGGGATACAGAGAAGGGAGATGTGTACCTGGAGGAATTAAAAAACAAAACAAAACCAAAAAACCAAAAGCCAAAACCTTCCTGGAAGTGAGTTGGATCTTGATTTCAGACCTTTGGTGTTTCTCTGAGCTTGATTCTGTGGGTATTGGGGCCTGCCTATACGGTTCCCTTAACCCCACATGGAGAATCGGCTGTATGTCATGAGTTTGTTTACAGCAGGAGAGACAAGAGCCAAGGGAAGACACTTACAGGAAAGGAAGGGGCTCACCTTTCCCCTGCTGATTCCTGGCTTGGTTCCTGGCTGTGTGCTTGGGTTTCAGGATAAACCGGCCTTGGATCTCTTGGGACTCCTGCTGCAGTGGGAAGGCCTCCTGGAGGGCAGAAGGAGAGGTGGAGTCCTCCGATCCCCGCTGCAGGAGCACAGTAGCTGGAAGATGGCTCATTTTAATTCCATAGGGATATTCATGCCCTATGTGGAGAAAAATCTACATATAGATTCAGGCTGATATGATGGGTACAGTCAAACCTACCTTACCGTGAGCAAGTGCCCCACACTGGTGTGGCTGCTGTTCTTCTGGGGCTTCTGGGTAGAGAAGGCTGTACTTTCTGAGTAGGATGTGCACTGTCATGGGGGACACCCTGCAAAAAGCAGGTGCCCAAGCAAATGAGTTTAAATAGTAAAGAGAAGAATGTTTTGAGACACCTTGCTTGGTTTGGAATGTATATATCCATCCCTGCACTGCACAATGTTGACTTTTGTTGTGTTTCCATCTGAGAATACTGAAGGCCTTCTAGTTTCTGCCTTGACACTCACTAGATTGTACATCTCAGGCAAGCCTTACGTTCTTCCTTTCAAATGCTCACCCTCACATAGACTGATAAGGAGCAAAGTAAATATATGAATAAACATTGGTGCTTAATATTTTTAAAATGATTGGGCTATATACGTTAAGAATTGCTCTGATCACTGTTCTCTCACACATGTCAGTTTAACACACAGATTTTTCATTTCCTTTTGTCAGTTCAACAGCCAGAGCTATTCCAGAGCAGCGGGGTGGTTTGCCTTTATGTTTCCCTCCCATTGCTGCCTTCCCTCCGTGGGGGGGGTTCCTGCGAGGCAGTGATCAGAGGCAAGGCTGCGCGGTGGTGGAAACCCGGAAGCAAAGTGCAAACCAGTGTTTACAGAGTGGAAAACCACACCAGAAATCCTCAGGAGGTGCCTGCCAAGGGATTTGTTTTGCTCTTTCATGCTTTACATTGCTTCCTCTCCATAGAATGCCCAAAGACCCTGTGTTGTGACGTGGATTTCATTTTTTAAGAATAGAAGGAAAGTTCCTTTTCTTTTGTTTCTGATTTATTATTGAATGTAACTTGGGGAGCTCTTGCTTTTGCTTTTCATCTAACATAAGTGCAATGTCAGCGTTCTGTTCAGAGCAAGAATCACAGTGACTTCCATCCTTTAAAGCAAAAGAAGCTTCCATGACAGCAATAAAATACAACCAAATCACCAGGATAACCAGGAGCTAATCCATAACTGTGAGTTGAGAGCAGGTTAGGAAATGCATTCAGGGTGACTGCTGAGGTAGCATCACGAAGGCCAGGCTCTTAGGAGTCCTTAGAGCCAGCCACGGTGCGTGAAGCTGTTCTAAGCCTAAAGATTGTCATTTACATGGTTTGGTTTAAATGAATGCATTTCATTAAAATAAATATATTTAAGTATTCGATTTTTTTCACCTTATTGCTGGTGGACTTTTACAAAAATGTCAACATTAAACAAGAAAAACACATGAAATAGGTGAGGGGAGTTTGTCCTCAGCTTGGTGCTTGGTGACTCCATGTATTTCTGAGACTGGGAATATACATATCATAGAAAAAGCTCAGTTGATTAGATTTTCTAGATCACTTGAAAACGTTCTTCAGGTCACTTGAAAGAGTAAAAGCCTCACAGGATTATTGAAGAGATTAAAAAAAGAAAAAAGAGGGAATGCTCTAAGATTTCTAGCAGAAATCATTGTCACCGTTACTGTATTGCAAGTTCTGCTACAGGTTTTGTCCTTTCCTTTGTTTTATTCCCTCCTTTTTTCACTGACCACACTGAACAGACTTGCTGATCTAAGAAAAGCAAGTCTTTCCTAGCTTTAGAAAAGCTAGATTATTTTTAGCTATTATTATATTATTATTATTTCTAACTATTATATAATAACTATTGTAGGAAAGATGGAATCTATGTATCAAAAACCTCAAGAGCAATGCTGGTAAACAGCTTGAGAAACAGCAAAGTACAGGTGGTTTAGTCAGTGAAGACTTGAAGAATCTGAGTGTGATTATCTCATTCTCTTTATGATGCTGAGAAAAGTTTTGGGCACAGAGCAGATTATTAAATAAATGTACTCGGGTACAGAGGCATGGCTGGATTTTAGAAGAGTCTCACAAAATAGAGACTGCTTAGTAGTTAGGAAATGGATCAGAGGACTTCAAGACTGGAATATGAAAAGTATAGGGAAGGTGGGAAGGAGTTGCAGGAGGGAGAGGATATGGGGATATATGTATAACAGCTGATTCACTTTGTTGTACAGCAAAAACTGGCACAACAGTGTGAAGCAATTATATTCCAATAAAGAGCTTAAGAAAAGAAAAGTAATGTATGAGAAAAAGAAATTCCAGTTTGTGTTGCTTTCATACCTAAGTAAGTAAGTACGTAGGGAGGTAAATCAATGTTTTCAAGACAAGTCTGTTTGTCAAGTGAAAAAAGTAAAGAAGAAAAATTCCCATTTCTCTCCCCAGCTAGACCGTAAGTTGCTGAATGAAGAGATGTTATTAGTGCTCAGGATAGAGTAAGTGCTTGGAATTCGTTAATAAATGTATGAATAAATATTGCATGAGATTTTCATTTTTAAGGGTATTTAAGTTCAAGACTGATCAGCTATTACTTTGAGACTTTAGAGTTACAGTTTTGAACCCAATCAACCCCATCTTAGGTTTTCCCTGACACTTACCGATGAGTGGGTATGAGGCCTCTTTCTTACCAGAACTGGCCCACAGCTGGTAATCTTTCTCAGAGCCCTTGGAGACAAAAAGAACTGTGTGTCACAGCAAATCTTCCCAGTAGGTACTTGAAGAACCCATTTCCTTAGCACTTTTATACTTCCAAAGAGAAAGAATTTGGGCCAGTATAAATGCTATGTGGTGCATGGGGGTGGCTACAATTTTTGAGTTAACAATGCTGATTTCAGGATCTCCTGTCTCTTTTGCAGCCTCCAGTGGACCTTCTGAGATTCTTGTCCTTTTTGGTAAAGGGTGGGGATCTATGGGACCACAGTGCAATTAGCCCCTCACTTTGTGGGCGGCCCATGGCATAAAAAAAATCGCAGTAATGCCCCTTCGCTGTGGAGGAGAAGTCTAATCTCAGGAGTCCTGCTTTCTGCTGTCTCTAGATTCCTTGGAGAATGTTGGCTTTTGGCTTCGAATATCCCAGCCCAGACAAGCATGTTGTCCAGAGAGCCACACACTCTGCCATGACCATTCCTGAGCAAAGTACAACTTGAAAGGCATCATAAGCTCAGCAACCATGAGCAAAAGGAGACAGATGCCCAAGAGGCTTTGAGTAGATGGCAGAATCAAGTCAGCCCACTGGCTCTGATGCAGATGAGTGCCATTCAAGGGAGAGAAGGGACAAGGAATGTAGCCTAGAGAGTGTCAGATGCAGAAAACAATCACTGCCTAGGAATATTGGATATCCCATTTGAAACAAGCCTAAATTATAAAAAATGCTGAATTAAAGAGTCCTCCAGGAGAGGATAAAGCAAAAAAATGTTTGAAATAGAGTTGTTGGTGATAGGTACTATGCTTGCCCTTGACTTCTGATTAAAAACCATGGCCTTGCCATGAAGGAGGCAAGGTCCCAGGTAGTGGAAGCAGTCACACACACACACACACACACACACACACAGCTAAACCTGCTCAAAATTGTATTGCAAATAAGAAGTGAAAGCTAATAAAAAATCTTTTCTTTTAAGGTAAAGATTGAAAAAACTGTGTTGGAATCCCTTAAATCAGGCATACACATATAGGCAAATAACCCCAATTCTTCATTAAAATAGAAATTTTTTCTTGTCTAGTGAGATTGATCACTTTAAGCAAAGGAAAATTACAAAAATGAAATAAAATGAGCTCTAACATTAATCAGTCTCCCCAGCCTTATCCCTAAAACCACTCTCTTGTAAGATTTAATTCTTATTCAGGACATACGTATCAAATAGGTTAGAAATCAATGCAGAGGGGTACTTCACCCAGTGCATATAAATTCAATTTTATTTATAATGTATTATTAAATTCCATTTTTACAGAATCAACGCTTTCTTATATCACATTCTGGCTGCCCTGAGTTTTTAAGGGGCTTTATTATACCACTGAGTCAGACAAAACTTAAATACAAATATTTTAATTATGTCATTTCACAATAGCAAGACATTTTCGCATTTATGTGTATATATATATATATATATATAAAAATATATATTCATATTTGTATATATAAATTTTATATAAGGAGCCGTGCTTTACAAGTGCTTTTTTCAATTCTGTCCATCTGAATGTCCCTCTCCCTCTCTTTTCCCCTATGCACCCTCATCCCCATAGCCATCCCTTTCACCAAAAAATTCTTACAAGCCATAACAGTCCTATCAAAACATAAAGGAGAGGGAGTTGTGGGAGGGAGGGAATATGGGGATATGTGTATAAATACAGCTGGTTGACTTTGGTGTACCTCAAAAACTGGTACAAGAGTGTAAAGCAATTATATTCCAATAAAGAGCTTTAACAAATAAAATAATCAAAATATCAAAAAAAAAAAAAAAAAGGAACAGACACTTGAAAGCAAAACAAGATGAAAGTGATGTGTACACAGATGCCCCCAGATCCATGGTCTTACTCAGAACTTCTCTTCTTTACCAGTTCACAGGTGGCATTAGCCATCTAGTTCTCAGGACCTGCATCAAGGGGATGTAGTGTCTAGCCAGGTGGTCTTTATGTCAAATTTACAACAAAACATATCATTTAGGATTTCTGATGCTGAGATTGAGTCCTCAGGTGGCAATCAGGATAAACAGGGATGGGACTAGAGGAATCAGGAATGAAGATACAGAAAGAACAGTCCTAGAGAGGAGGAGATGTTTAGAATCTTATAAGATTTTATTGTCTATATATATAATATAGACAATAAAAAGCACGTTTTCATTAGCACTCTAAAATTATAGCCCGATTTCATTATGCTGTGACTTTCAACTCACACAAAATTTAAAATGAGAATACAAGAATAACATGCATAGGCTAATAATATAGCTTTGCTGCCTTCAACTTCTAAATTTAGGGGACAAAATATGACTTACATATCTGTAATAATCAGCTGTCTTATGATGGTAGGTACATTACACACACACACACACACACACACATACACACGAATCTCAAAAATCAAAGTTGGTTTTTAACTAAAAATAACTTTCAGGTACTTACAGTTATTCCTAGCTTTGAAAGTGACATGTTGATAACATCATTCACTGTGTCTGAATTTGTTACTGTTATAGTTACAGACTGCAAGAAGCAAGAAAAATTGCTATAAATAAGTTTTAAACAGGTGAGTAAATAACTATTGTCAAATTATTTATCCATATTCTAAAGGCAAAGCTTGTTTTCAGGTAATGACAATGTAAAGCGCATGTAGAACACAAACCCCTAATTATAGTTGATTTCCATTTCTTTATATAACATGAAGCTAGCTAGGAGAAAGCATTTCAGTAAAACAGATATTTCTCTTAAAGGATTTGTGGCACACAAAATATAGAAGCTTAAGTAAGAAAGAGAAAGACAGAATTCTGAGAGGGCACATGGGCTGGTCTTCAGCACCTTAAGGCTGTGTCTATAATGGAGGAAGGATAGTTTAAAAAGAAGGATCTGGACCCTCTTCTCTCTTCCTGAGTTGTGTTTTTATAGTATGGTTTTATTGCTTTGCAATTACATAGTAAAGTAAATTAGTAAAATTAGAATAAGAGCTGGCTATAAAATATATTTCTAAAAAAACTACTATTTAGTGAGTACTTTCTCTGTGTCAGGTATCATGGTTACTAAGATTTTCATGATTGAAATCTGTTGAGGACTTCCCTGGTAGCACAGTGGTTAAGAATCCAACTGACAATGCAGGGGACGCAGGTTCGATCCCTGGTCAGGGAAGATCCCTCATTCCGAGGAGCAACCAAGCCCGTGTGCCACAACTACTGAGGCTGCGCTCTAGAGCCCGAGAGTGACAACTGCTCCGCCCGTGTGCCACAGCTACTGAAGCCTGCACGCCTAGAGCCTGTGCTCTGCAACAAGAGAAGCCACCGCAATGAGAAGCCCGCGCACTGCAATGAAGAGTAGTCGCCTCTCGCTGCAACTAGAGAAAGCCCTCGTGCACAGCAACAAAGACCCAATGCAGCCAAAAATAAATAAATTAATTAATTAATTAAAAAAAAGAAATCTGTTGAGTCAATTAAATAAAATCAATGAATCTAGGAAATGAGATTGTAAATTTTAAAGATTCCAGTTCCATTTCGAACTCTGCCCGTGAATAGGGTATTTATAATAGCTCTACCACACATCACATTAAGAAACTGCTCCAAAAAAATAGGAAGACACTTTATAGAAAATTAATATGAGGTAATAATGATTAAAATTTTGCAAACTTGGTGAAAGACATAAATTTACAAATTCAAGAAGTTCAGAAAATGCCAAACAGGCAGATTCGAAAAAGACCATGCTTTGAAACTTCATCGCCACGCTGCTAAAAACAAAAAATAAAGAAAAAATCTTGAAAGCAGCCAAAGAAAAATGACAAATCACATACAGGGGATTAATGTTTGAGCACAGAATACTCATCAGAAAACACAGAGACTAAAAGACAATGGAACATCTTTAAAGTGCTGAGAGGAAAACATTTGCAAACAAAATTCTATAGCCAGCAAAAATCGCCTTCAAGAGTTAAGGTGAGATAGACTTTTTAAAAAGTCTTTATTGACTTTATTACGATATTGCTTCTGTCTTATGTTTTTTGGTTTTTTTTGACCCTGAGGCACGTGGGATCTTATCTCCCTGACCAGGGACTGAACCTGCACCCCTTGCATTGGAAGGCAACGTCTTAACCACTTGGCTGCCAGGGAAGTCTCCCAAAGTAAAGACATTTTTAGATAAAAGAAACTAAGAAAATCTGTTAGCACCAGATCTGTACAAGAAAAGCTAAGGACAGTTTCCTCAGGATGAAATGAGGTAGTACCAGAGGGAAACTTGGATCTTCAGGAATGAAAAACATCAGAAATGTTTATTCTGTGTAAATTATATATAAAGTTGATTTTTTAAAATTTCAAGGTGATTTTCTGTGAAAAATTCTGAGTGTATCCCGCTGCCACAAATCAAAGCTGGCAGAGATAAAGAGTGGGCTTTGCTACAGGAGAACTCTCTCGTCTCATCTCCCTCAACCATTGCATTTATCTGGTGCTCAGAAACAGATCAGAATATTTGCATGGCTTTTGCTGTTGGCCAGGAAATAACTGTCTTAAACTACCTCTTCTTCTGTCTGCAAATACTATTTTGTGTGATCTAGAGCTACTGTAAACTAGAGCAGAACAGAATGTCATAAAAAGTACCCAGAATCTCTTGTCACTGTAAATGTTTTGGCTACTACAGTACACGTTCAGAAATTAAATGATATACAGATAACTGGGGCTAATGGTGTGACTTTTTTTTTTTCTCCAACAGCGGAAACAAAATCAGGTAGAAATATGCTGGTAATTTCAGAGTGTCATCCCTTTCAGCTCAATTCGATCCTGACATTCTTCAGAATGAAAGACCTTTCAGAAGTCTTCTGCATTTGACATGACTAAAAGCAACACCATCCCCTTGATCCTGTACTGGAAAGGGGACAGCACTGAGGTCAGCTGACAAAATGGGAACATGAATGGTTGATTAAAGTATTACATCAATGTTAAATTTAGTAAAGGTCATAACTGTGTGGTGGTTATATGAGAGAAGATCCTCATTCTTAGGAGATACCTCAGTATTTAAGCATAAAGGGCCATGGTGTATGTATGACCCTCAAAAATAGTTAGACACATACACCTACAGAGAGAGAGAGAGAGAGGGAGGGAGAAATGATAAAGCAAATGGAACAAAGTGTTCATAAATAGATGAATCTAGGTCAAGGGTATATGGAGTATTCTTTGCACTGTTTTTATTTTTGTAGCTTTTCTGTAAGTTTGCAATTATTCCAAATAAAAACATCACAGGAAAGAAAGAAAACTGTGGAAACAATCCAAACCACAATGTATGTAAGTAGCAACAATTAGAAGAAAAAATGTTTAATTTCGATAGGAAATACCTGCTTATGAAAATTACTTTATTACAGTGAACCACTAAAGTCGTTATTAGAAGAATCCAGAGAAATATTATGGACACTTAACGGTCAGTATTCTTTCCATGCTTAAACAGTGTCGCTGTCGTGGATTCCTCTTGCTTCATATTGCCTAGGATTCACTTTTTATGAGGGAGAGTCAAAAATTATCCGCACTCCGGTTATATTAAAACTTCTGTTGGCTGTACTGTCTTATCAGCGCTTTCTGTTCAAGGCTACTGTCTCCCCAGTCACTGGTGTGGAGGTGTGAACGTGTTACATCAGTTCATTTGTAACTGCAGTGCAAGCAAAAATGGATGCCCCACTTGTGATCTGCACAAAAGAAGAGCAGCGTGCAGTGATTTGTTTTTTGTGCTCTGAGGGTGTACCCGGTGCCGATATTTATCGAAGACTTTGTGCGCAGTATGGAGAAAGTGTTTTGTTGTGACGAAGTGTGTATGAATGGACAGAGGAGTTCAAGGAAGGTCACACAAGTGTTAGCCATCAAGAAGGAGCCAGATTCACTTCTGATGAAGAAGTGAAGACAGCAGTGCATTTGAACATTTTTAATGAGGGAATATGAAAGCTTGTTGACAGATGGACAAAGTGTGTTGAAAAGCGAGGAGATTACATCGAAAAATGATGTATTTGTCTTCTCTGAAAGTTAAATTCTACAGCCAGAGTGCAGATAATTTCTGACTCACCCTTGTGTGTGTGTGTGTGTGTGTGTGTGTGTGTGTGTGTGTGTGTGTTTGTGAAGACACACATTTTTATAGGAAAATACATGTTCCCACATAGTACTTTCTAAATACTCCCTCTCTCTTTCCACTCTCCTTCATTCTCCCTCCCTCCCACCCATCCCATCTCTCTCTCTCTCTCTCTTTCTCTCTCCTGTATATCTCTATCAGTTTCATTTTGCTAAGCCAAGAACTTGGAATTTCATGTTTGATCTTAAAAACACTTACACAGGCACAGTTCTTGATGTCCTCAGTGAAGATTTTGAGGGGAATGCTTTTTGGCTGGTCCTTCTCTTTGGCTAACTTGATGTACCTAATAAAATTCAGTAATAACCCAAAACAGAGTAGACGAATTAGCTATTAGCTTATTTTCAAATCAATCTGTGTTGCTAATATTTTAAATAGTCTTTTTTATTCTCAAAGCATATAGATAGACTCAACAAAATCAAATTAGGGGTTGGAAGAAAATATGCAAAAATGTTTCAGGAAAATAAGATATGACCCAGAAAATAACAGGTCTCCTTTGTCATGTGAGATGTGGGCAGCAGATCCAGTCCTCAAAGCTTTCCTGCCTAGGTTGGCAGGCCCAGTGCCTTCCTGGGTTCAAGGGTAGGAAGTAGCAGTTGCTTTGAGAATCATTCAGTACAGTCAGTAACCTGCACTTATGGAAATTTAATATATGTTTTGAGAATAATGTTAGCTCCGGCCATAAGGATGGAGAAAAGGGAAAGATGAGAGTGATCATCAGAACTTCCTCAAAAATAAGCAGAACATACATGTAAATGAGAGAACAGTATTTGCAGTAGGAGCCATGATAAATCTACACAAGAGGGTAGTCTAACAATTCCTACCAAAGAGAGGGAGAAAAGTTTGGGGGCACTGCCTTGAAGAGATTTGTATTCTTCTATCATGGATTAAAGATTTAAGATACGTATACAAAATACCTTTGAAGGAAAGAGTGCCATTTTTCCTTTAGTTTGGAAGAACTGTAATATTAAAAAATGGGAGAAAAAATTACATGAAATACTTACACTAACATATTAAGACTTGTACTAACATATCAAGTGCCATTCCAGGTAAAAATATCAGCAGCCAGTTGGTAACCGATGTGTATGCATGTGTAAGTTGTACCTTCCTCATAACTGGGCTTTTGATGGATGGACTCTGCTCTTTTTCAAGCAGTATTACAGCGATTGCAAGTAGATCTTAAGAGAAATTGGTTTGGAATCTAAACACTTGATTGCAGCTGTGTGATGCAAGCTGTGTCATCACGGGCAAGTCGCTTAACCACTCTGAGCTTCAGTTTTCAGAACTGAAGAAGGGTTAATTATACCTCAGAGTGTTCTTGCAGCTGGAAGTGCGATTCAGGTATAAAGAACATTATTATTCAGATTACATCATACTTAGGAACTGGCATTTGGATGGAACTGTCTTGTCCCAGAAACAAGAGTATATTTTTAGGGAAAAAACCCTACAGTATTTTATTCCTTTATGTGTATAGCGTATAGCAGATTGTAATACATTAAATTAGTTTCTAGAAAACACGTTTTTCAGTACTGTGATCCTCTGATCGAGATCAATCTACCTACTGCTAAGTTATTAAAGAGTAGTAGTTTGTCTGCTAAAGTTTGTGCAGCATTTACTATCCAAAGCTGAAAATGTTTTAAGTCTCATTCATGTGTGGACTTATCACTTACTAGCTTTTATTTATTGTAGTACATTTCACATAACATAAAATTGACCATGAGTGACCTTCAGTACATTAACAGTATCGTGCAACCCTCACCACTATCTGGTTCTGGAGCATTTTCGTCACCCAAAAGCAAACCCAGTGTCCATTAAGCAGTCACTCCCCATCCCCCCAACCTCAGGCCCTGTACCACATTTTGTTTATACATTCATCAGTTGATAAACACTTAGGCTTGTTTATTTGGCTATTGTGGATAATGCTTCTGTGAGCATGTGTGTATAGATTTTTGTGTGGATGTGTGTTTTCATTTCCTTTGGGTATATACCCAGAATATATATGTTCTCCAGGGGCTGCCACATTTTATCTTCCCGTCCGCAACGCTGCTCCTGCCCCCTCCATCACCATTTCAGGACGTGTTTTAATCAGGAAGTGGAAATGCCCACTTATCTCCGCAACCGACATATGTACATGACACACCTTCTAATTACTCATGGCAGTCTGCGGGAGAGCAAAACAGCCAATGGCAAAAGCGCTAGGTGCCAGGCATTGTCATACATGCCGTATATGTTCTTACACAGATTTTTAGCCAGTATGACACGTGTGAACCTGCCTTTCGCATTCCCCCCTCACTAGAAAACAAGAATCTTGGACCCTCCCTTATCATAATCTTTGAATATTCCCAGTTGAAACTGCTTCCTTTCACTTGCAACATGGAAAAGATGTTAAGCCATAGGAGCTGATAATCTTTCGAGAAGTAAGTCATGGAAAGTAGACATGTAGAAAATGACACAAATCATGTTTCTTCCCAAAAAGCTTTGAAAACGTTCCTGAAGTCAACAGCTGCATTCTAGAATAGACAACTTGGCAACATTTTCGTTGTCCTGTCTTTGTGATGGTGCCAGAGATTTTGGTGGAGTGGGGCGGGGGGGACAAGAAAGAGGAGTGTTGAGTGCCTGTGATGAACACTCTGTGCATAAGAATGAGACTTGAGGTGTGGTTGTTCCCAAAGGGCAGGCATAAGTGTTGCGTGACCCCTGGGAACCCAGCAGTGTCGACCTAGGATGTCCACATTCCCCATCCTCACTCCAGCCTAAGGATGCGTCTTGGAAAACTGACCTGTACTCCATGAAATCATACCTTTGTTTTAGACTGTCACCCCTCTGCAGACACCAAATAAGATAACCTGTACACAGCAATTTAGGCGACCTAGTATTTGATGAAATGATGAATGTTATGTGTCTAATTAAATCCTGTTTTTAAGGGAATTAATTTGGGAATATAAAGTCAGTTTTTCAAATGTAATTGTACTTGCTCAAGAAAGATATTCTAGTGATTTAAAGACACAGATACTCCCTTGAGATTAGGGGGCAGGAAGTTGGAGCGGGTTCCTAGGGTCTTGCTCTCATGCTCCTCCTTCCCGATACACGAACACCATGAACACATGAAGATGCAACTTCCCAAGCTCACATGGCCCATTGAAAAACCGCTGGTCAAAACCAAAGGAAGTTATTCCAGTAGTTCCCACTATTTATGATCAATATGCATGTATTTGCACATAAAAACCGTTTTTGGGGAAAGTACAAGGCATACAAGTGTCATGGGCTGTCAAAAGGTGATCACTGGCGTGATATACGATCAGATTTAAGTGTTTTCCTTTTTTAACCCTTACAAATACAGGACCAAGCTGTAGGTCTTACCTGAACGTGGCCACAAAGTTCACCGTGGGCCAGCCTAGGACAAAGGCCTTCCTGGCACCAATGTTGGCTTCACCAACTTTGTCTGTACAGTTGGCAGTCCACATGGTGCTCAGTGGTATTTCATTTTTTACCTTCAAGTTCTTTTTATACCTGGAAAGAACCAAACAACACTTCTGTTAGTCTGTTTCTTAAATGTAATGGGAGAAGCTGTGTTCATGCTAAGGATGCTAGTTCTCACTGCTCCAGGGCAAAGCATGTCTCCTTCATCTCTGTTACTCTGTGTGCACAGCATAGCGAGTAGTTTGATAGACCTTTTCAAAGTGTGTGCTGAGCAGAGGCTGGTCCAGGAAGGCCCTGAAAGCACTTCCTCGATGGCAGGAAATAGGCATTTTCTGAATGTTGAGTGTTGAGTATGGACCATCGTTTATATTTTAGAGCTTTTTTTAGAGAACCATTAACTCATTCTTATATTTGTTATTTATGACACTATATATTATATATGTATTTTTGTAATTATAATTTATTATACACTCACGTCTTGCCTACTTCAAAAAGTATTGAGGGGCTGAACAAAGATACATGGTACATGGTTTGTAAAAATAATTATACAGTCTTTTTCCTAGCAGAGACAGGCAAAATAAAAGCTGGGATTAGAGAGATTTAAAATACATTTTCAACCTTAATTTTTAAAAAGATTTTTTAGTATAGGTTATTTTAAGTTTCCTTTCTCAAGATTTTGTTCATACAATTTTCTCTTTGATTATAGCTAAAACTGAAAAACTGTTAGCATACAGGCTGAACCCCAACTGAAAAATCAGTCAGTCAATCTCAGACCAGTGGCTAGGGTGTCTCATGTGTAAGTGATAGATATACTTCCCATTTATCTCTGGGGAGTCAGAAGGTGATTGTCACCAGTGAAACTGCTTTCTGACAGTTTCTGCTGATTCTCTTTTGACTTCTGATATGGAAACTACCATATCTTTTGGTTAATTCACAAATTGAACACTTAGGTGGGCCTAGGATTTAGATCTTTACAAGTCCTATGAAAGATGCCTAGGGGACTTGGGCACACTGCTCTGGAACTCCCCACTAGCCAGAACCACATGTAGAAACACTAAAGGTAGAATGAGATCAAAGACGCCTCACGTGCAGAAATCCCTGTGACTCTACTGATTCATGGAACAGTTAAAGCTACAACTCTTCAGTGGGATTTATGAAATGAAAATAATTTTGCAGGAAGCCCACTTGAAGGATAATCTAGATTCAGATCTTGTAGGTAGTTTTCTAAAAATTGTGGAGAAAATTTGTGCAAGGTTGGCGGCACTCAGTCCTGCTAGTTATTGCAATGGAAGAATTGTGTTCCCCCCGCTCCCTGCCAACACCTTCACACCCTGACGCCCTCACTGCCAACACGACTATATTTGGAGATGGAGCTTTTAGGGTGTAATTAAGGCTTATGAGGTCATGAGGCTAAGATGCTAATCCAGTAGGATGGGTGGGCTTGTTAGAGGAGGGAGAGAGCTTTCTTCCACTCTCCCCACATCCATGCACTGAGGAAATGCCATGTGAACATACAGTGAGAGGACAGCCATCTGCAAGCCAGGAAGAGAGCTCTCATTAGAACTTCCCTACGCTGGTGCCTGATCTTGGACCTCCAGCCTCCAGAACTATCAGAAAATAAATTTCTGTTGTTTAAGCCACCAAGTCTATGGTATTCGTTGCATTTGTATTCAGGGTTGAGAGCAAAGTGCACCCAGTTGGTTCTGTCTCCAACATGTATTCCAGATCTGTCTGGCCTCATCTTTCATTTTCACTGTCAACCCCACGATGGAGCCTTTGTTCCTGTTCATCAGGACTGTTGCCTCCTCTAACTAGTCTCCCTGCTTCCACTCTTGCTTACCCAAAAGCCCATCATCTTCCAATAGTTAGAACATTCTGCTAAAAATATACACTAGATATGGCTCCTATCCTAGTTAAACACCCTTCAGCAGAGTATTTCAACCCCTTCCAGGCCTGTGGAGACCCTCTGTGACCTGACTACCATATCACATCTAATGTCACGCCCCCTGCTTTAGGCTCCAGTCACACTGGCCTTCCCTGAACTCCTCCCTCCAGGGGACTGAGCTGCACCCACTTGGGCCTAGACGCCTAGGAGACTCATGCACCTTGGCTGGGGATGGTGGCTGCTGCTCACCCCGCAGGTCCAGTTTAGAGGCTGCCGCCTTGAGAGGTTCTCCTGCACAACCCCTCTCTAAGATGGTCCCATCTTCTACACGGTACCCTATCTCCCTTGTATCAGAAGCACTCATCACAATCTGTAATTTCCCCCTCTTATTTTTATCATCTGTCTGCAAGCCCCGGGCA
The DNA here is from genome assembly GCF_030028045.1 of Hippopotamus amphibius kiboko. NCBI lineage: Eukaryota > Metazoa > Chordata > Mammalia > Artiodactyla > Hippopotamidae > Hippopotamus > Hippopotamus amphibius. The sequence goes on along the minus strand of NC_080198.1, from coordinate 69,660,644 downwards.
AGAGAGACACTGTCATATTTTCCTACAATAAGGGTTAGCGAATGTGCAATTTTATGATCCTCGGCAGAGCATGTCATGTATACGCACTTGGTATTAGATATAAGCAACACATCGCTGTATAAGAAGAGGTGCTGCTTCTGCCTCCTCCAGCCTCTTTTGAGTTCTACGGGGCTGTGGATCAGCAGGGTATGATTGGCTCCCTCAGAGGATGTAGTATTTTGGCTGTGGGTGTCCACCTCAACGGAAGGGCTTCTCCTGCAAAACACAAACACCATAGAACAGCTAGTCGCTGGTCAGATATGGGATGGAGTTTATGTTAAATGTCAAGCTCGACACATCTCTAAAAATTAGACTCAATCTCCCAAACAGGGCTTCATAGCTCAAACTCAGGAGTCAGTAAGTTATAGAAAGTTACTGAAAGAAATGAGGTCACCTAGGGAGTTGATATGGACAGAGAACAGTTTCAGGAACAAAACCCTGGGGCATGTGGACTCTTAAAGGTGGGGAAAAGAAGAAAGCAGCAAAGCTGCTCAGGAACTGTTAGGAAGAGGAGAACCAAGAGGCCAAAGGTAGAGAGTATGACAAGAAGGTAAAAACCACCACCACCAACAAACCAACAACAACCACCCAAAATAGGACAATTTGTGGCCTCATATAGATAAAATAAAAGGATATGGAGATTTGCAAAGAAGTAATTACAACAATTCAGTTTCACGTGAACATAAAAATTTAGATAACTGAGGATTCTGGAAGATTGACCCCAATCTTATCTAAGTATTCCAATTTGGGGGAAAATTCTCAAAGATCAGCAAATAATGCTGGAAACATCAAAAAGTTTCTAAGTATGGTAGTGCTTAGCTATTCTTTGGTTGAGCTATGACTACGCTCTAACATAACTCTCAGGTCATGATAGGTAAAACAACTAAGTTGAACAGAAAATACTCTTTGATAAATAGAACAGACATTTTCATAGATCTACAGAAAGTTCTCCCCCGTGGAGCCAAAAAAGTGTCTCCTACTCCCCACTCCACCCCAGGAATGTAAAGCTGCTCACTTGTGTTCAGCAGCACTGAATCCTATGAACACCAGTAGCTTTTCATGAAACCAGTGCTGAAGTTAAAAATTAGTTCATATGTCTTTGAGGAAATAAAACAAAACACTTCCTGTGACCACCATCTGTTTTGATGATCAAAAATAGTATATTAAAAGACTACCTGAGGCGGCGAAACCTTGAATGACCACCAAAAAGCTCAAAGTGCTCTCTGATTGACGCGAACATCGTTTTTTCTCCAATTCTTGGCACTGAAACCAGAGTATGTCTACAGCACTTGGCAGAGTACTGTGGACAAATCCACGAAAGCTCAGGATTCCGTAGTAGTCAAGATCACTGGCCATTATGATGTCAGAGTTTTGAGGCTTATGCTATAACTGACAAACGCCATACTTGTTTCGCTGACTTTGCTTCCACCTTTTCATATTTTAAAATTACTCTTTTTATTTTGAAATAACTGTAGATTCCCATGTAGCTATAGGAAATAATACAGAGTCTATAATCTTTTCCTCAGTTTCTCCCAATGGTAACATGTCTCTAAGCTATGATACAATATCATAACTAGGATATTAACATTGAAACAGTCAAGATACAGCACATTTCCATCACCTCAGCAATCCTTTAAATTACCCTTCTACAGCTATGTAGACTTCCCTCCAACTTTTACCACCTCTTTAATCCCTGGCAACCACTAATCTTTCTCCATTTCTTTAATTTTTGCCATTTTCAAGAATGTTATACCAATGGGATCATACAGTATGTCACATTTTGGGATTTGCTCTTGTCCACTCAGCATAATTGGAGATTCATCCAGATTGTTGCAGGTATAATAGTTCATTTCTTTGTAACTCTTGGTAGTAGTCCAGGATAATGATGTATCACAGTTTGCTTAACCAACTGGGTTGTCTTCAGTTTTGGCCTGTTACAAATAAAGCCGCAACAAAAACTTGTGTACACATTTTTGTGTCAACATAGGTTTCCCTTTCTCTAGGCTAAATGCCCAGGAGTGCAAATGTCTGGTTGTATGGTAGTTGTACCTTTTGTTTTTAAAGAAACGGTCAAATCATTTTCCAGAGTGGCTGTACCATTTCACATTCTCACCAGTACTGTATGTGTTTGTTTCCCCAAATCCACACAAACATTTGGTGGTGTCATTTTTTATTTTAGGCATTCTGATAGCTGGGTAGCTCCATCTCATTGTGGATTTAATTTGCATTTCCCTAATAGTTAATGACACTGAACATCTTTTCATGGGCTTATTTGCCATCTGTATATCTTCTTCAGTTTTACGAACCTACGGTAATCTGCTAAAAACATTTCCTGTAAAGACACCTTTCTCTTTCCACTAGAAAACTGACCATTGTGCAGTTGAGGAGGCTGCTGCACAGATAGTTTAGGTACCATGAACCCAAGCAGCCACAGTGTAACGGAAGGATTCAAATCCCGCTGACTCTGGAGGTCACACAGCCTCTGGGCAGTGAGGCCCCTAATCTTTTCTCACAGGGATGGTCTCTTTGCTCTGACAACAGTGAAGGACTGAAATCTGATTATGTAAGAAAGTTTGTGGTTTCCCTTGCAAGCTCCTGTAATAGTTATCTGAATACATATCTTTTATTCCCCACTAGACTCTAAGGACCTCAAGGAATGAGTCTATTTTTTGATGTATCATTAAATTCTCACAGGCATTGGCACATTGGAGGAATTCAAAACATTTTATTGAGTAAATCAATGATATAGCTTTCTGCCCTGGATGAAGGAAAAAAAGAGAGAATCTAAAAGTCTCTCTTCCTTTTACTTCATTCATTTAACAGAGAGTATTTGAACCCGTACTGAAGGAAAGGCACTTGGTTAGGTCTGGGCAGCAGGGAGCAAAAGGGACTCTGGCCCAGCTCTCTCACAAAACCTAGATTTAAATGGGGGAGACAGAAATTAAACAGAATCTCACCAATAACTCTTATGTCAGACTCTGGTAGGTACTACAAAGAAAAATTAAAGAGTGAGATGAGCAATTACAAGACGGACCAGACACCTGACTTTGTGGAGAGGGCAGGCAAGGAAGGCTTCTTTGAACAGCTCCTGTGAAATGAGCTTTACAAGATAATTTGGGGGACCTCCCTGGTGGTTCAGTGGGTAAGACTCTGTGCTCCCAATGAAGAGGGCCCAGGTTCGATCCCTGGTCAGGGAACTATATCCCACATGCATACCACAACTAAGACTCCACATGCCACAACTAAAGATCCCACATGCCACAACTAAGACCCGGCATAGCCAAAATAAATAATAGATTTTTTAAAAAGATAATTTGGAATTAATTAGGAGGGTGGAGAGGAAAGGAGAGAGGTAAAGAGGGTTGGAGGGAAGGAGCGGAAAGAGAGAGAGGGAAAGAGGGAGAAGAAGAGAAGAGAAGAGAAAAATGTGTGTTGGGAGAGGATGTTTCATATTTCTTGCTGAAGGGATAGAATCTGAATATATGAAATTTCAGAGACGTGAAAGAGTTTGGTAGATTGGAGACACTAACAGAAGGTACAGGAAGGTGAAGTAAGTCAGGAAAGGTGGGTGGAGGCCAGAAGCACAGGTCTTTTTAGTCCTTTGTGACTTTGTTAAGGTCTTCACTCTTAAAATGAACTAGCATAGAAGCGGCATATAGACAGTGGCCTCCAGAGACTATTCAGCACTTTTAAAGGGACAGTGCTGGTCTGGACATGCTTGACTGTGATTAGAACCGTGGAGGCTCATTGGGCAACACTTTCTGGCCTCTCATCAAGCATTTGGCAGAATCTATTTAAGGCAAGAAATGTAGGCAGACATATCTCTGCACCTTCCCCAGTTCCCAAATTATCTCCATTCTCTGCCTCTCCCTTTTGGAGAGGTTAGGGGCCAGGAAGACGTCTCCCCTTCTAGAATCTAGTCACTGGCAATCGGTTCTGATATTCATCGAGGAGCTTTTTAGGCTGTCCTCTCCCAGAAACGTTGAGTTACCAGATCCAGAAAACCTGTATTTATAAAAAGTGTTTTGCGTGATCCTTACATAGGACCAGGACTGTGATTGTTTTTTTAGGCATCAGTTGAGGAAGAAGTATTCTTACACCATCTTCCCTTTCTAGTGAAGCAAAAGAGAGAACACTTCTCAGAAAGATCAAGGAAGGGTTCCTTAGTCATGTAATAGTAATCTTTAAATGTAATAGCTAAAGCTGAATTTCTTCCAAAATACCATTGTTAGTTCTTTTAATTTTATGAAAGAATTCTAAATGGAAAAACAGTGACGTGTGTTTTCTTTTTTTTTTTAACTTTATTTAATTTTTTTATTGGGGTATAGTTGCCTTACAATGTTGTATTAGTTTCTGCTGTACAATGAAGTGGATCAGCTATATGTATACATATATCCCCTCCCTCTTGGATCTCCCTACACCCCCACCCCCAATCCCACCCATCTAGGTCATTACAGAGCACTGAGCTGAGCTCCCTGTGCTATACAGCAGGTTCCCACCAGCTATCTATTTTACACATGGTAGTGTATATATGCCAATCATAATCTCCCAATTTGTCCCACCCTCTCCATCTCCCTCCGTGTCCACATGTCCATTCTCTGTGTCTGCGACAAGGTGCGTTTTCATTTATTTCATTGAACACTGAACTTTTGCCCTAAGTATCAAATAGAAGAGGTGATCCTATGACAATAGTACCAACATTTAAACACGTTGCAAAGATGAGACTATTCTGTTTTTTCCTTTAGATTTTTAACTCTTTGATTAAATGTCTGTATTGGAAAACAGATTGGGTATTGTCAAGAGCATGAGTTCTGGAATCCAGTTACCTAGTTTTGAATCCTTCCTTGTTCTTTACCATGTGGAAAGACTAGGAAAATCGGTGTGCAATGTCCTTATTTGTAAAATAGAGATGATGATAAAAGTACATCATGAAAATTAAGTGAGATTATACTTCAGAAAACTTACTGTGGTACCTAACACAGTAATCCCTCAGTTAATGTTAGTCATACTTTTAGGAGACTGAAACTTTGTATTCAAAGATAGCAAGCAGCATGGTGGATATTCTTCCAAGACAAAGACAGGGAGCTAGAACAGCTACCAATGTTGACTGACTGACTACAAGTTGCCAAGCTCTTTGCCATGCAGTTTATGTACATCATCTCATTTCTTTGCAGCAGATTTGTGAGGTGAGAATCATTATTTCTAGTTTTAGAGATGGAGAAACTGAGGCTCAGAAAGGTTAAGTAACTGAGAACCATATACCAAACAGTTTAGAGTCACGTTTGTCTCATTTCAAAGTCAAAATGTTTGCACAACTGAACAATGTTTCCCCTCTGGAGGAGGGAAGAAAATATATTTAAGCCACATCAGGTTTAGGTTGGCTCCCAAATTATTTAATTGGAATGTATCTAAGTGTTTTCATTAACTGTCAGCATTTGCATTTGGTGCCCATACCCTACTCTGTCCTCCTTAAAATGGCTGGTTGTGGAACCCTTGGCTGGCAGCATGGACTAGCTCTCAGACAGGAAGTTTATATCAGCTCCCAAGGTGGATCGTCGACTCCTGTTACTTTAAGGAGCCAGACCTTGGGCTTCGGGCAGGCTGGGAGTAGCAGTCAGGACTGTGAAAGTGCTCTGATGATTCACCTCCTGATGTCTGGTTGTCCACGTCTCTGTGACACAGACCAGGCTGTGAATGGTGGCTAAACCTTTCCCCTGCCTCCTCAGCCTACTCGCCATTCTGGGTCACTGTCTCTGTGAGTAATTTCTCTCCTGATTCTGGCACTCTGGACCGTCTACTACCTACTAATTGATTTTTACCTCCGCAGAAAGGGGAAAGAGAGGGATGCCCAGGCCTTGGCAGTGAGTACTTGTTCCACTACCCTTTTCTGCCCCCTGCTGACCATACCTGGGAATTATGTTTAACCCCCAGGCCCTTGGTCCAAGCCAGATTCCTAATAGAGTGAGTGAATCCTGGCACACACAAAAAAACTAAGTAAATAAAATAAGTGATATTTTCATGCATTATTTTTAAAAGGCAAATTTCAAAAAAATACTTTAAAATATATTTCAAATTTCAAAAAAAATACATGATTAACAAAATATCTCAATGTATCCTTAAAGAATACAGTCATCCCTCAGTATCTGTGGGGGATTAGTTCCCGGATTCCTTGTGGATACTACAATCTACAGATGTTTGAGTCTGTTATGTAAAATGGCATAGTATTTGCATATAACCTATGCACATCCTTCTGTATGCTTTACATCATCTACAGAGTACTTATAATAGCTAATACAATGTAAATTCTAGGTACACAGTTGCCAGTGTGCAGCAAATTTAAGTATCGCTTTCTGGAAATTTCTGGAATTTTTTTGGAATATTTTGGACCTTAAGTTGGTTGAATCCGTGGAACTTATGGATGCATAGGGCTGACTGTACCATCTTATATGTACATAGACCCTACCATCCATCTTTTCACTCAAGGGACAGGTCTGATAGCAGAGTTGAAAATCATGCTAACAGTATTGATCAGTCTTTTTCATCATGCATGTGTATGAGAAAAAAAACCCCAGAAAGTGTAGTAGAAACCAGCAGCAAAAATGATAGGGTCCAAGTGGAACCGATATAACAGTTGACTCCTGAAGAAAACAGTTAATTAAGAGAACTGAAGAAAAAATTGATAAAAAAAAAAACCACCCCAAACCCTAACATCTTCAGAGTCAAGAAGCCAAAGAATAGGTGGCTGGGAAATGAGAATAATCAAAGAAGAAAGATTTCTTGGAAATTAAAGGTATCCTTGGCTAAATGAATAATTTAGTAGGAAGTCTTGAAGATTGGGTTTAAGGAATCCCATTTGAGCTTGACACTTGGAACATTCATCTTTCCATTTTAATGATATAGATTACCTTTTTTTCCTCAATAGGTAGAGCTATTCAGTCTTTCAACAAGGAGTAATTTAATAATCGGAATAATGTAAATGCTATTTCAGTTTGTAGAATCAACATATAAACAAAACTTGGAAGACAATAGTAGCTATAAAAGAGAATCTAATATTAATAACATTGATAATGTATAAAAATGGAAGTCTGACTTTTAAGGCAGCAGAGAGATGTGGCAGGTAATATCAGACAGATTTTTCTCACGTTATCTAGTAATGAATCAGATATACTATCTAAAATTGATGTAACGAAATATGGGGTTTAAGCATATTCTTTAAAATTATAGATAACCACCAGAAGAACCAAAGCACTATAACTGGAAAAACTTAGTAATGGATAAGGAAATATGAACTAAGTTTATTGTCTTTCAATAGATACTATCTAAAGTTGATGAATGAGAAGTGGAGGAATTAGCATAAGTTTCAGAGGTATGGTAATAACCAGCAACAGAATAAAAGATGTTTAAAAATAGGGAGTAAGGGGTGGTGGGATGAATTGGGACTTTGGGATTGACATATATACACTACTAAGTATAAAATAGATAACTAATGAAAACCTACTGTATAGTATAGGGAACTCTACTCAGTGCTCTGTGGTGACCTAAGTGGAAAGGAAATCCAAAAAGGAGGCGATATGTGTATACATATAGCTGATTCACTTGGCTCTACAGCAGAAACTAACACAACATTGTAAAGCAACTATACTCCAATAAAAATTAATTAAAAAAGTAGGAAGCTGGGTTAGAAATGGGCCGTGGCAGAACGAGGTCAGGTAGAGAACTTACATTTTTTAGTACCACTCTGTACTGTTTTATTTTTTTTAACTTGTGCATGTATTAATTTTACAGGTTAAAGTAAAAAGTGAAAACACACACACACACACACACAAAACAACCAAAAAAAATTCTGCAGCTGCAGCTCTTGGCACCATTTTCCTCCACAGCTGCAGTCTCTCTCCTTACACTGATGGTCAGATCCTACTGAGACAGGAATGCGTAAGAACAGAAAAGTTTCTACCCTGAAGTTTAGGTTTAAGTATTTTTTGTTTGTCTGTGCTTGTGCTCTGTCTTTTCAGTGGCCCAACCTTTTGGAATACTAACTTTTGACTACTTACATCTGTGATATCTAGAATCTCCTTAAAAGTTTTGCTAAACTTTGGTATCCTCCTGTTACTTTTTCTTCCTTTTTTTGTTTTTTCAATCAAGGTAAAATTGGTATATAACATTTATACAAATTTCAGGTATGCAACATTATAAATCAATATTTGTATACACTACAAAATAATCAGCACTGTACGTCTAGCTACCATCCATCACCATACAATTGCTCTCCTTCACTCACTTCACCCTTCCTCCAGCCCTCTTCCTTCTGGTAAACACCAATCTGTTCTCTGAATCTGTGAGTTTGCTTTCGTTTTGTTTGTTTTGGTTTTTATATTGCACATAAAAGAGAAATTATATGGTATTTGTCTTTCTTCTTCTGACTTATTTCACTTAGCATAATGCCCTCAAGGTCCATCCATGTTGTCGCAAATGGCAAGATTTCCTTCTTTTATGGCTACACGGTATTCTGTTGTGTCTATATACATTGCATCTTCTTTATCCATTCACCCATCCTTGGACGTTTGGGTTGTTTCCATATCTTGGCTGTTGTAATAATGCTGCAGTAAACATAGGGGTGCATATATCTTTTCAAATTAGTGTTTTTGTTTTCTTCAGGTAAATACCCAGAAGTAGAACTGCTGGGTCATTTAGAAGTTCTAGTAAATTTTTGAGGCGTTTCCATACTGTTTTCCACAGTGGCTGAACCAGTTTACATTCCTACCAACAGTGCACAAGAGTAATCCTGACTCACTGGCCTCTCTTGTGATCCTGGTGTTTTTTTGTTTGTTTCTGTTTTTTGTTCTTTAATACTTATTTGGGCTGCTCCAGGTCATAGGTGCAGCATGCGAACGTAGTTATGGCATGCAGACGTCTTAGCTGCAGCACGCAAGTGGGACCAAGTTCCCCCGTCAGGCACTGAACCCCAGCCCCCTGCATTGGGAGTGCAGAGTCGTACCCACTGGACCACCAGGGAAGTCCTGATCCTAGTGTTTTATTTTTTTTTTTTTTAATTTTGACTCTAGTTACCTATGGCCCACCTGGGTCCAACTCAGCCTGCCTAGGTAGGAAGGAAACGTTTATGGAAAAGTGACGACAATGACTAGTATCAGAGTAAATAAAACAGTGTACATTATTAAGTTAAAACATAGTGCGAAGGAAGTAGGGTGATGGTCTCTACTCCATTCCTCACATTTTCATGGAGAATAGTGTACTTCACCCCTACAGAGAACACACTTGGAAGGATCTGGGAGTAGAGGTTTTCTCTAGACCACAGTCTTGCATGAGACAATAGACAGGAGGAAATGAAGAAACCAGAATATCTAAATAAGAAGGCAATAATGTCTCGCATGTCACTCTCTGAGAGAAAGTAGGCAACACATACGGGGGGAATCCCCACAAGCATCTCCCAAACAAAACAAAACAAGAAGAAACACAGAAATACATATATTATACATGTAGAAATACAACTGTTGGGCAGTTTCTGGTCAGTACACACAGATGCCCAGGCTGTGGACTCAACACTGGTGCAGCTGGCTGGCCTGCCATGGGACCGAAACCAGGTGTTCTCAGGTTCTCACTGTCTCCCACACAGCTACCACTAAGAGTTACCTGCCATGCTCTTTGGCTGAGAATAGCAACATCGAAGGACATTCCACCATTCATTTAATTTGGGGATCATAATTTTGTTTGTGATAACTTCTGCAGTGGAGCTGCAGTTTCCTTTGTGGCTACTGACCCCTTGGAGAGTAAAATTAACCAGAGATTTGAATTTAAAGAGGCTGAAGAAGCTACATACCTATGAAAGACAGCTTGGGACACAGCTGCAGATGTGGGAACCCAGACAAGTAAGTAAGACCCTCTGGCTGAGACGGAGCCAGTCGTATAAAATTGGGAATGAAGGCATTTGGACTTTCATTTCTGTGGGCTTTTATTTGCAAGGGGATTTCGTTTTGAGGACGTTGAATAATAAGAGTTTCCTATTGTTCAAATTTGGGACATGTTTCTGTTGTTGATCCAGTCTTTGTATTCATTTCATAAAATCTGGTGGATCTATTCTGGACAACATGACAGGAGATAATTACTGATAAGAATAGAATAGGGAGTGAATTTTGAGCTTAGGGTGCCGCATGGAATCCTGGCTGACTCATGATGCTAGAGTCTTTTGTGGGCAAAAGGTGAAATGCCCATCAGCAGTTCCAGAGGGGAACGTTGTGTAGAAAGGAGCAGAGTGTACGATGGTGAGAGCACAGCAGCACTGTGAGCAGCTGCCTGCCCTGCTGAGAGGACGGCAGCCCTGGCTGACTTCTAACTCGCTTAAGAACAATGCCTTATGACATCGTTTCCCAGCCTGCCTTCATATACGCGCTGCTTTGGGATTTTTATTTATTTGCGCATCACCCATGCTAATACTGATACATTTTTAAAATATTGTGTGTACTTTAAAATTCTTGAGCTCATGATATGTTAAAATATTTTTTTTCTGAATACAGATTAAAATGCATAATTACTAAAATTAAAAAAAATGCCTGTCACCATCACCCTGCTACCTGAAATCAACTGACATAATGCCAGTGGGACACACACTGTAATATGCTACAAGATGAGAAACCTGGCAGAGAAGGGGAGGGATGCGTGTTGCTTCACTCTTCAGGTTTCTGTTCTAATCCTGTTGATGGAAAGTGGTACTGGATAAATATTTGGGGCCCCTCTCTACACCTTCTCTCTCGCACCTTCCCAGGCAACAAAGAAGAACTCAGTTTCTAAGACTTGCAGGAGCTCAGGTACAGCGTTTTCTAATTCTGCCCTTGGCGTTCAGGGAGCAGTACTTCTTACTCCCACGCTGGAGCTGGGCTTGAGTGAGGAAGACTGAAGTTCATTTGTGGAGAACTGGAGCAAACCTATTTCTGCTTTAGGCCTAAGCCTCATCTCCTACTCAGCTTTACTAGGGAACCCCATAATTTAGATGATAAGACATACATTTCAATCTCTGCTTCCTGGGTCTATTTCTCAACCTGGCTAAAGTCCATAAAGCAGAAGCCCAAATTCCAACACAGCATTTAGTTACAAAAACAAGTGAAAGAAATGAGAGAAGAAAATGTTGACTGAAGAAAACGAATGCTCCTGTTACACAACAAAATGTTTTGTGTTAATAAACATTTAGTGATAGCTTATTATGCAAAAGAGTTTTTTAAAAAGTTAATGTTCCTTGACACTCAAATATTGTGGCTGTGAGTTTTCACTTCTCCAGCTTGGGGTTAGAGTCGTGTGGTATTGTAGTCTCCTTGGCTGAGTCTGCACAGGGAAACAGGGGAACCCTTCTTTGTTCCCCAGTCTCTGAGAAGCAATGAGATACAGTAGAAAGAATATGGGCTTTGGAGTCGGGTCTGGGGATGTATTCTGGATGTTTCAAGTTGGGCAAATTACTTAACCTTCCTGAATCTCACTGTTTACAGGTATAAAATGGGGATAGTAACTCTCATTGGGTTGTTGTGAGGACTGAGATAATGCATGTGTAATGTACTAACTTGATGCCGGATCCCCTCCCTGCCCACAAATTGAGCTAAAGATACTCTAGGAAGGATTCTTTCTCCCTACTCAGTGTTCCTTCACGGTTATCCTCTGGGACTTACTGGGGATCAGCAGTTATACAACCTTCATTCTGGATCCATTCCTTCTCTTTCCACACTCTTCTCCCCTCACAGACCTGAAGTTTTGGAGCTATTCCTTACTCTGGAGGACTTGTCATTTGGAACTCAGACTTCATCATTTTCTTTGCTTCGTGGCTCTGCCTATGTCCCATCATCAGTTTCCAAGACCACAGGCTGTAGCCCAAGTCTCCCACTTCCCCACCTAGAAGGAACCAGGCTGAACAGGTGTAAAGCACCGAATTGGTATTTGGCACGCAGTAGATGCTCATTACCTATAAATTTCTTTTCTTAGATCTGGAAGCTTTGAACTGTTTTCTACAGAGCTGTATTGACTATTATGATTGAGTACAGTGATCCAAGAACTGTATTTTAGAAATGAAGTATTTTGGATATCACTGACTCAATCTTTAAAACCACTAACTTCTGCACTTAGTGAGACTGCCATTCAAATAGAAATCATACCCATGTCTAGGCATCCACTCAATATGTCCATATCTAGATAGTTTTTAAAGACATTTTGAGATCTTTCCCTTGCATAGAAAGAGTATGGTTTGCCTCCTTATGCTCAGCGGCCTTTTCCAGCACAGATAAAATTCCAAGATAATAAAGATTTTGATCTCATGCAAGTTCCTTGGTGCAAACAGGCTTGCATAGCAAAATGATGCAGATAAACGTGGATGAAAACGGACTTTACACAAATAAATGAAACTATATTATGTTTCTCTAGTATAAAAATAGATCAAATGGCAGGAGGACAAAAATAGGTGAAGTGGTAACATAAACTGACTTGTGAAAAAAAGCAGTCAATAGAAAATGACCTCAAGATAATTCAGAGGTTGGAATTAACAAACAGGGACTTTAAAGCAGCTATTATAAGTGTGTTTAAGGACTGAATAGAAAATATGGTAATAATGAACAGATGGACATCTCTGTAGAAAGAAAGAAGTATTTTAAAAAAGCCAAATGGAAATTCTAGAACTGAAAAATAACAAAAGTTCATTGATGGATTTAACAACAGACTGGAAACAACAGAAGGGTCAGTGAACTTGAAGATAGATCAACAGAAAATATCTAGTCAAAAGGACTGAGAGGACAAAAAAAAAATCTATAAAAAAGTTAACAGAGCCTCAGTGTTCTCTGAGTCCAACATCAAATGGTCTAACATATATACAATTGGAGTTCAAAGAGAAGTGAATGGGGCAGAAAAAATATTTAAACACATGACCAAAAATTTCCCAACATTAGTGAAAACCTTAAACATACACACATAGTGTGAAAATGACATATATTGTGAAACTCATAAGGTGAAAAATGAAGGCTGGCTGACTTCTCATAAGAAAAATTAAAACCAGAAAAACGTGGGAGAACATTTTAAGTGTTGAAAGGAAACTACTATTAACTAAGAATTGTCCAGGCAGTGAAAATATCTTTTAGGATTACAGTCAAAATAAAGGCATTTTCAGATAAACGAAATCAGAGAATTGGTCACCACCACACAGGTACTAAAGAAGAGTTAATGAAAGCTCTTCAGCTTGAAGAGAAAGATAAGAGATTCTACAGAGAGGAGTAAAGAGCTTGGAACATGGCTTGAGCACATGCACACATATATAAAGAATAAGGAAATGAATCCAGAAAGATATTGCTAGGATTTATGTTAAGGAGTTTTATAGTGTTTTCTGTTTTCCTCTAGGAGTTTTATAGTGTCTGGTCTTACATTTAGGTCTTTAATCCATTTTGAGTTTATTTTTGTGTATGGTGTTAGAGAATGTTCTAATTTCATTCTTTTACATGTGGCTGTTCAGTTTTCCCAGCGCCATTTACTGAAGAGACTGTCTTTTATCCATTGTATATTCTTGCCCCGTTTGTCAGAGATTTGGGTTATGACGGCATCTGTGTGCTGGGATGGTGATGCACTGCCCCTCCTCCCACTCGAGAGAGCATGGAAGTTTTGTGTCCCCCACCTCGTTCCTTGCCCTATGCATCTCTTCTGTTTGGCTATTTCTGAATTGTATCCTTTATAATAAAACTGTAGTGTTAATTATAGTGCTTTCCTGAGTTCTGAGTCATTTTAAGAAATCATTAAATCTGAGCAGGGAACTCCTGAATCTGTAGCTAGCCAGACATGGATGTGGGGATCCTATTTATGGCTGGCATCTGAAGCGGGGACAATACTGTGGCACTGAGTCCTTAACCTGTGGGGTCTGCACTAACTCCAGGTAGCTAGTGTCTGAATTGAGCTGGAATGTAGCTCAAAGCGGGTGCAGGAGAAGTGAAGAACTGACTGTTGTTTGTAAAACCAAACAAGGTCTCAAGGTCAACATCTGTGGTATTCCTGCCAAAAGTGCCTAACTTGTATCTATTCAAGGAAAACATTCTACAAGATAACTGCCCTGTATTCTTCCAAAATACATGTTAAGAAAGATAAACACTGAGAAACTATTCCAGATTTAATGGAGACTAAAGAGATAGAACAAGTATATGCAATATGCAATCCTGAATTAGAGCCTTGATCAGAGGGAAAAAACAACTATAAAGGACATCATGGAACAACTGACCAAATTTGACTATAGAATGTCAGATAAGAGTACTGTATCATAAAATTTCCAGATTTTGATTAATGTATCACAATTGTGTAAGAGAATATTCTTGTTAGAAAATATATACTCATAAAAAAGTCTCCAAATGGTTCAGAAAAAAATAATATGCATATATTACTTACATGCATTATATATAGAAAAAGAAAATAATAAAGCAATGGCACAAAATATAAACAATTGGAGAATCTGCGTAAAGGGTATACACAAGTTTGTGATGCTGGTCTTGCAACCTTTCTGTAAGGTTGAAATAATATAAAAATAAAAGATAAAAGAAAACGAAAACGGAAATAACACAGTAGACTTGCCAAATTATATGTCGGTTTTCTTCCGCAAAGTGGAATACCTAAAGATTATTAGAACATTGAACAAAGATAGAGCAGTTCCCGAACTGTGTTTCCTGGAGTACAATTATGCCATGACAAATTTATCAAATTTATCACAATTAATAATTTTGATAAATTAAAGACTTATCAAAATTAAAACAGTTGCTGTTGTTCTTTCTTTCCTCTGAAAATTCATTTTAGAAATAATTTCATTCATCAGAAATTCACTTGAGTAGCAAGTGAGACCTGTAGGATGAGAGCTGGTGAAGATTTGTTTATCTGGAGAAGGACTGAAAAGGGAGGAATAAAGTAGGGGTGGGTGAAGGCCACATGAGTGGCAATGTGACCCTTCCCTAAGACCTTCCAAGTTTCCTCCCTAGAAATCATGGTATCCATGGAGAGGCTGTCTCCAGGAAACAAGAGAAGAGTACAAGTTTTGCATTCCAGTTGACTTAGGAAAAAGGGTTGTTTAGACAATGTAAATCCTTTGACATAGGAAATCTTGGGGAGGCTTATGGCTTCCACAGGTCATGGAACCAGGGGTTCAAAGCAATTTGTGATGGTTAATTTTCTGTGTCACCTTGACTAGGCGAAGGGATACCCAAGTGGCTGATAAAATGTAATTTCTAGGTGTGTCTATGAGGACGTCTCCAGAAGAGATGAGCATTTGAATCAGGAGAATGAGTAAAGAAGATCTTCATCAACGCAGTGGGCATCACCCAATCCCTTGAGTACCTGAACAGAACAAAAAGGGAGAGGGAGGACGAATTTGCTTTCGGAGCTAAGACATCCATCTTCTCTTGCCCTCCTGCTGTCCATCAGAGCTCTTGGAACTAAAGCTTTTGGACTCAAACCAGAGTTACACAATTGACCCCTCCCTGATTCTTAGGCCTTCAGTTGATTATACCATCAATTTATCTGGTTCTCCAGATTGTGCAGATGGTGGGCAGATTGTGGAACTTCTAGGCCTCCATATCCAAGTGAGCTAATCCCTACAATAAATCACTTATTTATCTCTGGATATCCTACTGGTTCTGTTTCTCTGAAGAACACTGACTAATACACAATTCAATCTAGATATTGGATGATATCTAGTTTTCACATATGAGGATAATGCCAACACATTTATATAGTTGTTCTGATTATTATGTGTTAATATCTTATTATTAATAAATACTGTGCCACATTCAAGAAATTTGCACGAATGATGGGGCTGATGAAGGAGGAGATGATGTGTGACTGAACACCATTGGTATTGGTGGTCTAATTGAAACTCACTGGTCTAAACTGTGGACCTTGTCTTCTATTTTAAACATATGAATGTGTTATGTTATTAATAATATAATAGTTGAATCCCTACATTTATATCATTCTGTTACAAAGTTTTAAAAAGTGAATCAAAAGTTGACCATTTCTTACAATTAATCTATCTAGCAGACTATTTTTTTACTCTTAGCTTCAATCTGAGCACTACTTTGTTTCACGGCCACTTCTTGGATTTCTACTGCTACATTATTAATTTTTAAGTGTTCTGTGGTCTCATAAGCTGAAGAAATGTGTCATTTTCACAGACACGTATTTAAAGAAGTAGGACTCAGAAAACATAGAACGTACTTTCATATTCTGACGATTTTCATAAAAGGCTATGAGACAATATTTTGACTATTCAAATTATGAGTGGGCTAAGTGATGAATTACCCACTAGCCAACTGATTTCCACTGTTAATACCAATGTAAATTATGGCCCAGATCAATCCCACAACTTCTAATGAAATTCCTGGGATGGGAATAACTTCTGCAAGGCCTCTATAAACACAGATCAAGGGTGTCAAGGGTGAAGCAGCAACATGAGAAATCCACAGACTAAGAGGCTTCAGTCTGGGGTCACTGCAAATCAAGGACACTGAGCCTATTTTAGATGGCAGTACAAGAATTAAATCATTACTAACTGCAAAACAAAGATTACACCATCAAAACTCTAAAGATGGTAAACAGATTAAATAACGTGCATATAAGTGAAGAAATTCTCAGGGCTGGAGAAATTTAGGACCATGCAAACAGATGAAGGCTTTCTCAGCAAAGCTGTAGCATATTTATGGTCCTACTGTACTTGGGACTATAGTGCCATTGAAAAGCGGAAACCCAGCTGTCACCTAAGACAGGACGGGAATTCTGCAAATTTGGCAGCCATCCTTCAGCTGTGTCCTTAATACCCCTCTTGGAGTCTGCTATGCTGTGACATTACTTACAGAGCTCAAAGAGGTCATGGAGATAGCTCCGTGAAGAATCAAAATTGAAAACACTGCTGGTATAGAGTGGATTCTGAAAGCTATCTCAGGATTTAGCCAATCTGAACTATCACATCTTCCCCCAGATACCTGCCCTCAGGATTTCTCACCAGTTACTATTACTTATTCACCCAACTTCAAAACCTGAGTCTTCTCCAACTCCTCTTTTCTCCTCACTTCCACCTCCTGTTAGCTGCCAAGTCTAGCAGATTCAGCTTCTTCATCTTTAATCCAGTCCCTCCTTTTGGTCTCAAAGGCCAGTGCTCTGGTTCAGGTGCTTACTCCCTCAGACTATTTAACCTGTCCTCCCAGTTTCCAGTATTTTTCCCTCTAATTCATTTTATGGCCACCATAATATTCATCTTTCTAAAGCACAGTCTGAATCATGCCAGTCCCCCTTTCAAACCATCTTTAATTAGTCCTCATGGCTCTGAATCAAATAAATACTCCTCAGCTTGGCATTTAAGACCCCAGTAATCTCCAGTAGCTCCTCAACGTCTATACTATCACCCACACATTTCCTTACAAGCACCACATGGTCCAACTTCCGGTTTCTTCCTCAAACTTCTTTTTGCAACTGGATCTCAATATGCACACGACTCAATCTACTGAAATCTTATCCATCTTCCAGGGTCCATATCAATCATTGCTTCCTCAAAGAAACCTCTCTCCATCTCCCCAATTGTATGTGATCTCCTGCTTCCCTGAACCTAACACATTTTCCCTGGATCAATTATGACCTGCTATCTAGTCTACTTATTTATCTCATCTACTATAATTTTCTCCCAATCAATATTTATTAACACTTATCTATGTTCCAGGCACTGTATTAGGCATCAGGAGTACAGGAATGAATAAAACATCTATGACCCCTCAAATGACACAGAGGAGCCTCAAGCTGGTATTATTATGGAATCTTCAAAGTGTACCACATGATAAGTAACTAGCATAATTGTTCTAGCATGATGCCAGAACATAATTCATAAACATAGTAAGTGTCATTCAATTAAGATGATTTGTTTAAAACCTCTAATTCAATTAATAAAAGAATCATTTTAAATGGGAAATTTGAAAAATCATACAGTGTAAACTTTAAGTCCATAATAAAGATCTGTTCATAATGGAAGCAAAAGTGGAAGAAATATCAAATCTTTCCACTGAAATATTGTAGGGCAAAAATGTCCATTTTCTAGAGCTATCCACACATTTATTTTTTTAATGAAACGAAAGAGTGGGAAGAAGGAAACTCAGACTTTGGTGTCAAAGGGACTTCAAATGAATGAATATGATGTATTGAGTGAATGAATTTAAAAAGACTATGGGTTTGGTTTTCTGACACCTTTTGGACCTATCATTTTAGAATCTTAGTAAAGTCCCCAGAAGTTCACGTGGAGATAACATAGATAGGGGATATGTATAGTGATCAGGTAAAAAGATGAAAGAATACAACTGTGAGATGAGCTATGTTAAATTATCATTAAGCAGGAAAACAAGACAATATTTCCCTCAGGCCTCTATCCTTGATTCAGCCCCCAGTGAAGAAACTCTGGCATTTAAAAGATGGGGAGGTCCTTACCATACAGTCCCATTTTTAACAAGTATGCACATTTTTACATCTCAGTTTCAAATATCCCCACAATTCACAGTAGTTGTCCAAGGCCCCACCCACGCTCCACCTCCCACCCCGCCTCTGTTTCTTATTTACCTCATATGCATCTTTGATGTTCAAGGGCTCACCAAGAGCAGCCACATGTCCCACGATGCCTTTGTTCCACTCTAAGCAGATACAGTTATTTGAAGCTTCTTCCAGTGTTGAACCTTCTGCAACATCAAAGAGGCGGCTGATAAGAAACTTGTCGTTGGAGCTGTCCTCACAGACAAGGAACAGGGAATAGCGGTCAGCGGAGATGAGTCCATGGATGTGCAAGAAAATTTTGTGACATAAGGCTGTGACATCCAAGTGACTAGAAATATCTTTCACTAATTCCAAGAGTCTTGAGCACTGGTCCCCTTCATCATTATCAAACCTTGGGGGGGTTAGAGGCATCTGTTCCTTCTTTTCTGAGTCAGAGAGGAAGCTCACAGTTCCCTCAGAATCCTTGACGACAATGGGTCTAAGAGGCAGATCAAATTCGGAGGCGGAGATTTTCCTGGTTGGTGTTCCAGGGACGCTGCTCTCTGCATGGGGACTCTGCTGCGAGGGGCAAGAGCAAGCTTCCGTGTGGCCTCTGACGCCTTCCTTGCACACAGGGATGGTGTGAACTCTCTCAGCAAACCATGCATTGACCATTTCTCTGCAGAAAAGAACATGTAGACACAGTAAATGTTTGAGGAACACCCCTTCTTAAATACTGCTACCCCCGAAAGCTTCTAAAAATCCGCTCATGGTAAACTGATGTGGTAATGATTGATTTGTCATAGAAAATAAAAACAAGATGGTTTATTTAAGACAGTTTTATTTTGAAAAACTCTAGAGGACAATTGCTTCAGTGAACATTTTAATAAAGCCTAACTCCTATAACGTGTATTTTCAGATATCTGATTTATAACACATTGTCAAGTCTGCTCCTCTCAAATCAGTTTGTGTTAAAGTAAAAGACACTAAATTTGACAAGAGTCTTAGGAAAATATAAATATGGAAATGTATCTGCTATTTAAAACATACAACTTTTTCTGAAGTTAAATATTTAAAAATTTTTAAAAATTTATATAAAATTGGCTAGCTACTATGCTTAATTGTAGATAGTTGTTTTAATCTATATCGCTACATATAGATTAGATTTAGAAAGGGAAATGGAAAATATAAACCATTTGATCTGGTATGTGGTAGAAAGATTATAGATTTCCATTAAAATCATCCTAATAAGATTTGTTCAATTAATGGTAAAGATGATTTCTTCTTCTAGAGTATCTACTCCTTGTATAAAGGAGAAAACAAAAAAGGTAGGTAATAACATATAGAAAATTCAGTCCAAGAAAACTTAAGTTATTTATGTTATTAATGTGCCATCCCATGAAAAGAACCCATTTGGGCTAAAGCCTTCACAGTGGGTGATTTTTTTAAACAAATATGCCAGATCATACACATCCAAATGATTGTTGTTCAGGTCAAATAATTCCTCTTGGGAAGCTGCATTCTCATGCCAACGGATGGTGCCATTACTTTAGACATTTTTGGAACTCTTCTTTTGAAACTAACTTTTAAAAATTTTCAAGAGCCACATAAGAATATTAGTTTTTTTAATTAATTTTTTTGGAGTACAGTTGATTTACAATGTTGTGTGAGTTTCCGCTGTACAGCAAAGTGAATCAGTTATACATATATCCACTCTTTTTTTGATTCTTTTCCCATGTAAGCCATTACAGAGTATTGAGTAGAAAGAATATTTGTTTTATCTTAAAGTTAGATCTTGTTTTTCAGTAAGCCTTCCTCTCAAAACAAGCAAGTAAAACCACAAAAACCTAGAGTAAAAGCTAACTTAATGTATATCTTATGCATTAGACTTGACTTTTTCTGAAACTCAAATTCACTTTCAAGAGACAGAAACTTGCTACCACTGAGGATACTTAAAAGAACTGGCCTATAAAAGCAATGCAATCTCCACTTGACAATGACTTACTGATTATCTTCACCAAGGAGCCAGGATAAAAAAGTTTGACAGTGTATCATTTTGGAGAGTGCAGGGAAACAGGCACTCTCTAATCCTTCTGAATGCAATAGAAATTGATAACACCTCTTCAGAGGGCAAGTAGGCAATAGCTAGCAAGTTTTAAAATGCATTTATCCTTTGTTCCACAGATTTTACGCATGTGGGAAAAGAAGTACCAGGGTATTTATTTACTGTGGTACTTTTTGTTATAGCGAAGATAAGAAGCAACCTAATACCACAAACAGAAGCCTGGCAAAAACACATCATGGCGGACTTCCTAGGTGGCGCAGTGGTTAAGAATCCACCTGACAATGCAGAGGTCACGGGTTCGATCCAAGCTCCAGGAAGATCCCACATGCCATGGAGCAACTAAGCCCGTGTGCCAAAAAAAAAAAAAAAAAAAACACATCATGGCACATTTATAAAGGGAACACTAGGCAGACATTTAAAAATGGTCATAGGTACCGATGTGAATAGTTATCACAATTTATTAAGTGAAAAAAGAAGATCCAGAAGGGAGAAAGAAGAGTTAGCCTTTTTTCTGAGTCTCTACTAAGTCTTTCACTTATAGAATGTTCCCTTAATTATTTTATTTTGAACAGCAACTATTGTTTGGTAAATACTGTACTACCCTGAAATGACACCAGTCTAGAATGAAATGGGTCAAAAAAAAGATAACACAGATATGATCAGGATTACCCCATAATTCCAAGTGTTAGATACAGTTATAAATTTTAAAGTTCTCTTTAAAAAGCAATGTAGGGACTTCGCCCGTGGTCCAGCGGTTAAGACTGCATGCCCTCAAGTGCAGGGGGCACAGGTTTGATCCCTGATTGGGGAACTAAGATCCTGCATGTGATGCAGCATGGGCCAAAATAGTAATAATAATAATAATAATAATAATAATAATAATAATAATTAGTTTTTAAAAAAGCAATATAGGGCTTCCTGGTGGTGCAGTGGTTAAGAATCTGCCCGCCATTGCACAGCGAAAGAAACCATAAACAGGACTAGAAGACAACCCTCAGAATGGGAGAAAATATTTGCCAATGAAGCAACGGACAAAGGATTAATCTTCAAAATATACAAGCAGCTCATGCAGCTTAATACCAAAAAAGCAAATAACCCAATCCACAAATGGGCAGAAGACCTAAATAGACATTTCTCCAAAGAAGACCTGCAGATGGCCAACAAACACATGAAAAGATGCTCAACATCACTACTCATTAGAGAAATGCAAGTCAAAGCCACAATGAGGTATCACCTCACACCAATCAGAATGGCCATCATCAAAACAACTAAAAACAATAAATGCTGGAGAGGGTGTGGAGAAAAGGGAACTCTCCTGCACTGCTGGTGGGAATGTAAGTTGGGGTACAGCCACGATGGAAAACAGTTTGGAGGTTCCTTAAAAAACTAAAAATGGAACTAACATATGACCCAGCAATTCCAATACTAGGCATATACCCAAAGCAAACCATAATCCCAAAAGAAACATGTACCATAATGTTCATTGCAGCACTGCTTACAACAGCCAGGACGTGGAAGCAACCTAAATGCCCATCAACAGATGAATAAAGAAGTTGTGGCACATATATACAATGGAATATTACTCAGCCATAAAAAAGAATGAAATTGAGTTATTTGTAATGAGGTGGATAGACCTAGAGTCGGTCATGCAGAGCGAAGTAAGCCAGAAAGAGAAAAACAAATACTGTATGCTAACTCATATATATGGAATCTAAAAAAAAAAAAAAAAAATGGTACTGATGAACCCAGTGACAGGGAAAGAATAAAGATGCAGATGTAGAGTATGGACTTGAGCACACAGGGTTGGGGGAGGGGGAAGGAATGGGGAAGCTGGGACGAAGTGAGAGAGTAGCTTTGAAATATATACACAACCAAATGTAAAATATATAGCTCATGAGAAGTTCCTGCATAACGTAAGGAGACAAACTCGATGATGGGTGATGACTTAGAGGGCCGGGATAGGGAGGGTTGGAGGGAGTCACGGGAGGGTGGGGATATGTGTATAAATACAGCTGATTCATTTTGATGTACCTTAAAAATTGGCACAGCACTGTAAAGCAATTATATTCCAAAAAAGAGCTTAAATTTTAAAAAATGACACAAAGATAACTAAAAAATTAAAAAAAAAAAAAAAAAAAGAATCCGCCTGCTAGTGCAGGGAACACAGATGGGTTCAATTCCTGGTCTGGGAAGATCCCACATGCCATGGAGCAACTAAGCCTGTGCACCACAACTACTGAAGCCCATGCACCTAGAGCCCATGCTCTGCCACAAGAGAAGCCACTGTACTGAAAAGCCCAAGCACCACAACGAAGAGTAGCCTCTGCTTTCCGCAACTAGAGAAAGCCCGCACGTAGCAATGAAGACCTAACGCAGCCAATAAATAAATAAATAAATAAATAAATAAATAAATAAATAAATTTATTTTTAGAAAAGCAATGTAGTAAGTATACTGTACAGATCCCCGGTGTATACCTACAGCACAGAATCTTTTAAAATATAATTGCCTAATGTTTTATAAATTCATGACAAGGCTTAGGACAAAATTTTCAGCAATGAGAACATACGCTGATAATAAAATAATGCTGTATCTCAAAAACTTCGACAGAAATGAGGGGGACATACTTTGGGAAATGCTTGCATTACCTCCAGAATCACAGCAGTAGTGCCAAAGACACTGATGTCAGACATGTATGTGAAAAATGCACAGGAAGCATTTGAATATAAGCTGTTTCATAAAATGTAAGACAGAAAAGAGCAATACATTTAACTTAACGTCTCATGTGATTTAAAAGTGTGTACATGTAACTTAAATTCTCAAATGTATACAAAAATAGGCATTTTAACTATTTCAGCTACAAACCTGAAACACAGCCTCAACTTATTTCTTATCCTCTCATTGAAAAATGGTGATCAACTTTTAAATTTTTTAATCAAACCACCTACTTGACAACTCCATGTGAACATCTAAACAGACACCTTAAAATCGTGAAATCAGAATTCCTAATGGCCCATCCTTCATCTTGCTTCAACCTCACTCCTTGACAGTTTTCTTCATATTAATAAGTAGCACCATGATCTCCCTAGCTACTCAACCAAACATCTAGGAGTTACTCTGAATTTCTGTTTCTTTCAACTCACACGTCCAATCCAGCAGCCAAGTCTTGTCTACATGACTTTCAAAACCCTATATTCTAGTCTGTTCATTTCTATCTCCTGTACTACCTCCCTGATCCAAGCCCACCACCTCTCACCTGGGACTGTGGCCACAGCCCCTTAACTGGTCTCTCTGATATTATACTAGCCTCCCTTCAATCCATTCTCCACACAGCAGCCAGAGTCATCTTTGAACAAAGAAAACCTTAACATCTTAACTACCCTACTTGGCTTCTCACTGAATTGAGACTCAAACTCAAACTCTTTCTATCCCCTACCATAGCCCCTCTCGCCCATGCCGGCCCCTTGATACTCCTCATCACATCAAACTCTAACTGCCCCCAGTCTGGACCACTCTACTCACCTGCACCCGGCTGACTGCAGCTCCTCATCCCCTGCGCAGACAGGTCTTCCCTGATCACTCCACCTCAAGTGGCCTCGACACACTATGTTCTCCCCCCACGCTATCTGAATTCTTACTATCGTCTATTTTTCTTGTTTACCAATCTGTTGGTTTATTGTCTGCCTCCTCCGAGGAGATGTAAATGTCATACTTGTCTGTCTTGTTCACGGCTGCATGTCTGTACTTAGAAAATGCCTTGCACATACTAAGTCCTTGATAACTATTTGTGTGAATGAATAAATAAATGAAGCCTCCTAAATTAACTGCATTAAAAGGGACAATAGTCCTTTGAAAATCTGAATGCTGGTATATTTGTTACAGAAAATCAACATTGTGTTTTAGCTATTAATGTTCATCTTCCTTTGGATGTGAGTCTCATAACTGACCATGGCTAATTTACCCTATAGGATATCCTATAGGGCCTAATATATGTCTTAAACTAAGCCAGTGTCCAAAAATTCTTTGTTAGGTGTTTTGTATTATATTTGTATTGTGTCACAAGTGTTTTACTTCTAGATATTTTCTTGGAGAGATGAACTCAGTATTAAATGACTCAGGAAAAATAGATCTGGTATATTCAGTGACTCAATCAACAATTTTTATTAACTACCAGTCATGGAGGGAAGGGTTTTCTCACGACCACATTATTGATTATCTGAGTCCCTGTAGATATGTCCCTGCGTAGGAAAACATATGTTATCATAACATCAAAACAATCACTTATAAACCAAGCATAAATGAAATTAAATCCTCTCTCACACCTCTCTCCCTTTAGGCATCCCTTGAGGTTTTGCAGTGCATGACCTATGTGGCTGTATGAAGTGGGCCTTCCTTCCTAAGACTAATATCTATCATCTCCTGTTGATTGTTTTTTAATACTTTAATCTCTGCAAATACAAATCACCTGCAGACTGCAATTTTACACTCTTATGTAAGATATAGAATTTCTAGAAGGAAACCAAGGTGATATTGGAGAACTATTCTAATATTACATAAAGCCACTGATAATTAAGGGTTAAGTCCAATTAAAAAACAGCTAACAACTGGAAAAAAATCAACAAGGATCATGATATAACAAACGTGAAAATAACTGCATTCTAGATTAAGAAAGGCTGCTGGAAAAACGTCAAATATTAATTTTAAAAAACTATATTTGAGGAAAAAAGACTCTCTTTAGGATCCTGCTGCGAATGCCAAATAAGAAGTAAAGATACTTGTGTTTACGATACAGCCTTGCCAGAAAATTGTTTATTTTAATAGCTTGGCGTTTTCATTATAATCTAAATCTTCTTAAATCTAAAATAAGGTAAATTTACTCTTATAACCCGTGGTTCCATTTTTCAAGATAAAGTTCCAATCAAAGCCTTTTCACTGATATTTTTCCGTTTTAATTGGATTCACTTTTGTGTCCTTTTTTTTCTAGAATAAATTATTCTCATGAAGGTCCTTGAGTGTGTCAGGCACTAGGGATACAGGAGTGAGCAAGCCCAGACCTCTCCTCCCCAAACTGAAGCTTATATTGTGTCCAGCAGCTAATTTACACACACACTGAATTTGCTGTCATATGAAGTTATATGTAACTGCATGTGAATGAAAAAAGATGGAAAGATGAACATGTCAAATATGAGGGTAATATACCAGATGGGATTCAAGAAACCTGGCTGGTAGCTCTGATGGGGCAAATCACTTCTTTGGCCTGAGATAGGATCTCTGTTTTCCCTTCTTTCTCTTCCTTGAGTCTCTGAGATTTTGAAAAGTATTTACATTAGTGATATTGGAAGGGAAAAAAAAGCACCATTTTATTTAAACCTCGTGAAGCAGGCATGCACAATCCCAGTTTCTAAATTATGAAGCTAAATTAAATGGCTGAACCAAACACATTCTGCAAGCTGGTAACAAAACCTGGAATCAAATCTGGGTCTCCTAATCCAAGTCTTACGGCCTACAAGAACCTAAAAGTTCCCAGAACATCAATGTTTGTCACGAAGACACTTCATAATGTCTAGCTGCATCTGAAAGAGTCAAAGATCAAATTTAAACACACAAGGCATAGAGAAAATAAAATCACCTATAATACACATCCTCTAACTAAATTCTTTCCATCCAGATCATAAAAGGACAGCACACTTAACCACTGAGGTAAAAACACTGCCTCAAGGGATTCAGAGAACAAAGATTCTTAAGGATAGTGTCCTGAAAAAAAATCTGACTGAATCCCATGCCTATGTTTCTCTGAAAGCATAAAATGTTTTACAAACCGAAAATGATTCACTGAAAAGAATATATAATAAATGTGTTCAAGAGAAGAATAATTCTCAGGGCTGCTAGATTTAGCAAATACAAATCCTGGATATCCAGTTAAAACTCAGTTTCAGGTAAACAATGAATAATTTTTTAATATCAGCAGTATCTAAAATTCAAATTTTACTGGGTGTCCTATATTTTAGCTGGCCACACTAGTCACTCGATATTCTATTTTTCCCAAGTGACACTGTTGGCAGGTAGACAACAAAGAAAAAAGCAGGTTCTATGCAGCATGCTAATGAGCTCCAGGCTATCAAATCACTAATACTAATTTTATCATTGAAAGAGCACAAAGGATCCTGTGTAAGATAACTGAACCTTTTGAAAGCTCTTGGATTAATAATTTGTGGCATAAAAGTCTTCCTTAAATCAAGCTTTTTCATTTTACTGTCCAAACTATACCATATATTTAATAGAGAAAAAACAAACTGCAATCTACTTATAAAAGGGAGGCTGACTAAGTGCTAAAAACTCTTGGGACTTACAACCACACCCCGAGAAGCTGTGTTTTTCAGCCATAAATCCTAAATTCCAATCTGTTTCTTAGCTTTTGCTACCAATGGGATTTGTGACCAGTGGCAAACAATTTTCTTCTTCTGAGTTTCGATTTCATCCTCTGTATAATAGGGGAAATACTGCCTATTCTAACTTCTTCATGAAGCGCAAGGTGCTGACTTTCTTCAGCAGAGTATGAAGCCAAGAATACCAAACTGGCCATCACGAGAGAACTCTAGTTCCAACTATAAGAATACACAGATGTGAGGCTGAACCAATCACAACTTCTCTGGAGTTCATTGTCTCCAGAGTACAAGTTCTTCATTGTACACACGGTCAGCCATATGAACAGGTCATGAAGCCTGCTTACATGATGAACGGGCCAGTAGGTGATGAGGATTAGGTTGGTCAACTCTTGTCATCTCCTTTTGCCCCTCAGCTTCCTCATTTTTAAACAGGCAAAAGACGTCTTCCTCCTTCACTCACCGCACAGGGTTGGTGTGCGCGTCAAGTTAGAAAACGCACGTGGAAGCATTTCAAAATCTCTTCCATATATTGAAGATGTTGCTATCTCCTAGACCCTTAGGATTCATTCCAGTGGAGACGTAGGGCTGGGGTAAGGAGCCATGGCTGTTCACTCCCTCCTAAAGTCCAGCCAAGAGAATCAGAGAAAGTGAGGGAGAAAAAGGTTGTATTCCTGGTGGTACAGGCCCACAGGCTGAGTGGGCCTAAGAGGGTTTGGAAACAGGCTGACTACCTGCACCCTGAGCATCCAGAGTACTTGTCCAAAGCAGATACTGCAGATTGTCACTCATTATAGAATCCCACTGAGTTCTCCCTCTAAAAAGAAGAGTTACATCATAACTCTACATAAGTTACATCCTCGCCATTTGAACGAAAAGAACAAAATGGATGCACGTTCCACAAAGGTATTCTACCCTCTCCTACAAGCACTGATAACTTAGTGACTCTGCTTTCAGGTATCAGCAAGTCCTTGCTAACTGCCCTGCAATCAAAAGCAGAACAGACCTCTTGAAGTCTTTGAGTTGATTTAACTTTTACAAGGCTGTTAATGAAGGACAACAGGCCCTGGACCCTTGAAAAAAACCCACAGCCAAGGGAAATGCAATAAAAATTAACGCCAAGAATTTATCATCGATGGCACGATCCCGATGTTTAACACTCCATCTAAGTCATTCCTTCTCTCCTCACCGAAATCTGTTTTCTTATTCTCCAGTCAGTTATTTCCTTCCACATTTTATTACACACAAAATTTCTCACCTCATAAATGAGTTGCATTATACACCTTTTTAAAATGGGTAAATTCGACGTAGTTTTGTTTTTAAACTTCTACAATATGTCTTAAAATAACTGGAGAAACCCTGGAGGGTGCCAAAATCAATGTTGGGAGTTACTTCACTCAGGTAACATGAATGTGAATACCATCTGTGCTTTCAAACCTACAGGTACCAGAGATGCTGCTCAGGGCTCACGAAGGGATCCTTTCCCTTCCTGAGCAAGTAAAGAACCCCAAAGATTGAAATTAATTAGATAGCTGGAAATACAGCCACTGGAAGCTGATCAAAACGTGCCATGAGTTATCACAAATGTGACTTGGATTTTAAACCCCGAATCTCTTAAAACAATGAATCCAATCAGAAGTCTACTATCTTAGTATTCTACTTTACTGAAGACGCTTGCAGCTGAAGAGTCCCACCCGTGCAATGATGATTTAATACAAAAATCAGTGTCATGAGGAATAACGTTTAACATATTTTGATTTCAGGAGGCTTCTGTAAAGCCCTAATGGCACTGCATCCTTCAAGACAATGTTCATTGTGGCTGGAGCACCCTACAAAACTAAATGAGTTCATGCACTCAAAAGGCCAGGCAGCCAGGTTCTAGCAGCTGCTGCAGGAAAAGGCTGAGCTTGACATTTCCAGTGTCGGGCATTTGGGATCTTTGGTAATACACAGAGAAATGGAAAGAATAAATTCATTCGTGAATGATAAGAAAAAAGCATCGAAGAAATTCTGGGGGGTAGAAAGCCTAGGAGGTGAATTGTCATTTTTTACAACGGTTGTAACAAAGAGTTATCTCATCAAAATTACACACATGGTAGAAACAAAGTGCTACATATTTCATTCCTACACATCCTGTGTGCTCATATTTTTAAAGAAGATGAAAAGTGTATCATTCTTAAAATGGTAGATTCAATTAAGTTAATGATTAAATTTAATGGTACCAAGCTAAGAATATCTTTTTACGGGATATTTAAATAGGTTTAAGTTTTAGATATGAGCTATGCTTCATCTCATATTCTACAAAAATTTTATACACTGATTAGTAATATCCATTGAAAAAATGGAATGTCACCAGATGATGGCACATACTCTGTTACGAATGACAACTTTCCCCCTTTTGCAATTTCTAATTTTCACTCAATATTATTACCTATCCCAGGGAGGAAAACTACAGTTTATAATTTGTGTTCTAGAAATTTCCCACTAATCTAAACAAGTCATAGCTTCTTCCAAATGCTTACTATCTAGAAGTATTAAATAGAATATGCAAAACTTACTGCATAGTGGGATGCAAATTCTCACATACCATTTCAAATACGGTTAGCAAAAGGGAGACACACACACACACACACACAAACACACATGCACTCGCAACTGTGTACAAAGGGGCTCCACGAAGCAATAGCTTTTACTGTGCTCACTCATCTTAAAAAGACAGAAATACCTTAAAGTACATATTCAGTATTCCAGATGCCTTGAAAGGGAAAAATAATTTAAATACTTTGTCTAGGTTTTATAGACTATTTCCTGGCATCTAGAAAAGTAAGGAAAAGAAAAATTTACAAAGCAGTGTAAAATTCTGATGTAAACATAATTCTCACGGGTTAAAAATATAATTAGATGAAATCTACTTGTAGAGCAACTAGTTTAATGTGTTTCGTACTCTTGCCTAAAATAATGTATCAGAGGATAAAAATTCTTTGAAAATATACTGTACTTAGGGTATTTGTGTTCTAATACTAAAAATACAATGGTAACAGTCTAGTACCCAAGTTTTCAGCTGTTCTATTTTAAAATGTCATTGGCGAGGTCCCACTTTTCATACTCTAAAATTATATATGGAAACGAAACCCACGTGGGCAAAGTCTTTAGGCACCTCATTTAGTAACGAGCTTGCACATTAAGAGGCCCTAGGAGAAACTTTAGCCTCTTCCTGAGTTAAATTCCTCACGACATTAAATCTATGAGTCTTTGCTTTGCTTCCGTTAGTATTGAATATTGAACTTCAGTAGAGATTGGTGGGTAAGGGCTCTTGGTGGGACAGACTGAGGCTTCAACCCCAGAGCTGCTTCTGAGATAAGACCTCAGGTGCATTATTCACTCTCTATAAAATAGAGATAATGGCATTAACCCTCATAGCGTTCTTCAGAAAATTAAGGGAAATGATGCCTATAAAGTAATAGCATAGAGTCTAGTACACAGTGTTTAATATGTGGTCATTACTGTTTTTAAGTTAACTGAATTTTTTTTTTTTCTGGCCACGCCATGCAGCCTGTGGGATCTTAGTTCCCTGACCAAGGATCGAACCCGGGCCATTGGCAGTGAAAGCACTGAGTCCTAAACACTGGACCACCAGGAAATTCCCAAGTTAATCGAACATTAACTGAAATATATTTTCAAAATTTATTTTGTAAAAATAAAAATAATTTATTCATGGGTTTCTACAGAATAATGAGATGTTACCCATTTGTTTCTTTTTAAGCTCCTAGTTTAAAAGCACTAATTTCTCTATAGAAACACTTGTGCAAAAAAAAAAATTGTTTCAATGTTGGTATTTTCTCAAATTAGAACTGAAAAAACATAGACTCCCTAGACCAATAACTACACTTACATATGACATAATTTCCTGAATAATGCACAAAGATTAAGAGCTGAACAGTGTTGTGTTTTGTTTCTTGAGAAAAATCACTGTCTTTCTATTACTACTCAGAATTTAATTTTTAAAAATAAGTTATAGAATTTCGGTGATGAGTTTTTCAAAACATCACAGATATAATAAAACTGTTTGACAACAAATGTGATAAAATATACAACTAATTACTTATGATAAAAACCATAGCAATATTTCATAACAACCATACCTCTAAACTGGAGAATGGTTTTAAATATCAACACTTGATAAAAACAATGCTTTAACACTCTGCTACAGGAGATTTGGGGATTAAAATTGGTCCACTTTAGTTCCCACCCAAGGGGGCTTACTTGGGGGAATTCTATAGGTAGGCTGATATCTGGGCCTCAAGGATGTTACCCTTGAGTAACATTACAGAGATCTGCAGGGTGCCTCAAACAAAACAAAGGAAACAGTTACAGGCCCTGAATGATCCACAAACACAGTGCACAATCATGTTTTTAAGTCTACTATTAAAACATGACCCTTTCTCTTTCTCTCCAGTGCCTTTTTCCATCACTGATGGGAATTAACCACTTAAAACCAGAATTACAAAGAGTACACTAATTTCCTGTCTAAAAAGGGATGGTTGATAACATAGGGAAATGTGATAAAATGATCTGTAGGAAAAACATAAAAATAACTCACATAAAATATAATGTTAGATATTTCTTCTGCTCTTGGATCCTAATTTTACACAGTTCTAGTTGTGTTGTTTGCATAATTGACCTAGATCCACCACTCATACTTGGAAAATACTTAAAGAAGGAAACTATTCAATCTGAGAAGTTGATATTCTGCTCTCCTGGTGAGAATCAAGGATGCTTAGAGCTGAAAGAGATTGTTAAACTCATTTATGAATTTCTCTGCTTTGATTTCTCACCCCCTCCTATCTCCCATTTTAAAGCCAAGATTTATTAACCTGGGCCAGTCACAAAGCTGGGAACACAGGCAGGAGGTCTGGACTCCCATTTCAATTCCCTTTCCAGTACCTTACACAATCCACAAAAGGTTCTGTTCCAACCATTAATAAAAACTCATCTAAAAAATGAGAAGGACACAAAGTCTATTAAGTCCCTGTTCTGTTGTTCTAATTCCCACTTATCAGAATAAGGGGGTGACTCTCAAAGTTTGCAATTATAATTAAGGCACTGATGATTCTCAGTAAAATAAACAGTAACCTACTGAAAATCAGTCTAAAAAAGATAAGGAAATATGTATTAGTTCCTTTAAATTCCTTAAGAACACTAGAAGTCAATGCTATTATTCCCATTTTGCAGGGAAAGCAAATAAAGTACCTACAGGTACTTTTAAGAAAGCGGTAGTTCTGGGGTTGAAGCTTAAATCTACCTTATCTGGGGCCCTTAACCACCATAAATAGAAGTAAATTGTAAAGGGTTCAGAACAGTGGCTCCTAACCAAGTAGTGGTGCCAGCCTTTGGGGGTCATGTGGAAATGTGTGCCACAATAATCGGGGTGCTCCTGACATTTAGTTTCTGGGGCCCAGGGATGTTAAACATCCTGCAACACGCTGAACAGTTTCTCACAACATCAAAAAGTATCACTACCGAATGCGAAACAGCATCCCCTTTAAGAAGCAATGGTTGACTACACTGAAAAAGAATCTGAAAAAGATGAATCACTTCGCTGTAAACCTGAAACTAACACAACACTGTAAATCAAATATACTTCAATTAAAAAAAAAAAGGGAAGAAAAAAAAGCAATGGTTTGGATGAATAAAAGATTAACATACTATAACAGGGTATTAAATGAAACAGGGGCGATCTGGGACACCTCCAAGTGATTCCTCCAATAATCTCTACTCTGATGTTACAGTGAGTAGTTCCTTTGCTTCTGGCATGGTTTAGAAACAAATGCTGCCTAAAGTTATTTGATGTTCCCAAGTGTTCTCCAGCTATGAAAACATCTGAGACGCTTACTGGGACCAAATATAAATAAAATGCACAACTGCTTCATATTTTTACATTCAAATTTGACCAAGAGTTGGAAGAGACATGTTTTATAATTTTCCATGCATTCACAATCACATATATGAAAAATGTTCTTTCATGGAAAACCTGCTTACATCTGAAAGAAAACCTAACAAGCAAAATCTATACTGTAAATATGTAAACCGATTTGTTTTGCAGCTTAGATATGGAAAAGACTGGACTAGATTGGCATGTCTCAATCTAAGGTACGAGAAGCCGGGACAGTCCAAAGCAAGTATGTTTTGAAGATCTGTAGTTTTTCTATGGAAATGCTTCAGTTTTGCGTTTTCACACTAATGACAATTAAAACCTAAAAAAAAAAAAGTAAAAGACATATACTTTAAATGATTGGGATGACCACCTTATAACCAAATACTATCCTGCAATTTTAGCAGTCAAGTTTATATTTCTGTTTACAATCACACTGCAGCCCAATGGTTCGGGGGTAAAGAGAAAAAAAAGTAGATTTAATATGCAAATATGCTTTCAAGCCAAATAAAACCCCAAAGCTGGTGTACTGTGCTATGGCACTAAAAGTTGCACGACTGTTAAGAGGGCCCCATTGGGAGAAACAATCATCAGGAGGCAACTGCAGCCAAGGCAAGGGGACCTCACCAGACCCCCGCAGGGGAATCAGGGCCACAGTCACCCTTACCAGGATGATTTAATGAAGCCTGTCAATTTACATTTGGCTAGAGTTTTATCATTTAATTCATAATTAACTTATACACTTTTTTTGGTATTAGCTGTATAATTGCTATAACTAGGATTAACTTATACCTACTCTTAAGAATTCCACATTTAACTAACATTAAAATAAGAGAAAGTCAGTACTAGGTATGGCAGATCTCTGGAACCTCTGGAGGTGCTGACATCACTTTCTTTGGGGAATTTCTCCTCCCCCACTGACGAATCACACTATGGGTGACCTGCCCCAGCAAAGTAGTGAGACACCCCTATTCTTCCTGACACAGTGACAGGCCCAGAGCAGGCAAGTCATGCAAGCAAGGCCAAGTAATCTTGAGATGACTGATATGGATAAGAAGGTACTTCTCAAACATCAGAAGTTTAAGACCCACATAAACTTGCCAAGGAGAAACTTTTCCAGTGCACAAAGAAAGCCTGCCTGAGAATAAAGCCAAAGCTGCATAGGGCCAAAGGGATGGAGGGAAGCAGGGATGGAGGGAGGGAGGGAGAGAGGGAGGGAGGGAGGGAAGGAGAGAAGGAATGAAGGAAGGAAGATTGATTAGATAGATATACAGACAAAAAGAATGTTGACAAGATTATTTCATCAGGTGAATTTCACACCCAAACCAAACTCCAGGAATGTCAATTGTCAGTTAATTTTGTATGAGTTTAAGATGAGTTTCTGTCACTTGTGACCAAAAGCTTTTTAACGAAGATACTGGGGATCAATAAGAATGTCTTTCTTACAAGGTAAACATTACTTAAATTTGAGAAACACTGGACATGATCTCCTCTAGCTCTACAGTTCAAAGATCCTGTGTGTTTTAATTATTTCATCAGCTTAAAAAATCAGGGTTTTTTCTCTTCTTATAACCTCAGTATACTTATTCAACAGAAAGTAGAAATGATGACTTTTTAAAAAATAATTATTACCAGGGATATGAGATCAGATAGGGATCTTGTCTTT
This sequence comes from Hippopotamus amphibius kiboko, assembly GCF_030028045.1. Taxonomy (NCBI): domain Eukaryota; kingdom Metazoa; phylum Chordata; class Mammalia; order Artiodactyla; family Hippopotamidae; genus Hippopotamus; species Hippopotamus amphibius. The sequence continues at coordinate 69,626,051 of NC_080198.1, read as the reverse complement.
CTCAAGTTTAGATATAATAAAATTATTCCGAGAAGACAATTTGCAAAAAGTTAATTTTACTTTACATTTCAGAAATAAGGGAAAGGTCTCAAAGAATACAGAAGCTCACAATGGCACCTAAGACTTTAAAAAGCATGTTCACTACAAACTACAAAATGGGGTATGTGTATATATACATCTATGTATACATCCATATACAGAAGGCTTTTTATAAAGCTTTTTAGACTATTCATCAGGATGATTCTTATGAACGTAACACTTAGTTTACCTTACCTGCCTTAAATATTTAGTTGGCAATAAGTAGAAATTCCTACCAGTTAAAGAAAATGAATAAAGCACTCACACCATGAAAAAAAAATATGATTCAAAATAAAGTGAGAATACCAAGTCAGTAAATAAGATTACAGAGCTAAATATCAAACGAATGACTCATGTGGAAAGAGTTTCTTCAATTTTTATTCTTAGGTTGTAATTCATAGGCACTTTTTTTTTTTTTTTTTTTACTGAGAATCTGATTTAACAGATATTTCCGAGGCCACATCAATCAGCTGTAACATTGATCAACTGAATCAACATCTGTCCAGCTAAAGTAATCTCATAGGAAGTCCTGCAAAGTCAGTAGCTAGTGTGCAGTCTAAATTCAAAAATTAGTCATTTTTCAACCGTCCACTATCAATCAACTCAGTGATTTATTTAATTGCCCTGAAGCCCTTACCAAAGCAAGAGTTTTTATCCTACAATTAGCCCTGAGAACAAAGAAAAAATCTAACTTAACGCAACAGTTAGGGGTTTAATAAATTGTTAGTTTGAAAAATATTTGAGGGACAAACTAATAAATACCAAGCAGTTTTTTTAAAGACTTTTCTCGTACGAAAGAACTCTTTCCCAAGCATTATTAAAAAGTATTAGGAAGTTCAAGCATGTTTAGGTTAATTCGTGTTTTCAAATCTAGAAGAAGGGAAGCATGCATCGTAGTAAGACATACTCTCTGTAATCAGATAAGGGTGAAGGTACAAACTTTACCCATACAACTTGAAAGCATTTTCACATATTTTAAAAGAAATCGTATCAGAAACCAGACTCAAGTCATTTCTTCAGGTGGAACTATTTAGAAAGGAAATTGGGTTGCACAACATAATCAAAATGCTAAAAACTGCTCATCTTTAGGTACTGAAAACAATATTAAGAAAATACTGGCAATCTCTATAGATCTTCAGAGCAAAAACAAAAAAAAGCTACTGAATTGTACTACAAGCCTATTTAAGTGTTACACTAAGCAAATAGATTTGAATGACTAATTGCCACTGATTAGTTCTGCCACAGTTTTAGGAATCATGATCTTGTATTGGGGGCTTTCAAAATGGAACTGAATATGAAACCCTGAGAACACTGGTGATAGAAGAGCAATGAGAAACATTTCAGGGGCTCCTATGGATTCTTCCAGATTCAATCCTATGCAAATTCAATCCACATGAGTACTTTTAGGGCACTAAAAGGTGTCTTAGAGCTGGCTATAAGGACCCTGGTCATAAGCAATACACGGATAAAAGGACATTATTACACCAGAATTACCATAATGAAAATAGAAATAATATCAAAGCCAGACTGAGTCAATGCCCACAGGACTTTATTATCTTCAGTATTAGTGACTGCTTAACAAAATATGCTTAGCAACTCGTTTGAAAATTGTGAAAAGTTTATATTCCTATATGATCACAGAAACAATCATTTTTAAGATCGAATAGCAAGATTTATTTTACACCCATCATCTGACTTTAAGATAAATATCATGCAAATAAAAGGTTATAGCTTTTAGAGACACACACAGAGAGAGACAGACACAGGAAGGAAGGAAGGAAGAAAGAGAAAGAGAGAGAGAAGGAGAGATAGAGAGGAAGAGAGAGAGAAAGAGAGAAAGGAAGAAAGGAAGGAAGGAAGAAAGAGAAAGAAAAAGAAAGAAAGAAAAAAAGAAAGAGAAAGAGAAAGGAAGGAAGAAAAAGAGAAAGAGAAAAAGAAAGAAAGAAAGAAAGAAAGAAAGAAAGAAAGAAAGAAAGAAAGGAAGGAAGGAAGGAAGGAAGGAAGGAAGGAAGGAAGGAAGGAAGAAAGAAAGAAAGAAAAAAGAAAAAGAAAGAAAGAGAAAAAGAAAATCCCAAACACAGGACCTGAAACATCAACTAATTCACCACAGCTTTGCAATGTCAAATAAAAAGTCTATCATAGAAAACTACATGGGAGTGTAAAACTTCTGTTTCTGGACTTTGATCCAAGTAGTCATAAAAAGTTGTCCTCACTTAATATCTCCTATTTCCAGTATATGCCAAATATTCTCAAGCTTTTGCCTAGTGCAAAACAAAGCAATAAAAGTCAATCATATTACCCCTACAATACTAAAGGATCAAAAACATCCCCCACAATCACAGAGCTGATTAGTAACTAATGAAAGATAAATTATTCTAATATGCTGTCAAGAATAACAACAGCTGTTAAAGTGGCATTAGCACCAAAAAGGCTCCATCTGTGAATGTACAAGCATTAAAGCCCTTAATGAACACAGCATCCCAAACCTGCAGGACTGCAAAGTTTTCTATAATAGCAAGGGTGGAAGTTTTCCATAGGTTTTAGTTACTAGTCTCAAGTTAATTTTTATGCCAATAGATTATATTATGAAATGTTCAACTGACACTCTCAAAATTCACTGAAACAGGTTTTGATTGCTAAAAAGCATCTATTTGTGTGCTACAAGCTATAGCTTTTAAGGAAAGATAATTATAGGAAATAATGTAAAATATAGCAGCGATAATTGCTTTCAAGGTCAACCAAAATTCACAGGTGTTTACATGAGAGTTAAGGAGGGCCAGAACCTTCCTTCTATTCAATGACTTACTATTGAGTGCAGACCATTCAGTTTGGGGAGAGAACAGAGAAGCATGCATGAATGTCAAACAACAATTAAATCAAATAAGGTAGAAATAATTCTACCAACCAGCCTGTTTACAGGCACAGCTGGCCATTCTAAGTGAATGCAAATTTATTTTAAATCTTAAAACACACCAAATGCCTCTACAGAACTATTCTCTTTCAAGGGTTTCCCAAATCACATACAGCGTTCATTTTATACATAGTCTAACAAAAGGGGAAAAAGCAAAGTAATGTGAGCTTTTCATTAAAAACCAAAAACCAAAAACAACAACAAAAAACAGCTGTAAACAAAGTGTCTCCAATAAGCTTTTACCACAACCATGTGAATCACACTGTGTTCAGCAGGTTGGCATTTTTATAAATTGCTAATGTTCAACCTCTCATTCTGTGTCTCCAGGTCATGCCATCAAATAGAAGCCCAAACTGGAGTACTGTTCCGTGAAAAATCTCTGGCTACAGACAAGACAGATTATATTCTTCACACTGACTACTTTCAGCGCTTTATGTATAACTCCTAAAACTGAGGGCCTACACTACTCTTGATTATCTTACACTTTCGTTTTTCAACTTGAACTCAACATAAACTCTTCTCCCAAGATTACATACACACACACATATATACCACAGAAAGCGTTTCAGCGTATTGTCCACATCAACTATGATATAAAAACCCTAACTGAAGAGAAAACCTTTAACAAAGTCTCAGATGATCTACATTTTACGCTAAGCAGTGTAATTTTGAGAACTGGGATTTTAATCCTATGCTATTTGGGAGAAAAAAGTAATGTGAAAAGAAATGTAACAACTCATTCAATTTATTTTCCGGAAAAAAACCAACAAAAAAAACCAAAGAAACGTTACTCTCAAACTTTTGGCGGGCTCTCAAAGTGAAGTGTTGTTATGTATGAGTTAAAAGCTGCCACCAAACAATCCCAAGTTTATGTCTTTAAAGGGAGAGGGGAGAAAAAAAGAAAAAGGACATTTACGCTGAGTTTAAAATAAATAATTTTGTTCTTTCTTAATAATCTGCCTAAAGAACATCCCTCTACACATTTAAAATATCAGCCCCGTTCTCCTGCCCACTCCGCATTATACTATGCGCTATAATTCATTAAGGGCGGAAGGGTGGAAGTATACAAGGGTGAAAGGAAAACGGGGACAGATGGCCTCGGAGGAGGAGACCTCTCAAAACTGCTGGCTCCCAGCAATCGATAATTCCAGACCTAGATGGTCTTAGTGCCTCACCCCAAACCCGCAGAAAAGTGCCCTTCGAAAGGGAACCACTTTCCATTCAGGATTTATCCCCTGGGTCGCTCCAGATTTAGTATTTTGATAGAAGGCGAAAGCGGGAAGAGGATTTTAAAAGGCAGGCTGAGTAATTAAACAGAGGCGATAAGATCTGTCCCGAAGCCATCGCCTCTGTTAAAACCCCCCAAAAGTGATCAACTCGACACCCACTGAACATTCGTTAGGAGCAACGGAGTTAAAAAGCGTCCCATCTAAGACCTCAGAGTATTACATCTGCAGGAAGGTAGAGGAAGACAGAAATGTCACAGAGCACATTTTCAACGAAGCATCGCCCCGCCGGTGTGACCTGGGTGCAAGCACCCTGCACCCGGCCCCCACCGCGCCCCCGGGGAAAGTGGGGAAAGAGGGGGAGGATGCTTAAGGAAGTACCTTGTTTTGTCTCCAAAAGGCAACATAGCAAACGTGGCGAGTTGGAGATGCAGATGAGGCGGCGTCGGCGGACCCTGGACTCGAGGAGGCGCCGTGGGGGTGGGGGCTGGGGGCCGACGACGTGCCCAGGGGAGGCCAGCGACTCCAAGCCGGCTCCCCTACCGCCCCCGCCGTCGCGCCGCCGCCCGCCGCCGCCCGCTCGCCCCGCGCTGCGCCGCCCCCTGGCGGGGAGCGCCCGGCCGAGTCGCGGGGGTGCACCGGCGGGTGGGAGCCCGGCGTCCAGCCCCGGCCAGCCCCTTCACCATCACCGCCCCGCTCGCGTCTCCCTCCCGGAGAGGCGGCCAGCGCCAGCTGCCCGAGGGCCGCTGCCGGGAGCCGGCGACGCCGAGATCCCGGCCCCTCCTTCAAAGGGGTGCGTCTGGAGTCAGCCCCGCGCCGCGCGCAGCGGCCGGCCGGGCTTCGCACCAACTCCCCCGGCTTCGGGGCACCCGGCCGCCGGGCACTCTGCGTTTCGCCCTCCTAGCCCCTCGGCTTCAGCCGCGATTCCTCTCCAAGTCTCCCGCGAGCGTTTCCCACGCGCGCCCCGACTGCCCGCTGAGCAGCCGCCTCCCGAAGGATAGTCTCTCTCTCCTCCCCGCCCTCCGCAGCAGCCGCCCTGGCGCTTGGCTCCGGACCAGGAAGAGCTGGCCTTTGGGGTTGTCCCGGGCCGCGGGACCTGTCACCCCCCCCCCCCCAGGGTCCGCTCCCCGCCGCGCCTCCGCGCCGTCCTTTGTGTGCGCGCCGCGAACCCCTCCACGGAGCCCGTTCGGCGGCGCCGCCTTGCGCGCAAAAGCGGCCGAGAGGAGGAGCGCGGGACAACCAGGGGACTGGAAGGGGGCAAAAAACCGACAGCACTCACTCTGGGAAGGTTCCGGCATGTTGCTGCCCTTGGGGCTTCTTCGTGGTCTCGTGCCCTACCCGGGCTTCCCCGCCCCGCCAGGGCCGGGGCGAAGGGGGACGGGGGAGGAGCGGAGCCACAGGGACCGCATTGGAAAGGGTGCTTCCGGAGCGGCAGGGAAGGGGCTCAAACACTGTTTTTGGTTTCGCTAAGGAGATTTAGGGGAACCAGGAGGCTAGAGAAGGGCTAGAGGAAGGCCCGTGAGCGCAGGCATAGGAAAATAGTCTTGCTCCCAGGGAATACCAGGGCTGCCAGCGTGTTGGGGGGAGGGAGGGAGGGAGAGGGGGGTCCGGCACGTTCATTTTTGGATTTGAACTTTGTGCAAGTTGGATCGAATCCGACGCTTGGGGTTTTCGGCTGTACTCGCCTTAAAGTCGAGGTCTCTACACCGTAACAGGATCACGGCCCTACTTCAAAGGCAAAGGGCCTGAGAGTGGAGACTGTTTAATGGTTAACGAAGGGGAAAATTCAATAAGGGACAGAGATCAGCCCCAGGTTACGCTCCATGCCCCGGCCGGGTCTTCCACGGGTCCTCTTCTTACCTGGTGCCTTTCCTAACAAAGTAAGAGAAGGTAAAGTCCCAGTGATCGTCCAGCCACGCTTCGACCGATTCCTGGTCCCACTGCTGCTGCGGCCGCGCGGAGCCGGGGCCGGCCCACTCCATGATCAGCGCGGCGCGTCTCTGCGGCTCCCCCGTGCAGGTTTTCCACCCCAGCTGGAGGAGCTGGACTCGGCCTCGAGACCCTCCCCCTTCGCCCCGCTCCAGTCCGGCCGGCTTTCGGCAGCGCTGCTCAGGCACCGGGCCAGCCTTCTGCCACGCCCCGCCTCTCCCGGTCCTCACCGCTCCCAGGTGTGGCGGGCGGGGCGGGGTGCCGCAGCCCCGCGCTCTCCCTGGGGTCTGGCTGAGACTGGCTCTCGCAGGCTCTCGAGTCCCCAGATTCCGAGGCGCGCGCGGCGGCGACTGGCGAGCTCTGCGGAAGCCTAGTGGCCAGGACGAGAAGGCAGCCACGCGGCCGCTGGGGTGCGCTGTGTGCCGGCCGGCTCCGGACGAGCGCGCAAAGGTGACTGTGGGTGTGTGTGTTCGCTGAGCGTCCCACTCCAGGACAGGGAAGGGCGCGCTGTGGAGATCCATCCCAAGCCCAGAGAGCGGCAGCCGGGGGAAGTTTCTCCCGAAAGTGAGAGGTGCTGGAAGCCCGGGCCAGGGAGAACAATGACTGTCCCGCCTCGCTTTCTCCCAGCCCAGCGCGTGGGTTCGGGAGGAGCGGGGACAACCTCCTTCGGAGCTCAGCCAGCGCAGTGGCTCAGAGCGCCCCAGCCAAGCACCACGCCTCGGTGAGGAGAGTTGGGGCGTGTGTCACCGAAATAGATTTGCGGGTCCTGGTGGGTAACTTCCAACAAAGCCATTCCCGCGATTTAATGTTAATAATAACAATCATGATTATAAATTATGTGCCTTCGCATCAAAGGCTTAATTTGCATTAAGCCCCCTTTCTTGACTGGAAAAAGAAAAAAGTAAATTGAGATACAATAATCACGATGGTTTCTGTATGAAGTCAGAAAACAAGGGCATCTCTGTACCATTAGGTGAACTTGAAGGTACCGGAACTACCCAGGTACAGTGCAGAACAGCCAGTTAGCCCAATTTTAAATTAATTCATCATCTGTACTGAACTGGAATTAACACACACACACACACACACCACGGAAAAAAGTATCTGTTTAAAAGGGCTCAGCCTTCCTACCCGGTTTTGTCCTATCCCTATTACACTTTACAAAAAAGAATTGGTGTCTTCCTTTGCTTTATCCTCATCCCTGTCTCCCTGCAGTTTTCATATGGTATTTTGCAATGACCTAATTTTTTGGGCAGAATTAAACTGGAGCTGTGTGTTTCACAACGTGTGAACGACACCATTAGCAGTGATATCCTAAAAGTGATTTAGCTGACATACTTTTAACAAACTCCTTTCAAAACACTGTTGGCAAGAATGTAAGACATTACTCACTGTGTAGAAACACATAATTCAACAGATAATATGAGAACTTTAAAAAATGTCTTCCAGTCCCCCAATGCAATGGTTTATACTTCCTGCATTAAATAATTGTCCTTTTGTAACTTCAGTTTCTTTGAAACTTCATTATTGTATGCAAGTAGCCACAAACCAATAACAAGCAAAGGAGTATAGCATGAAGTAATGCATGATAAATTATATCCGATTTTAAAATGAAAGTTCTCTTCTAATTTGTTACTATGATAGAGATTATGGTGCTCATGGAATAAAGACTTTCTCCTCAGTGCTCAGTTTTTCCCTGTGGAAAGCCATGCATTTCTCCTCTCAAGAGGTCAATTATAATTTAAAAGTCTATGTCCTACTAAAGATGGAGTGAATTTTTGGCTTGAATTTCTTGCCTTGGTTGGCTACCATGATTAACTAAACAGGCGTTATCCAAATGTCCATTTTCTTTCCTAACCTCAAAGGGTTAAATTATCAGCAACCAGGAAGGCTTCCGAAAAATTTGTGCAAGAAAAACAATCCATGGACTCTCCCATCAGTGAGTCTCAATTCTGCGTGGCATAGATGCTGGGTTGAGGGTTACTGTGAAGGCCTGTTACCTGAGTGAGTATATCTCAAGGGATGGGGGATGAGGCACTTCAAACTGTTCTAGTCTCTAGAAAACTCAGAGAAAACAGTACGTCTTGTAACTTTAAAGTACTTAAAGTTAAGCATATTTTGAACTGGCCTCACCCTGGCCTTTTGTTCTCCAGCTCCATTAATTCTTTATCCCATTTATTTGCTCCATTATTTTATGTATTTTCTAACTTTGTGGTATGGATTGCTCTAAGCATGTCTATCTTGTTGTAGAGTAAGTTGAAGAATGAGTAAGTGATAAACATTACTAGGAAATAACTTGGAAAACGATATTAATACTACTTACAACAAACAAACATGCAACAACTTAACAGAAAGCCCTCCAATGCATTCCCATTGAATAAAACCCAAACTCTCTACCATGGCTTAAAAGGTTCTGCATGATTTTTACCGACCTCTGCTGCTAAAGGTTTTATTCATACAACTAGAAAAAACGAACAAAACCATGGATAATCAAATTCCTTTTCCAAAAAAGAGAACACAAATTATAAAAGTCATGACATCTTTCCTGCCTTTTGTTTTGTTTTGTTCAAATACCACATAGCAGCTTCTGTGTCCTTGCAGCGAACCTATATACTCTAGGCTTGAGAAAACTGAGTAAACACATTTGCACATATAATGTGATCTAGGTTTCTCATTGTTGAAGGGGAAGCCTAGACGGTACATTGTGGTGTTGAAATGGAATTGGAGGTTAAAAATTAAGTGTGTGTGTGTGTGTGTGTGTGCATGTGTCATGTGGGGAAATCCCACATGACAAGGAAATGCAGGCAGTTTCTAAGAGCTGTGGACAGCCTCCAGCTGACAGCCTACAAGGAGCTACATCCAGCAACAAAATGAATTCCTCAATCTTATAACTGCAAGGAACTGAATTCCACCAACAACTGGAGTGAGTGCAGAAGCAGATATTTCCCCAGTCAAGCCTAGATAAGACCACGATGCCAGCCAATAAACTGGTTGCAGCCTTCTGGGATGCTAAGCAGAAGACAGCTTCATAATTGGCATCTTAATAACACTGGGTCCTAGAATCTAGTAACATAGTATATTTATTCATTTATTCCAATCTTTTAAATTTCTCCCAGCAATGTCTTGTAGTTTTTAGTGCACGTCTTGCATGTATTTTGTTAAACTTATCTCAGTATATACTTCACTGTCACTGAGAGATACTAGAAGCAATGACATTCATGTGGCAATGAGTACACTTCATCCCAGATTTGGTTTCTAAATACCATTATTCACTTTAAAAGAAACCAGGAGTCTTTGGAGAAAAGATTCCAGGTTTGTGTCAGGAAAAGTACAAAATGTGCCTGGAAAATCTTGTTTTGACAGAAAATAAGAAAATAAAAATGATGCCAACATATCAGAACAGAGAACATATCTGAAAGGGGCTTCCAATGTACATATCTAAAGCAATTGGAATATCAAAATATATATTGATTGCAACAAATTTTAAACCATTGACTAACATAAGAAACTGTGATTCCATACTGATATAAATAAATAACTAGATAACCAAATAAACAGAAGAGAAAGGGATGTTTCTTACAGTAGAACACCAACAAATAAATATAAAAAGAATCACGTAATTAGAAAAATATTAATGGTTACTAAAACTAATTAATGAGACTGATGATGGATGGGATATTTTCATAGCTTACAGCATCTCCTCACATAAGAATCAATATTGTCAAAATGACTACAAAATGACTACCCAAAATGACTACAAAATGACTACCCAAAGCAATCTACAGATTCAATGCAATCCCTATCAAATTACCAATAGCATTTTTCACAGAATCAGAACAAAAAATTTTACACTTTATATCGAAACACAAAAAGCCCCAAATAGCCAAAGCAATCTTGAGAAAGAAAAATGGAACTGGAGGAATCAGACACCCTGACTTCAGACTATACAACAAAGCTACAGTAATCAAAACAGTATGATACAGGCCTAAAAACAGAAATATAGATCAATGGAACAGGATAGAAAGTCCAGTGATAAACCCCCACACCTATGGTCACCTAATCTATGACAAAGGAGGCAAGAATATACAATTGAGAGAAGACAGTCACTTCAAAAAGTGGTGCTAGGACTATTTACAATAGCCAGGACATGGAAGCAACCTAAATGTCCATCAACAGATGAATGGATAAAGAAGATGTGGTACATACATACAATGGAATATTACTCAGCTGTAAAAAGCAATGAAACTGCGACATTTTTAGAGACATGGATGAACCTAGAGACTGTCATACAGAGTGAAGTGAGTTAGAAAGAGAAAAACAAATATAGTATATTAACACATATATGTGGACTACAGAAAAATGGTACAAATCAACCAGTTTGCAAGGCAGAAACAGAGACACAGATGTAGAGAACAAACATATGGACACCAAGTGGGGAAAGTGGGGAGGGTTGGGGGGGATGAATTGGGAGATTGGGATTACAAATTGTACACTCTATATGCAGTTTATTGTAAAAAATAAAAAATTTAAAAAAAAAGTGGTGCTAGGAAAACTGGACAACTACATGTAAAAGAATGAAAGTAGGACACTGTAATACCATACACAAAAATAAACTCAAAATGGATTAAAGATCTAAATGTAAGGCCAGATACTATAAAACTCTTAGAGAAAAACATAGGCAGAACACTCTCTGACATAACTTGCAGGAAGATCTTTTTTCATCCACCTCCTAGAGCAATGAAAATAAAAACAAAAATAAACAAATGGGACCTCATGAAACTTAAAAGCTTTTGCACAGCAAAGGAAACCACAAACAAAACAAAAAGACAGCCCACAGATTGGGAGAAAATATTTGCAAACAAAGTGACTGACAAGAGATTGATCTCCAAAATATATAAACAGCTCATCAGCTCAATAGCAAACAAACAACCCAATCAAAAAATGGGAAAAAGATCTAAATAGACATTTCTCCAAAGAAGACATACAGATGGCCAACAGGCACACGAAAAGATGCTCAACATCACTAATTATTAGAGAAATGCAAATCAAAATGACAATGAGGTATCACCTCACACACTAGTCAGAATGACCATCATCAAAAACTCTACAAACCATTGCTGGAGAGGGTGTAGAGAAAAGGGAACCCTCTTACACTCTTACACTGTAGGTGAGAATGTAAATTGGTACAACCAGTATGGAGGTTCCTTAAAAAACTAAAAACAGAGCTACCATATGATCCAGCAATCCCACTCCTGGGCATATATCTGGAGAAAACTATAATTCAAAAAAATACATGCACCCCAATGTTCACTGAAGCACTATTTAGCCAGGATGTGGAAGCAACCTAAATGTCCTTTGACAGAGGAATGGATAAGAAGATGTGGGGTGTGTGTGTGTGTGTGTGTATACACACATACATACAGTGGAATATTACTCAACCATAAAAAAGAATAAAATAATGCCATCTGCAGCAACATGGATGGACCTAGAGACTATCCTACTGAGTGAAGTAAGTCAGACAGAAAAAGACAAATATCATATGATATCACATATGTGGAATCTAAAAAAGGTACAAATGAACTTATCTACAAGTCACAGATGTATAAAGCAAACTTATAGTTACCAGGGGGTAAGGGGGGGAGGGATAAATTGGGTGGTTGGGGTTGATATATACACACTACTATATATAAAATAGATAACTAATAAGAACCTACTGTATAGCACAGGGAACTCTAATTAATACTCTGTAATGACCTATATGAGAACAGAATCTAAAAAGGAGTGGATATATGTATACATATAACTGATTCACTTTGCTGTACAGCAGAAATTAACACAACATTGTAAATCAATTATACTCCAAATAAAAATTGTAAATCAATTATACTCCAAATAAAAATTAAAATAAAAGTATCTCTTCACAGGTTGCTTATTATTTATCGTGGGAAAATAGTATCTTTACAACAAAGAGACTTGTTGGATACCTCTCTAACCAAGTGATTTGATTTAGTATCACTTATACTGGGACAGACTAACAGTATACACCTTTTAATAGAATATACTGAGAAGGACACAACATTACTTCTATGTCATTACTGCCAAAAGCATGAATCTAATCACGAGGATGAGATGGAGGGATTTATATAAAACACACCTAGACTGAGAGACATTCTACAAAATAACTGGCCTCTATGCTTCAAAGATTTCAAGGTCAAGAAAGACAAAGACCGAGGAGCTCCTTATTATTTATTGCTATGCAACGATATTACCACAATATTAGTGGCTTAAAGCAACACACATTTGTTACCTCCGTTTCTGTGAATTTGAAGTTTGGGTTGGTTGAGCTGGCTCCTCTGCTCAGAGGTGTCTCACAAGGCATTAAGGTGTTAGCCAGAGCTTCAGTCTCATCTGAGGCTCAACTGGAGAAGGATCCTCTTCTAAGATTACTCAGGCTGTTGGCAGAATTCAATTTCTTGTGATTGTAGAACTGAGAAATTCCTTTTCTTGCTGGCTGCTTCCTGAAGGCCTTTTTAGATTATTGGCTGGAGGCCCCTCTCTGCTTCTCAAAACCACTGTCAGTGCCTTGCCACACGGAGTTTCCCAACATGTCCAGTTGCTTCCTCAAAGCCAGCAAGGGAGAGAGCCTCCAGCAAGATGAGCAGTATAAACTTATAAAAATATAATCAAACAGTCACATATACACAATCACATACATACATGCATACGTACCTTTGCCATATTATATTTGTGGAAGTGTGGACAGAAAAAAGTTGCCTGCCATTTCAGTAAACAATGAATGTTGCCTGCCATCGAGCCATCAGCCACTGCAGCTGCCCCAACAGTGTGCCCAGAGGGGAATACAGCGTGGAGAAAAGCAGAATACTGGCCCTAGATATTGATAGTTAAGATGCATAACAAAGGAATAATTTCTATAAGCCCAGATTCTTGCATCTTCCCATATATAGCAAAGCACTAAAAATCATTAACTTGAAATGTCTGGGGGTTTTGTTTTTTTTTGGGGGGGGGGCAGTGATTAGCAGTGGTCTTTTGATGTTTGACTACATGGTTTTGTTTTGTTTTGTTTTCCCAGCAGAAAATCCTCTATGTCCTGGCTCCTCTCTTACCTCTATGGAATAGTTCCTCAGAGCTGTTTGAGAGGATGTATCCTATGGTCCTCCATAAGGCCACTGATTAAAACATAATTCTCAACTTTTAGGTTGAACATTTTTTTTCAGTTGAAAGAAGCAAGTCAAGGTTTTGCCCTCACATAAGGGGAAGGGATCATACCTGAGTGTAAACAGCAGGATGAGGGGATCATGGAGACCACCTCAGGAATCCATCTAGAATAATATTGTATAATAAAGCACAGTGATTGGGACATAGCATGGGTTCAGTAGATATTTGTTGGGTCATTTTAAAAAGAAATGTGGGCTTTTTCTTTTTTTTAATTTATTTTTGGTTGGTTGGGTCTTTGTTGCTGTGCATGGACTTTCTCTAGTTGTGGCAAGCGGGGGGTGCCCTTCGTTGCAGTGTGCAGGCTTCTCAGTGGGGTGGCTTCTCTTGTTGCAGAGCACAGCTCTAGGCATGCGGGCTCCATAGTTGTGGCTTGTGGGCTCTAGAGTGCAGGCTCAGTAGTTGTGGCACATGGGCTTAGTTGCTCCACAGCATGTGGGATCTTCCCGGACCAGGGATCAAACCCACGTCCCCTGCATTGGCAGGTGGATTCTTACCCACTGCGCCACCAGGGAAGTCCTGGGCTTTTCCTTAGAGTACTTTGGAAATACTTTTGCTCATTGTATGTATGTAAATATGTCAGCAACTGATCTCTGGGGAAGGGTTATTTCTTTTAGTAGTCTTTGGAAGTCATATCACACTTAACATCACCGTTTATTCTTAGCAGCACTAAGCTCATATGACATAGCAGTTTTCTGAGGACAGTGTTGGAGTACATGTTTCAAGTTGTCACACAGTAGAGATCAGCCTAATATCTTAAATGCGTGAATTTAAATCAGATCATAATTCTAAGTTTCAAAGACAGAGCCAAACTATGAATAATAAAACTATGTTATAGTGCAGTGCAATGATTCCAATCAGTACACAGCATTTTCCCCTCAAATCAAACCTAGGGTTTTCTACCTAAGTCCCTTGAAGCAGCCAAGAATTCAGTTTGATATACAAAGGCTGATCCATGTGAAAGGATACTACACAGAGGATGGCAAGCAGCTGTTCTCTGTATCAAGGAAGGTCACACGTAGAGGAAATGGACTTCCATTAAAACAGGAGAGATTCCGGACAGATACTAGACACACTTTCCTGACAGAAGGATGCAACACAGATGGACTCGTGATGAAAACCAACTGTGGAATTTTTCCCTAGAGACTTTTAAAAATGAGATGGACGACCATCTTCTGATAATGCTTTGAAGTCCTGTCTCAGGGCAGATCAACCTCAGGAACTCTCGAGGCTCCTCATTGCCCTTTCACCTGCATATGGAGAATATGTTAAACAGAGGAATGATGTCATTTTAATTGATAAATATTATTAACCATTCACAGAAGCGTAAAATAACCTAAAACACCTATATCCAGAACAAATCTGTACTCTTTTCATCCACTTTCATATTACAGAAAAGATTTCATTCTCTAGAGAAGATATCCTGCGCTAGTCAGAGTGACTAAAAATAAAATAATTAGTTTAGAAAGAAATAGCAAGGAGTGAAACACTTTTAAGTTAACTGCATCCAGGTGTGACACACTTAACTGAAAACCAGTTTAAAAGTAGGTCATTTAAAATAGACTCTTTAAAGGTTAAAGGAACAAAATGTGTATTAAAAAAAAGAGATAGGTTTGTTGATCTTGAGTCTAGCCTACAGAATCATTTGTTTTTCCTTTATAAGTTACAGATGAAAATTTTTTACTTGATGCTCAGTCACATTTAGAAAACCTCGGATGGCTGCATAGACACCGTTGTGAAGCCTGCCTCTTTCCAAATGTGTAAGGAAAGGTGTGGTTTAATTATTATGCCAGAGAAAAAGAAAGAACCTCATGACTGGAGATAACTTTCATCTTTTAGGAGTAGCTTGTGGATAAACTTCTTTGACTCAATTCTTTGAAAACAAAAATCAACATTTTACAATTTAACAAAATCAATTAAAACTCAAACAAGACCCCCAAATTAGGGATAATAAGTGTGCAAAATTTTTCACTCAACTTTGATAGATGCCTTGAAAATACTCCATTTTTTAAGTAAACAAAGGCTGTATGAAGATCTAGATGAAGCCAGAAGTTCATTCTTTATATTAATAGATATAGTCACAGTGACTGAATTTTCCCATTCCTTTCTTACAGGGAAATGAATAATATATTGACAGGAGATGATGTGCAGCCGTTCCAATCTGGAAGTTCTAGGATAAAATTTCCAGCTATGCTTACATAAAATGTTCTCTTTAAATAATAGCACTTCCAAGAAGAGTAATCAATAAATCAATTGAAAGAAGGAAATACTCCACAGAACAGGCCCCAATTCCTTCAGTTCATTTGTTTTCATTCTTCCCTGTCCATGAAATCACTGAGGTGGTGCATATATTAGAAGTATTGTGCAAGCTATTCTAGCATGAGAGTAAAACCTGCAAAATTTCTTTCATATTAGGTCTGCGAAACCGAAAAACATTTCAATAATGTCTTAAAACTCTAGAATTGATCAATGCAAGTGATTTTCTCTCTGCAATAGTTACCTTGGAAGGCCATATGATTTTATGAATGGTATTGCCATTGCTCAAAACATTTTGGGAAATCCTTCTTTGAATGCTTTCAGAGTCTGCAGCAGACTTTTTGCATCTCTTCAGTAGTAACAATATTCTGGTTTGTTTAGTTTATGCTGAGAGTGAATTTGGTTTTTTGTATATCTTAAACAGTCAGAAGTTACTTCACCTATGGTCTGGTGGGAAATACATTTCTTTTTTTTTTTTGGTAAAATAAGAAATGGTTAT
Organism: Hippopotamus amphibius kiboko; assembly: GCF_030028045.1. Taxonomy (NCBI): domain Eukaryota; kingdom Metazoa; phylum Chordata; class Mammalia; order Artiodactyla; family Hippopotamidae; genus Hippopotamus; species Hippopotamus amphibius. The sequence goes on along the minus strand of NC_080198.1, from coordinate 69,609,919 downwards.
AAAATAATGGCTCTGGCTTTTATAGTCTAGATTGGAAGTTTGTATCATCCTGTTTTCCAGCTGGGTGACTGCCCAGTGCCTCAGCTTCCTTCTCTCTAACAGGAATAACAATGGCTCACATAGACTTGTCCTGACTATTATGTGATATAATAAATATACCTTAGTAGTCAGAGTGCCCAGCACTCAGTTAGAGCTCAGTAGTTCTTACCTGGAGAATAACTACATGAAGGGACTTCTAGCCCTCTCCCTTCTATTAAACTCCTTACTCCATCTATTCAAATCCAGCATATGGTTCAAAACTGACTCCAAATCCATTCTCTGAAGCCACCTTTTTGGTGTAAATAATTTATTTTGTAATTTTCTCTTTTTCCAGCCAATCATGGAGGCCTAAAGACTGATCTTATATCACAGCTCTTAAATCCATCCCCTTTCTCCAACCCACTTCCTGTCTTCAATCCTGAAGCCATGCGTTCTCTATGTCGCAGGCAGAGTGATCTTTCCAAAGTGTAAGCCTGCTGGAGTCACTTCCGTCTTAAAACATTTTGGTGTTTCCCCGTTATCCCCTCTAACCAGAGGACAATCTTCTCAGTGGGACATATAAAGCCATGTGTGGCCTGAACCTGGTTCACACTGGCAGAAGCATCAGTGCCACAGTTCTTTAAATGTAGCATATTCTCAGTTTCCCAGGACTTTGCACAAGGCTGAAATGTGCTCTCTTTGGCTTCTTGCTAACTCCTACTGTTTCCTCTGAATTTCATTTAGAGATTAAGTTCTCCAGCAAACTCATACTCCCAGGCCTTAACAGGCCCCACTTCTCACCCAAGGCTCATTTAGTATACCTCTTAAGTAATCTCATAGCACATGCCCAACCTTTGCACTGTACTGTAATCCTCTACTTGAAATTTATTTCCACATCAGGATATGAGCTCCTGGAGGGCAGGCCCTGTGTCTTATTCATGCTAGTCTTAGTCACACCCTTCTAAGACCTTGTGTTCATATCTGTATCCCTAGGAACATAAATGAATGAATGAATGAGTAAGGTTTCTTATGTCTTATTTACTATTCTTGTGACTCATTAACAGTTTTTATTGTTATTAAGATTTAAAAAATCTCCCAAATTGGGGAGATTGCTCACTCTGACTTAAAAAAAAAAAACCCCAAATAGTTGCATAGCTCCACATCTCAATTAATGTGGATCTTTGCTCACATATCATCTCAGAAGGGTTTTCTGAGTAAGTAAATAGGACACACAATCAGACCACTGCCAAACACAGCTGTATTTTTCTTGATACACTTATCTACTCTGGACATTATATTCTATATTATTTGTTTGTTTATTCCAGATGTCTGTAAGCTCCATAAAGTGGAGTTTGTTTTATTCACCACTGGGTCGCCAGCTCCCACAATACTCTCTGGTACATGCTAGGTGCTAAATGTTAAGCATTGAATACCAGATTATACGGTCCTTGAGAACAGTAAATTGTGTATATCCACATCATAACCTAAAATGTTATAGCATATAATTGATAAATATATGTACATGTATTTGTTTTAGTCACCTAAAAAAAAGGAACAGGGTGCCTCTTGAGGCAGACAATACCTGTAGATAGCCTTTGAGGGGGGCGGGGGAATTAAAAATTAAGTGAGCACTTCCAACCTGTAAGAAAGGAGACAGACAGTTTCTTTGAATCAGATCGTCTGCTACAAATCACGTGACATTTTCCCTTTAGTTATGTACATGGGGTATAGGAAGGGTTCCCTTGTTTGAAGGGGGAATGACAGTTGAAACAGAAGGCTGCCATTCCCTGGGACCCCTTCATCACACACAAGGTCCCTAGGATGGAGTTAGATTAATTTTCATAAGGAATTTGGAGCTTCTGGAAGAGAGGAACGAAACCACGTCTCTTTATGAGCTGTAATCCAGCACTGGGAGGCAGCGGGGGTGGCGGGGGCTGGGGTGTACTGTGTGCCAAGCTGACTCAGGATGTCCCTGATCTAGACACAGAGGCAGAGAAGAGCAACGGCACCTCCTGAGGAAACATCATCTGCAAAAAAGGGCAGAGGTGGATGTACCCCAACGTTACAGAAGCTTCCGGATCATTCCTTTATAGGGCCCCTACTGAATCTCTGAGTGGGTTTCTAGCAACATGGCCACATCGCTGCAATTATTTAACTGCTGACTGTTTAAGACAACGGACTCTTTACACCCAAAATTTCCTCCTCAGACGTCAGCAATATCACTGGAGTGGCTGAAGGCATTTTGGGGATTCAGCGAAGAGGACGTTCAGTTAGGAATACATTTAGTTTGGTTTAAGGGAGATATCTTTATCTGGTTCAAAGTCAATTCTTTTCATTGTGAAGTTTTTGCTCGCTGCCCTGGTGTGGGAGAGACTTATATGAATATTCCTACCACACATTCTTCAGAATCACCTAATTCCAGGATGAAAAGGGTCAGACATCGTGTTGCGAAATGAATATGCCTTACATTACTTGTTACTGGAAGTGTGTGGATAGTTCAGGAGGAAAAAGCTCTTTCTGACTTGGGGAATCTGGAAAACTGTGATAAGACTTAGTTTAAAAGGAAACTATAATATATTTAAAAATTACTGGACAGCAAAACATTCTGGAAGGTATAGAAGGAGAATGTTCCTTTACTAGTCTTTGCTGAAAAAGGAAGTAACTATTTGATTCTGAAGATAAACCAAACAGAAAATGATGTACAGTATGAGTTTAAGGCCTTTACCTGATACTCTACCGTTCCCTGCCTTCCGTCCAAAAAAAATTTTTTTAAATAGAACCTCACGATGGAAGGGGACACAGTATCTAATGTTGCTAGACTCCTGAGGCACAAATGTACTGCATCCCAAGCCTCAGCATGCTAGCACACACAGACTAACATGTTGCTACCCACCCTGTGTAAGAATGATTTGCAAGAATATTCCAATGGTGGGATTCCAGTTGGAGGTAAGTCTATTTTTTCCCTGTAGATGGGAAATTGCAGTACCATAATTGACGGTATGTAGGGAATGAAATTCTAGCCCACACCAAAGAACACTTCTATATGAACACAGATTAAGACTGGAAGAATGAAAGGTACAATAATAGGAAATACAAATGCAATGAAGGGCTTATATGATTCTCTCCTCTTGGTCATTCCCATGTTCTCAAGAACAAACTCCTATATAACTCTAGCACAGTGCTTGAAAGCCTTTTTGAGGGTTTGGAGAGTCATTGGATATGCTGGATATCTTCTGTTTGTTCCTTCAGGTCCTACTCTGTTCCCAGAAGGCTGACCCATAAAGACTACATAAACAAGCTCCTCTGGAGCCAAGAATATACACTGGAGAACAGACAGTCTCTTCAATAAGTGGTGTTGGGAAAACTGGACAGTTACATGTAAAAGAATGAAGTTAGAACATTCTCTAACACCACATACAAAAAATAAACTCAAAATGGACCAAAGACCTAAATGTCAGACCGGATACTATAAAACTCCTAGAGAAAAACACAGGCAGGACACTCTGACATAAATTGCAGCAATATCTTTTTGGATCTGTCTCCTAGAGTAATGGAGATAACAATAATAAACAAATGGGACCTAATTAAACTTAAAAGCTTTTGCACAGCAAAGAAAACCATAAACAATACAAAAAGACAACCCACAGAATGAGAGAAAATATTTGCAAACAATGAGACCAACAAGAAATTAATTTCCAAAATACACAAACAGCTCATACAGCTCAATATCAAAAAAACAAACAACCCAATCAAAAAATGGGCAGAAGGCCTAAATAGAAATTTCTCCAAAGAAGACATACAGATGGCCAACAGGCACATGAAAAGATGCTCAGCATCTTTGCTAATTATTAGAGAAATGCAAATGAAAACTACAATGAGGTACCACTTCACTCCGGTCAGAATGGCCATCATCAAAAAGTCTACAAACAATAAATGCTGGAGAGAATGTGGAGAAAAAGGAACCCTCCTACACTGTTCATGGGAATGTAAATTGGTACAGTCACTATGGAGAACAGTATGGAAGTTCCTTAAAAAACTAAAAACAGAGCTACCATATGATCCTGCAATCCCACTCCTGAGCATATATCTGGAGAAAACTATAACCCAAAAAGATACATGCACCCCAATGTTCATTGCAGCACTATTTACAATAGCCAAGACATGGAAACTACCTAAATGTCCATCGACAGATGAATGGATAAAGAAGATGTGGTACATATATACAATGGAATATTAGCCATAAAATAGAATGAAATAATACCATTTGAAGCAACATGGATGGACCTAGAGATGATCATACTAAGTGAAGTAAGTCAGACAAAGATGAATATATGCTATTACTTATATGTGGAATCTAAAAAAATGGTACAAAGGAATTTATTGACAAAACAGAAATAGACCCACAGACATGGAAAGCAAACTGATGGTTACCAAAGTGGAAAGGGGGGAGGGTGGGATAAATTAGGAATCTGGGATTAACATATACACACTGCTATATATAAAATAGATAACCAACAAGGACCTACTGTGTAGCACAGGGAACTATACTCAGTATTTTGTAATAACCTATAAGGGAAAAGAATCTGAAAAAAGAATATATATGTGTGTGTGTTTGTATACACATATATATATAAAACTGAATCACTTTGCTGTACACCCGAAACTAACACAACATTGTCAATTAACTGTATTTCAATGAAGAAAATAATATGAATATAAGAATGTATTGTGTTGGCCAAAAAGTTCATTTGGTTTTAAGTAAAACTAAAAGACATTTTTCATTTTCACAAAGCACTTTATTGAACAACATATTCACTAACCGAATGAATGTTTTGACCAACCCAATATTAACAAACAATAAATATATGACATGATTATAAAAGTAAAATAATATAAATTTGTATATTTATAAATTTGTAAATTTTCTCAAATTTTTAAATTTTAGTAGGATTAAAAAAAACAAGCTCCTTTGCCCTCTGGGTATTGGTTGTCTTGGTTTATAGAGAGCATCAGCAAGAGATGGCAGGCCAGGAGGAAATGAGCTCAGGATCTTTAATAACCGGATATGCTAAACTAAACATGCTGTCAAGGGTTTTTGTGCTATTTCTCCAGTTGAAGATTTGACGAGTGGAGTCTAATTCCCCTCTCCCCTTTAATCAGAGCTGGCCTAAGTAACTTGCTTGAACAATCGCATGTAGTGGAAGTAACATTTTGAGACTTCTAAGGCTAGGGCATCACAAGGAGCCTTGCAGCCCCTACTACCTAGGTCTCCTGGAGCCCTCACTCTTGGAGCTCTGAGCTGTCTTGTCAGAAGTCGACTACCCTGAGACTTCCCTGCTGGAGGAAGCCATAGGGAGAGATCATGGAGAAAGAGCGAAGCTGGCCATCCCCTAGCTGTTCCAGCCTTCCAAGGCAGAAACGTGAGTGAAGACAACATCTTGGAGGACGTTGCAATCCCAGCAGATATATCATAGAGAAGAATGAAGGAACTCAGCCAACAACCGTACCGAGGCCCCAGATATATGACCCTTCTTGAGCTGCCTCAAACATCTCCAGCTGTTCAAACCACCCCAGCTGAGACTCCAGGCTTTTGTGAAGCAAAAATAATCCATTTCTGCTGTGCCCTGCCAGAGTTAGTGACCCACAATATTGTGAGTACAATACATGATTATTGTTTCACAGCAATAAATAACCAAACACCTGGTAACCTCCCAACTGGGTCAGCCCTGGTTGGCTGTGTCCCTCTGCCAAAATCTCTTCAAGACAGCCCTCTCCAGAGAACTACTCTTGCCTTACAGCCTATGGGAGGTAATGGCTCCCTGCCATTTCTAACTGTACTGTCTTTTGTTATTGACTTTTAGAAATCTTGTCCACCTTTCAAAAATGTCCCTTAATTAAATTCTCCTGAATTACCCAGTTTGAGAATGTCATCTGTTTCCTGTCAGGATCTTAGCTTATATACCAGACCTGATGTACATATCTCAAGATTTATTAAAGAACAGAGGAGAAAGCTAACAGTCTATGTTAAGGATGTCCAAAATTATGCTTTAGAAAGCCAGAGACAAATTAGCACAAGCATATGTGTGTGTATTCATATCAGGTAATTAGCATGTTACCCTTAACAAAATACTTTAGAATATTTTAGAAGAGACCAGGTTTTTCAGGCCATCCTTTATTTAGGTTTTCTGGATTCAGTGAGTCTTCCCATTGTTGCTTTGTGGGGAAATTGGTCATATTCTGGCATACTGTCTTATTTTATATTCTATTTATATTATATATATTATATATCTTTAATATATAATTATAGATATAATTATATCTATATATAGATTCTATCAATATAATCTATAGATTCGATATATATATTAGATATATCTAATTAGATAGATATTATATAGTCTATATAGACTACGTAGCTATATAATATTATATTGATAGAATCTATATATGTATGTAATCTATATATAGATATAATTATATCTATAACATATTTATATTATATAGTATATATGTTTTATATTATTTTATATTCTATAAAATATACACTTTCTATATTCCAGGCACTCTGGAACAATATACAAATAATAATTTGTTTAATCCTAATAACCTTATCAACCATGTGCTATTATTATCGCCATTTTACAGATGCAGACACTGGGGTATGTAGAGGTTATATAATTGGTTCAAGGGCTTACTGCTAGTAAGTGGCAGAGCTTACTTGAAGGCACACAGTTCAGCTAGAGGGTGTGCACTCTTTACCACTGTGTTATGCTGTGAAGTCTTGTCAGGAAAGGCTTAGAGAACAGGAGAAATGAGTCACCCTGGTCTGCTGTGTCATTAGGGTCAGTGAGCGCTGGCGCTGCCTATTCTCACAGGTGTCAGAGATGATGGACAGTGAAAAAGAGGAAGAGGTTGGGACCTCCTCAGAGGACAGACGCCGGAGAGGACAAGCGTAGTAGTTATCTGCTGCTGTGTAACAGGGTGCTTCGAAGTGCAGTGGCTTAAAGCAACAATAATAAGTTTTTCTGTCTCATGGTTTCTGTGGGTCAGGAATTCAGATGGGGTACAGCAGGGTCTCTAATCCACTACACCTGGAGTCCCAGGTGGAAGACGTGGAGGCCGGGGTGGGAACCACGTGAAGGCTCGTTCACTCCTATGCGGGCCTAGTGGGTCTGTAGCCTGGAATACCCTTCACAGCTCCCTATCCTCCTTCTGATTCCAGGGATGCTTAGAGGAAATGCTACCCACAAAATGAAATGTGGTTTCACCTGTAGGAGTTCTTATTTTGGAGAACCTGGCTTGCGTCCTTATTTAATTGTTTCAGTCAGGATCTCTGAAGAAAATATAGGGTAAACTCCAACTGATTCAAAGGATTATTTTTAAAACTGTGGGAGTGTTTAAAGAAACCAAAAATAAGGATTATGTAGAACTTCAGAACTAGCAACAGCGGAGAACCATTACCTGTTCCCGGTCTGAAGGAAAGGGAGAAGTGACCAGAACTCTGAGGGTGGCTATTTGTAGAGGGTGTCTGACAAGAGCTGTGGCATTTAGGGAGGGATGCAGGTAACCAAAGACGACCCAGTGGATTAACAGGAACCAAATAAGAGATATGCATAATTTTTTTTCCCTCTGGGTTTGTGGAGTAGATAGTAGATACACGTTTGTGTTCGGTTAGAAAAAATTTTTAAAGATGTCTACCTTTCTCTTTATGTATTTTTGGGAATTTGAAACTATACCAATTTATATATTCTTTACTCTTGCCCGTCACTAAAACAAACAAATAATCTTGCAATACTATAAGATTAAAGGATTTGTATTCATACGCTTCATTTCCTTTGAAGGTTAACTTCTTTAATTGGGACACTCCAGCAACAGGCCTTTTCCAGAAGTTGCTTAACCTTTATGGAGGGCCTACTTTATGTCAAACATTGCTCCATGATTTTACACAGTTCATCGCATTTAAATCTTCCCACAATTCAGTGAGGTAGTTTTTCTTTCTTTTTTATAAATGAGGAGATAGCTTTATAAGGCTCAGGAATTTTTCCTAGCTGGTTATAGGAGATGAGTCTCTAACCACATTATTGGGTTTATAAGCATCAATTATGATCACATTTGAATCAAATGGCAAGTGAAGCAAGAATATTAGTCAGATGCTTGAATATAGCTAGTCTAGGAACACAGTCAAGATTTAATATAAATGGAAAATGTAATATAACAAGGGTTTGCATAGCTCCGATTTTGTTCTAATTAATCCCTCACTCCAAACAAATCGTTTTATCAGATAGCCCAGCATATTCGCCTTAAACTCTATCTCCTCCACCAAATTCATGAACTACATATGTGCCAATAATATATGAAAGATGTGTAAAAAGTACCTTGAGTAAGGATAGTGCTTGTTAAAGTCTGGCTGAATAACACATTAGAAAAAAACATAATCTGAAATGAACAGTAACAAATGCGGGAGGCAAATAAAATATCTGATACTATTTCCAAAGTTATAGCCTGACATAAAAAGCAGCAGCCACAGAGTGACCAAGCTGGTATATAATTCTTTTTTGCAAAGAGGCTGAAAACACACCATGAATTTGAAAGACAGGATTGCAAAAATCTCCTGACCGAAAAATTCTAAAGCTGCAGAATAAAAATTCTGTATATATGGAAGAGTATTGCTCCCTCAATTTTTTTATTTGCAACTATTTTTTCCCATTCTGAGGGTTGCCTTTTAGTCTTGTTTATGGTTTCTTTCGCTGTGCAAAAGCTTTTAAGTTTTATGAGGTCCCATTTGTTTATTCTTGATTTTATTTCCGTGATTCTAGGAGGTGGGTCAGAAAGGATCTTGCTTTGATGGATGTCATAGAGTGTTCTGCCTATGTTTTCCTCTAGGAGTTTGATAGTGTCTGGCCTTCCATGTAGGTCTTTAATCCATTTGGAGTTTATTTTTGTGTATGGTGTTAGGAAGTGTTCTAATTTCATTCTTTTAAATGTTGCTGTCCAATTTTCCCAGCACCACTTATTGAAGAGGCTCTCTTTTTTCCATTGTATATTCGTGCCTCCTTTGTCAAAGAGAAGGTGCCCATATATGCTTGGGTTTACCTCTGAGTTCTTTATTCTGTTCTATTGATCTCACTTTCTATTTTTGGGCCAGTACCATACTGTCTGGATCATGGTGGCCTTGTAGTATAGTTTGAAGTCAGGAAGCCTAATTCCACCAACTCCGTCTTTCCTTCTCAAGATTGCTTTGGCTATTCGGGGTCTTTTGTGTTTCCCTACAAATCGTAAGATTTCTTGTTCTAGTTCTGTGAAAAATGCCGTTGGTAATTTGATCGGGATTGCGTTGAATCTGTAAATTGTTTTGGGTAAGATAGTCATTTTCACAATATTGATTCTTCCAATCCAAGAACATGGTATGTCCCTCCATCTGTTTGTGTCGTCTTTGATTTCTTTCATCAGTGTCTTATAGTTTTCTGCATACAGATCTTTTGCCTCCTTAGGCAGATTTATTCCTAGGTATTTTATTCTTTTGGTTGCAGTGGTAAATGGGAGAGTTTCCTTCATTTCTCTTTCTGCTCTTCCGTTGTTAGTGTATAGGAATGCAAGAGATTTCTGTGCATTCATTTTGTATCCTGCTACTTTACTAAATTCATCTATCAGTGCTAGCACTTTTCTGGTAGCATCTTTAGGGTTTTCTATATATAATATCATGTCATCTGCAAAGAGTGACAATTTGACTTCTTCTTTTCCAATTTGGATTCCTTTTATTTCTTTGTCTTCTCTGATTGCTGTGGCTCAAACTTCTAAAACTATGTTGAATCTTCTCCCTTTTTTTCCTGATGAGTCTGGCTAATGGTTTATCAATTTTTTTATCTTCTCAAAGAACCAGCTTTGGTTTTATTGATCTTTGATGTTGTTTCCTTCATTTCTTTTGCATTTATTTCTGATATGATCTTTCTGATTTCTTTCCTTCTGCTCACTTTGGGGTTTTTTCTTCTTTCTGTAATTGTTTTAGGTGTTAAGGTTAGGTTGTTTATTTGATATTTTTCTTGTTTCTTGAGCTAGGACTGTATTGCTATCAACTTCCCTCTTAGAACTGCTTTTGCTGCATCCCATAGATTTTGGGTTGTTGTGTTTCCATTGTCATTTGTTTCTAGGTATTTTTTGATTTCCTCTTTGATTTCTTGAGTGATTTCTTGGTTGTTTAATAGCATATTGTTTAGTCGCCATGTGTTTGTATTTTTTCCAGTTTTTTTCCTGTAATTGATATGTAGTCTCATGTCATTGTGGTCAGAGAAAATGCTTGATACGATTTCAATTTTTTTGAATTTACTGAGGCTTGATTTGTGACCCAAGATGTGATCTCTCCTAGAACATTTTCCATGTGCACTTGAGAAGAAAGTGTATTCTGTAGTTCTGGGATGGAATGTCCTATAAATATTCATTAAGTCGAGATGGCCTAATGTGTCATGTAAAGGTTGCATGTCCTTATTTATTTTCTGTTTGGATGATCTGTCCATTGATGTAAGTGGGGTGTTCAAGTCTGCTCCTATTATTCTGTTACTGTCGATTTCCCCTTTTATGGCTGTTAGCATTTGCCTTATGTATTGAGGTGCTCCTCTGTTGGGTGCATAGATATTTACAGTTGTTCTATGTTCTTCTTGGATGGATCCCTTGATCATTCTGTAGTGTCCTTCCTTGTCTCTTGTAATAGTCTTTACTTTAAAGTCTAATGTGTCTGATATGAGTATTGCTACTCCAGCTTTCTTTTGACTTCCATTTGCATGGAATATCTTTTTCCATCCCTTTACTTTCAGTCTATATATGTCCTTTGGTCTGAAGTGGGTTTCTTGTAGGCAGCATATGTAAGGGTCTTGTTTTGGTATCCATTCAGCCAGTTTATGTCTTTTGGTTGGAGCATTTAATCCATGTACAATTAATGTGATGATTGACATGTACGTTCCTGTTCCCATTTTGTTCATTGTTTTGGGTTTGTTTTTGTAGATCTGTTCCTTCTCTTGTATTTCCTGCTTCGAAAAGTTCCTTTAGCAATTGTTGTAAGGCTGGTTTGGTGGTGCTGAATTCTCTTAGCTGTTGCTTGTCTGTAAAGCTTTTGATTTCTCCATGGAATCTGAATGAGATTCTTGCTGGGTAGAGTATTCTTGCCTGTAGGTTTTTCTCTCTCAGGACTTTCAATATATCCTGCCACTCCCTTCTGGCCTGCAGAGTTTCTGCAGAAACACAAGCTGTTATCCTTTAGCGTTTTCCCTTCTATGTTATTTGTTGCTTTTCTCTTGCTGCTTTTAATATGTTTTCTTTGTGTTTAATTTTCCTTAGTTTGATTAATATGTGCCTGAGTGTATTTCTCCTTGGGTTTATTCTATATGGGACACTCTGCACTTCTTGGACTGGATGAATTATTTCCTTTCCCATGTTGGGGAGGTTTTCCACTATAACCTCTTCAAATATTTTCTCAGACCATTTCTTCGTTTTTCTTCTGGGATGCCTATGATTTGAATGTTGGTGGGCTTAATGTTGTCACTAAGGTCTCTGAGACTGTCTTCCATTCTTTTTATTCTTTTTTCTTTTTCCTGCTCTGTGGCAGTTATTTCCGCCTTTCTATCTTCCAACTCACTTATTCATTCTTCTGCCTCAGTTATTCTGCTGTTTGTAGCATCTAGTGTATTTATAATTTCGGTTATTTTGTTATCTACTACTGTTTGTTTATTCTTTAGTTCTTCTGAGTCCTTATTAACTGTTTCTTGTATTTTCTCTATTTTGTTATCGAGATTTTGGATCATCTTTACTATCATTACTCTGAATTCTTTTCCAGGCAATTTTCCTATTTCCTCTTCATTTATTTGGTCTTGTATATTTTTACCTTGTTCCTTCATCTGTGACATATTTTTTTGTCACCTCATTTTTCCCCCACTTTGGATGGGTGGGATTGTGTTCCTCTCCCACTGGGTGTTTGGTCTGAGGTTTCTAGCACTGGAGTTTGTAGGCTGTTGAGTATAGCTGGGTCTTCGTGTTGAGTTGAGAACCTCTGGGAGACCTCACTCAGATGAATATTCCCTGCAAACTGGGTTTCCCTGCTAGTCCAATGTTTTGGACTCAGAGCTCCCATCTCAGGAGCTCAGACCTGACCCTGGGCTTGTGAATCAAGATCCCACAAGCCATGTGGAGCAGGAAAATGAAAACAATTAAAAAAAAAGGTAGGAGAATAGCAGAACAATAGCAAGATAAAAAATGCAATAGTAGGAAACTAACAGATGTGTTAGAAAAAATTTTTAAAAAAATGGAGCAACAGCTGGAAGGTAAAACAACTGCAATAGCCTAAGTGAGGAGGTGGAAAGAAAAAAAAAGAAAAAAAAAAAGCCAGAAAAGGCCTTGGCTGTGGGGGTGGGGCTTAGACAAGGGATGGTGGGGCGGGGGGGGGGGGGGAGTTAGGCAGTGGGCAGGGCCTACACTTCGAAAAGGCCTTGGGGGTGGTGGGGAATGGGGCTTAGGCCCAATGAGGCAGAGGGGCCCAGGAATGCCTCTGTTCCTGCGGGCAAAGGAACAGGTCAAGGTACCCAGTGGGCTCCCTGGGCCTGAGTTGGTGGGAGAAATGCTAGGCACCTCCCCTAGTTCTCCAATCTTGGAGGGTCGCTCCCCCTTGGGTTCTCTTCTTCCTCACCCCCTCTCTTCTATTCCCCTAGGACCCTCACAGCTGCAGGGGGCACTGAAAGGCAGGAGACCAGACTCTGATGCCCAACAGGCTTCTCAGGGCCAACTGGGCTAGGGTAACGCCTGTGGCACTTCCCCAGATCTCCCAGTCTCCTAAGGTTCCTGTCTGCCTCTCTTCCTCTCCCCCACCCCCCACTCTCCTAGGTCCCAAGCAGCTGGAAGGGGCCTGGAGTGTGAAAGACCAGGTCTGTGAGCCTAGCAGGCTTCCCAGAGCTAGTAGGCAGGGGAAATACCTTCTCCGCCTCCCTTGATCCTCCAATCCCAGAAGGCCCCCTCCCCTGCCTGCCTCTGCTCTTCTTCCCTGCTTTCCTTCTACACCCCTAGGACCAGTGAGACCAAGAGGGGCCCCTGGAGGACCGAAGACCAGGCCTGGGGGCGCACCAGGCCTCCCGGTGCCAAGTGGGTAGGGAGATTTCCCGCAGTGTCTACCCCTGATCCTCTGGTCCTGCAAGGTCCCCCCTCACTGCTGTCTGCCTCTCTTCCTCTTCTCCTCTCCTCCCTCCCTCCCAGGCTTGTACGACCCACTCAGCCAGAGAGACCGAGGGACCAGACTCAGGAGCCCAGCAGGCTTCTTGGGCCAGTGGGCAGCGGAAATGCCTTCCACTCCTCCCCTGATCCTCTGATCCCAGAGCATCCCTCCCCTCTTCTGTTGCTCTTCTTTTCCCCCCACCGCTTCCCTCCTGTACTTCTAGGATCAACGGCCTGGAGGAGCCTTGGAAGGTGGAGGACCCGCCCAGAAGTAATACCCAGCGGTGCCTCCCCTATTCTTCTGACCTGGAGAGATCCCTTCCCACCCCCACTGTCTGCCTCCCCACCCCCCCACACCCCCAGGATCCTCGTGCCGGAGGGGGGCCTGCAGAGTAAAGGACCAAGCCTGGGAGCCCAGTCGGCCTCCCTGGCCAAGAGGGCAGGCAAAGTGCCCTCTCGCCTCCCCATCCCCCAATCCCAATGCCCCCACCCCACCTGTCCGCCTCTCTACCTCCTCACCCCTCCTCCCTCCTTCGCACACCCCCGGGACCCAGGCAGCCCAGCGGGGGCCTTGGAGGGTGGAGGACCCTGCTGGGGGGCCCAGCAGGCCTCCTGGCCTCCTGGGTGGGAGAAACCCAGTTGCAGTTTCCTGATCTCCCCAGCCCTCAACGGTCCCTCCAGACCTCCCCCAGCCACCCCCCAGGGGCGCTGGTCCAGTGTGGCTTCCCCTTTCCCGCCCCCCTGACTTGCCCCAGGTCCTACCTGGTTGCTGCGGGGTTCCCGCAGTCTGCTTGGGTCTCAGGTCCCCCGCTGGCATCTGGCAACTGATCTATTTGTGGGGAGATGTGATCTCTGCATCTTCCCAGGCTGTCATCTTGACTCCGCCCCCTTCATTAATATGTAAATAAAATATTAATTAACATTATATCATTATGAACTCAGGATCAATGAACAAGTGTAGGATTATGACTTCCTTTATACTTTTACAAAATTCCTTGAGGCCTTTATATTTCCTCCTTTTATTTCCCTACCCCTTGTCTTCCCACTCTATTACAGGAGATTGAATATGGTTCCCTGTGTTATACAGTAACACCTTGTTTATCTATTTCATATATAGTAGTTTGTATCTGCTAATCCCAAACTCCTAATTTATCTCTTCCCCACCCACTTTCCCCTTTGGTAACCACAAATTTGTTTTCTATGTCTATGAGTCTGTCTCTGTTTTGTAAATAGGTTCATTTGTATCATATTTTAGATGCCACACATAAGTAACATCATCTGGTGTTTGTCTTCCTCTTCCTGACTTATTTCACTTAGTATGATAATCTCCAGGTCCATCCATGTTGCTTCAAATGGCATTATTTCATTCTTTATCATGGCCCAGTAAGTATTCTATTGTATACATGTAGCAGATCTTTATCTTCTCCTCTGTAGATGGACATTAGGTTGCTCGCATGTCTTGGCTACTGTAGATAGTGCTGCTGTGAACATTGGGGTGCGTGTATCTTTTCAAATTGCAGTTTTTTCTGGATAGAGGCCCCAGACTGGGATTGCTGGGTCACATGGCAACTCTATTTTGAGTTTTTTTAAGAAACCTCCATACTGTTTTCTAAAATAGCTGCACCAATTTACATTCCTACCACCAGTGTAGGAGGGTTCCCTTTTCTCCAGGCCCTCTCCAGCATTTCTTATTTGTAGCCTTTTTTTTTCTTTTTTTTTAAACCTTGAAGAACACCATTTTTAAAATTTATTTATGTATTTATTTATTTATTTATTTATTTATTTATTGGCTGCATTGGGTCTTTGTTGCTGGGCCCGGGCTTTCTCTAGTTGTAATGAGCAGGGGCTGCTCTTCGTTGTGGTGCGCAGGCTTCTCAGTGCAGTGGCTTCTCTTGCTGCGGAGCTCAGGCTCTAGGCTGGCAGGCTTCAGTAGTTGCAGGGTGCGGACTCAGTAGTTGGGGCGCACGGGCTCAGGTGCTCTGCGGCATGTAGGATCTTCCCGGACCAGGGATTGGACCCATGTCCCCTGCATTGGCAGGTGGGTTCTTAACCACTGCGCCACCAGGGAAGCCCTGTCAACTTTTTAATGATGGCCTTTCTGACTGTTGTGAGGTGCTACCTCATTGTATTTTTGATTTGCATTTCTCTAATAATTAGTGATATTGAGCATCTTTTCATGTGCCTGTTGGCCATCCGAATATCTCATTTGGAGAAATGTCTATTTAGGTACATGGACACATCTTTATCATCCAGAGTTCATAGTTCACATGAGGGGTTATTCCTGGTATTACACATTCTGTGTTTTTAGATGAATATATAATGATATGTATCCACCATTGTAGTATCATACAGGGTGTTTTCACTACCCTAGAAGCCCTCTGTGTTTTGCCTCCCTGCAATACTGTCAACGACTGATTTTTTTATGTCTCCATGGTTTTGCCTTTTCCAGAATTCAGATAGTTGGGAGGGATCATCCAGTGTGTAGGCAGCCCTTTCAGACTGGCTTCTTTCACTTAGTAGTATGTGTTTAAGTTTCTTCCATGTCTTTTCATGAATTGGTAACTCATTTTTAGCACTGAATAATATTCCATTGTCTGTTTATACCACAGTGTATTTATCCATTCACTTTCTAAAGGACATCTTGAATGCGTCCAAGTTTTGGCAGTTATAAATAAATTTCCCGTAAGTTTCCATGTTCAGGTTTTCATGTGGACATAGATGTCAGCATTTGAGTACATGCCAAGAACAGTGATTCCTGGATTGTGTGAGATGAGTATGTTTAGTTTTGTAGGAAACTGCCAGACTGTCTTCCAAAGTGGCTGCATCATTTTGCATTCCCACTAGTAGTGTATGAATTTGTGTTGCTTTGCATCCTCTCCAGTATTTGCTGTTGTCAGTGTTTTGGATTTTGGCCATCCTAAAAGGTGTGTGGTGGTATCTCATTGTTGTAATTCTCAATTCCTGGGACTTGCCTGGTGGCACAGTGGTTAAGAGTCTGCCTGCCAATGCAAGAGACATGGGTTTGATCCCTGGTCCAGGAAGATCCCACATGCCACGGGGCAACTAAGCCCATGTGCCACAACCACTGAGCCTGCACTCTAGAGCCCGCCAGCCACAACTACTGAGCCCATGTGCCACAAGTACTGAAGCACCTAGGGCCAGTGCTCAGCAACAAGAGAAGCCACTGAAATAAGAAGCCTGTGCACCACAACAAAGAGTAGCCCACCCTTGCTACAGCTAGAGAAAGCCCTCGCAGCAACGAAGACCCAATGCAGCCAAGAATAAATAAATAAATATATAAAAAAATCTCAATTCCCTAATGACATGTGATATTGAACACCTTTTCGTATGCTTACTTGCCATGTGTATATCTTCTTTAGTGAGGTGTCTGTTAAGACCTTTTGCCCATTTTTAAAAATTAGATTATCCATTTTCTTATTGCTGTTTTAAGAATTCTTTGTAAATGTTGAATGATAGTCCTTTATCAGATCTGCCTTTTGCAGATATTTTCTCGTAACCTGTGGCTTGTCTTTCCCTTCTCTTGACATTGTCTTTTGCAGAGCAGAAGTTTTGAATTGTCATGAAGTCCAGTTTACCAATTATTTCTTTCCTGGATTGTACTTTGGTGTTGTATTTAAAATATCATCATCATACTTGTCACCTAGATTTTCTTCTGTGTTATCTTCTGGGAGTTCTGTAGTTTTGCATTTTAGTGTGATCCATTTGAGTTAATGTTTGTGGAAGGTGTAAAGTCTGTGTCTAGATTCATTTTTTTTTCACGTGTGGATGTCCAATTATTCCAGCATCATTTGTTGAAAAGACTATCCTTGTTCTACTGTCCTTTGCTGCCTTTGTCAAAGATTAATTGTCTATGTTTGTGTAAGTATTTCTAGGCTCTGTATTCTGTTTCATAGATTTATTTTTTTATTCTTTTATGAATATCATACTGTCTTGATCACTGCAGCTTTATAGTAAGTTTTGAAGTCAGGTGGAGTCAGTCCTCAGACTTGCTTTTCTTTACTTAAAAGTCTGTTCCTAGTTGCTCCAATACCTGTACAACTACTTTATTTCAGTGGGTTCATGCATGTCTATTTTTTAATCCTTCCTGCTCTTATGAAGCCTATCCTGACCACGTTATCAGTCACTTCACTTTCTTTGTTTATTTAATAAGTTATATTGAAATTTGTAGCTAGTCATCTTTTCTTTTTTTTTTTTTAATTTTATTTATTTATTTATTATTTTTTGGGGGGTACACCAAGTTCAATCATCTGTTTTTATACACATATCCCCGTATTCCCTCCCTCCCTTGACTCCCCCCCCCACCCTCCCTCGAGTCCCCCCCACCCTCCCTGTCCCAGTCCTCTAAGGCATCTTCCATCCTCGAGTTGAACTCCCTTTGTTATACAACAGCTTCCCACTGGCTATCTACTTTACACTTGGTAGTATATATATGTCTGTGCTACTCTCTTGCTTCGTCTCAGCTTCCCCTTCACCCCCTGGCCCCTCCCAGACCTCGAGTTCTCCAGTCCATTCTCTGCACCTGCGTCCTTGTTCTTGTCTCTGAAATCATCAGTACCATTTTTAGATTCCGTATATGTGAGTTAGCATACAATATTTGTCTTTCTCTTTCTGACTTACTTCACTTTGTATGACAAACTGTAGGTCTCTCCACCTCATTACATAGAGCTCCATCTCATCCCTTTTTATAGCTGAGTAATATTCCATTGTATATATATGCCACATCTTCTGTATCCATTCATTTGTTGATGGGCATTTAGGTTGCTTCCATGTCCTGGCTATTGTAAATAGTGCTGCAGTAAACATTATGGTACATGTTTCTTTTGGGATTATGGTTTTCTTTGGATATATGCCCAGGAGTGGGATTACTGGATCATATGGTAGTTCTAGTTGTAGTTTTTTAAGGAACCTCCAAACTGTTTTCCATAGTGGTTGTACCAACTTACAATCCCACCAGTAGTGCAGGAGAGTTCCCTTTTCTCCACACCCTCTCCAACATTTGTGCTTTCCAGATTTTGTGATGATGGCCATTCTGATCGGTGTGAGGTGACACATCATTGTGGCTTTGACTTGCATTTCTCTACTGATTAGTGATGCTGAGCATCTTTTCATGTGTTTGTTGGCCATCTGTATGTCTTCTTTGGAGAAATGTCTATTTAGGTCTTCCGCCCATTTGTGGATTGGATTATTTGCTTTTTTGGTATTAAGCTCCATGAACTGCTTGTATATTTTGAAGGTTAATCCTTTGTCCGTTGTTTCATAGGCAACTATTTTTTCCCATTCTGAGGGTTGCCTTTTAGTCTTGTTTATGGTTTCTTTCGCTGTGCAAAAGCTTTTAAGTTTTATGAGGTCCCATTTGTTTATTCTTGATTTTATTTCCGTGATTCTAGGAGGTGGGTCAGAAAGGATCTTGCTTTGATGGATGTCATAGAGTGTTCTGCCTATGTTTTCCTCTAGGAGTTTGATAGTGTCTGGCCTTCCATGTAGGTCTTTAATCCATTTGGAGTTTATTTGTGTGTATGGTGTTAGGAAGTGTTCTAATTTCATTCTTTTAAATGTTGCTGTCCAATTTTCCCAGCACCACTTATGGAAGAGGCTGTCTTTTTTCCATTGTATACTCGTGCCTCCTTTGTCAAAGAGAAGGTGCCCATATGTGTTTGGGCTTACTTCTGAGTTCTCTATTCTATTCCACTGATCTTCCTTTCTATTTTTGTGCCAGTACCATACTGTCTTGATCACTATGGCCTTGTAGTATAGTTTGAAGTCAGGAAGCCTGATTCCACCAACTCCGTCTTTCCTTTTCAAGATTGCTTTGGCTATTCGGAGTCTTTTGCGCTTCCATACAAATCATAAGATTTCTTGCTCTAGTTCTGTGAAAAATGCCATTGGTAATTTGATCGGGATTGCATTGACTCTGTAATTTGCTTTGGGTAGTACAGTCATTTTCACAATGTTGATTGTTCCAGTCCAGGAATATGGTATGTTCCTCCATCTGTTTGTATCGTCTTTGATTTCTTTCATCAATGTCTTAAAGTTTTCTGCATACAGATCTTTTGCCTCCTTAGGCAGGTTTATTCCTAGGTATTTTATTCTTTTGGTTGCAATGGTAAATGGGAGAGTTTCCTTAATTTCTCTTTCTGCTCTTCCGTTGTTAGTGTATAGGAATGCAAGAGATTTCTGTGCATTAATTTAGTATCCTGCTACTTTACTAAACTCATCAATTAGTGCTAGCAGTTTTCTGGTAGAGTCTTCAGGGTTTTCTATATATAATATCATGTCATCTGCAAAGAGTGACAATTTGACTTCCTCTTTTCCAATTTGGATTCCTTTTATTTCTTTTTCTTCTCTGATTGCTGTGGCTAAAACTTCCAAAACTATGTTGAATAATAATGGTGACAGTGGACACCCTTGTCTTGTTACTGTTCTTAGAGGGAATTCTTCCAGTTTTTCCCCACTGAGAATGATGTTGGCTTTTGGTTTTTCATATATGGCTTTTATTATGTTGAGGTAATTTCCTTCTATGCCCATTTTCTGAAGAGCTTTTATCATAAATGGATGTTGAACTTTGTCAAAAGCTTTTTCTGCATCTATTGAGATGATCATATGGTTTTTATCCTTCAGTTTGTTGATATGATGTATCACGTTGATTGATTTGTGTATATTGAAGAATCCTTGCATCCCATGGATAAACCCCACTTGATCATAATGTATGATTTTTTTAATGTGCTGTTGGAGTCTGTTAGCTAGTATTTTGTTGAGGATTTTTGCATCTATATTCATCAGTGATATCGGTCTATAATTTTCTTTTTTTGTGACATCTTTGCCTGGTTTTGGTATCAGGGTGATGGTGGCCTCGTAGAATGAGTTTGGGAGTGTTCCGCCTTCTTTTTCTGCAGAATCTTCTGAAAACAATTGGGTGAGAAGCTGCAACGTCTTGTATTTAATTCGTGCCAAGATCACTTAGTCTCGGGGAGCAGACATTTGCACGTGTGTCATTATTCCCGCCTCCCACAGACATGGCAGGTATTGCTATGCAGTCTTTTTTCAGGCAGCCAGTTCCAATAAACCGGAGGGTCCTGCGGATTAAAATCTTCTGACTATTTTTGATCTAGTCCAGTGAATTTGATGCTGAAATCAGATGGCCCTAGAGACTGACTTAAATTTACTGAGTAATGTAATTAGCAAAATACTTTGTATGGTTGAAGCATAAAATGTGTATACCCTTGAGGAGCTTTGAATCTTGTAGGAGAGTTAAGACACAGACTGTCATCCTGAGGTACTAAGTGACAATTGAGCAAGGTGGTCAGGAGGCTCCCACAGGAAATCTAGATGAGAGGAGAGAACGGGAAGATGTTAAAGGTTTAAGGAAACAAACAGCAGTGATCAGGGAAGTTGGCTAAGGGGGGGGCGGAATAGAGAAGTAAGGAGGTAAGATCCAGAGTGGAAGAGAATTGCTAGGAAGAGCTCCAGGGTTAATGATCACTGATCCTGAAGAGCAGGTGTTTACTGTCTGCTCCACTCTGCGTTGTCTGTTGGCACGTAGGTGCCCAGAGTTAGAAAGAAGGATTGTTGGAGCCACAGATGCTTCAGTGTTTCTCTAATGCCTAATAATATAAGGAATATGTTTGGATTAATTGAAGCTGTTTTTTTTTTTAATGGACAACAAACAGTGAAATCAAACCCATTCTTGAATATTAAGTTTTATAAGATTGGGGAACACTAAGGCATTTTGATACTATTAGTAACTAGACATAGAAATGTACCTTTGTAAAATGTATAATTAATTAAATACTTTATGGATAGCCTTTGTGTGTATCTTTTACAACTTAAACCAGATATTCTCACTGTACATTTATGAGAGGAAACAAATAGTTCTTTATGTGATTTGTAGAAATTATTTTTGCCATGGAACTCTTCCTGAAGTTATCTTCTAATTTTCTTTTCCCTAGCACATTCCACTTATGCTACAGATACATTGTAAGTGCTCCATTCAATACTGCTGCATAGGCAGCTTTCTTTCAGTTCCAGTGATTAAATTTACTGAAAGTAACTATGTAAACTTATGTTAACAGCACACGTACATGCCTCTTTGAAGATGGCCCTGATCGTTAAATGTCTCAGGGAGATGGGGC
Organism: Hippopotamus amphibius kiboko; assembly: GCF_030028045.1. Lineage (NCBI taxonomy): Eukaryota > Metazoa > Chordata > Mammalia > Artiodactyla > Hippopotamidae > Hippopotamus > Hippopotamus amphibius. The sequence continues at coordinate 69,588,563 of NC_080198.1, read as the reverse complement.
TGAAAGGAGGCAGTCCCTTGTAATGGGGTTTGTGGAGGAATGACTTCAGGTGGGGCTCTAGAGGGGGTCTAGGGTGATTGACCCTCTCGAGGGCACTGAGCAGGTGGCAGGAGCAAGTATGCATACTCCTCGCCTAAGTGAAGAGCCTGAAATCCTTGGGAAATCAGGGGATTATGAAGGAAAGGTGACAGAGGAAGGAAGCCTCATAATGAGAATCCGGAAGTATATAAGAACACATCAGAGTGTGCCACTCTGCACAGACTGGTCCAGCGGACCAAGAAGGAGGGAGGTACAGGTCTGTCTAGCAAATGCGGAAAGTCTTTTGAGGGAAAACCTAATTCCTCAATAAATTGGCTCAAAGAGTCAGCTGATGGAAGGGGAGAGTGAGCCTTAAAATTTTAAGAAAATAATCTTGGTGGAGGGCCCTAGGGCAAAAGGGCCATTTGGACATATAATGCCTGAGATCTTCAGCCCTGCTCCAGTCACATCAGGGCTGACTGGTCTATGCACGGCGGAAGCTTGAGGAATTCGACCAGGGACATCTGAGAGTCAGGGTGACGGTGACACTCTGCCTTGTAGGGATTGGTTGCACCACTGGCCTTGATGTTTTCTGTAGGCTGAACACAAGGGGTTGTTTTGGCTACAATTTACCCAAAAGTAATGGAATTATTAAGTGGGATCAAATGTTTTGTGTAGTAGCAATTTATATTCTACTGAGCTCTAGTACATTGGAGAGTAAAATAGACCTCTCATGTACTCCATGCATCTGCAAGACTAGATCAGGTCAGGGCGTCACTTGGACCTTGCTTTACCATACTCACTTCTCCTGCCAAGGGGAGGTCCAAGGAACCTGTGAACATAACAAAACAACCTATTCTACTTGTCAACAAGCAGGCCAATATACCTGTTTTGACCCCCGATCCCCCTCCAGGGAAGACTGGTTAGAGGTCCAGCACCAACAAAGGGGCTTCTGACCAGCCGGACACGAATTACAAATCTAGAGTGTCTGGTGTCGGTACACTTTGATGTGTGTGCTGCTGTTAGCAGGGTAACCCTTGGGTAACTACAGGATGTGGGGGCTTGTCGTGGCAATGGGAGTACAGGCTCAATGACAAATATATGTGTGAACAGGCCTAAGCCCACTCCTCCTACTGTGGTGACCGCTGGGTTTATTGCCCTTACTGGAGCTGTGTCACATGGGCAAACTGGGAGAATCAAAGCAAAATAGCTCTTCTTCAAAAGGGAACTGTTGGCCCCAATTGTAAATTAGGGACAGGTACTCCTGTCAATTTCATTGTCTTCAACCCCAAAGACTCAAAATAGAAAAATGTTCTGAAAATCGGTATTTATATCAATGGGAGAGGTGCTGACCTAGGAACTGTGTTAAATTTCCAGAGTATTTCTGTTCCACTCCGGGCTTCTACACACAAGCTCTTCCATTCTTTTTATGAAGAGATAGAAAGTAGTCCTCCTCCTGTTTCAGTCAAAACTAAAAACCTATTCTTAGCCCTAGCAGAAACCATAGTCCAGACATTGATGATTACTTCCTGCTATGTGTGTGGAAGAACTAATATGGGAGACCAATTGGCCCTGGGAAGCTAAAGAATTAGATCCCCAGAGACCCTTCAACAACTCAGGGGAAGTCAAGAAAACCAGGGTCAGGGTTTGGCATTTAAAGACTTCCATAATCGGCAGGAACTGTCTGGCATGGTGGGGCCCATTATTCAACGTTCCAGTAGGAAACCTCACTTGCCTAGGCCAAAAACACTATAACACAACTACTCACACTTCTGACTGGTGGGGAAGCCCAAACTGTATAGAGCCTAATCCTCACCCTCTAGCAAGCTTCCCCAATTTAAAGACCAGATGGAATGACTTGTCCACTGAAGGTCAGTGGCCTGCTCCAGAAGGATTATATTGGCTATGTGGGGCTAACGCATATTCAGTTTTGCCAGCCAGTTGGTCAGGGGCATGCATAGTGGGGACTATCCGCCCCTCCTTTTTCCTACTTCCCTTAGCCCAAGGTGAATCATTAGGGGTCCCAGCTTATGAAGGCAGAGGCCTCACCAGGAAGTACAGGTCTCTACAGATTGGAAACTGGAAAGATGATGAGTGGCCTCCTGAACGCATAATCCAATATTATGGGCCAGCCCCTTGGGCAAAAGATGGGTCCTGGGGCTACCAAACCCCAATTTACATGCTTAACAGAATTATCCGGCTCCAGGCTATGGTTGAAATCATTACTAATGAAATGGTCAAGGCTCTTAATTTGTTGGCAGGACAACAAACCAAGATGCATGGTGCTATTTATCAGAATTGCCTAGCCCTAGATTACTTACTGGCTGTAGAAGGGGGCGTCTGTGGGAAGTTCAACCTCAGTAATTATTGCCTACAGATAGATGATAAGGGCAAGGTTATAGAAGAAATAACTGACAAGATGACTAAAATAGTTCATGTCCAGTCTAGACTTGGAAGGGATGGAATCCCAAAGAGCTATTTGGGGGTTGGTTTTCTTAACTAGGGGGATTCAAAACTCTTGTGGGGATAGTCCTACTCCTCCTCGGGACCTGCCTTTTTTTACCTTGCCTCTTGCCATGATTCATGAGGATAGTTTCCAGCCTAGCTGAGGCCACCACAGATAGGAGGGCCACTGCACACCTTCCAGCCCTGAGAGGTTATCAGCCCCTGGGCTTAGAAGATCATCATGTTGATGCCTTACAAGATTTAAGGGGCATCAAGAGGGGGCATTGAAGAGGAAAATTAGAAACTTGCATTCAGCTAAAAATAACTCCATGCTCATTCTGCTTTTGTAAAATATGCCTGCTGCACCAAAAAGGGAAAACAAAAACAGGATGACCTAGCAATCAAATGTAACCATAGGATGTTTTGCTAAATATGGAAAGTTCTGCACCTGCTTTTGTAAGTTTCTGTTTGGAAACTGCCGTGCTCTGTAAACCAAGTAACCAATCTACCAATGCTAACTGTAAACATGTGCACAGACGCCTATAAAAGTAAAGCTCACCCTGAGCTCAGGGCCCAGAACTTTGGAGCATTAGCTCGTTTTGGGCCACCGGCATAGTAAACCTGAGTTCTCCAACCCTCCGAGTGTGGTGCTTGGTTTCTTGATGGACTGATTTTTGCAACACAATAGCTGCCTAAATTGTGAATCTTACTTTCCACAAATTGAAACCCTACATTTCCAATCACATTTTCTGCTACCTTGCAGACATAGGACTTAGGTTCTGCCAACTTGATGCACCTGTGTGAGTCTCCGAGTCATATGTAAGTTATATCAGAAAACCAGTCAGGTATAAGGCACCCAACTTGCTGGAGCACACAGAGGCAAGGGCAGTGAGTTCATGAGGGTGGCAATACTGGTGACCCTTTGTTCCTCCAGAGATATGCCTAAAGGCATTCAGAATGGTCCAGTGTTTGATGTATAATTATTGTAAGTTATCTGACAATATAGCCTCTAACAAACCTAGGTTGTCCTAAACCTCTGGTAATAGAATTGTTTACCTTTATAACAGGAAGTTTGCAAAAGCACCAAAATCTGCATATGGCCTGTTCCCAGGCTGACTTCAAGGGGTTCATGCTGTGAGACCTGAAGTTCTTAGAAGGTAGTTTAAAACAAAGAAAAAAATGTCAGTGGGCCTACTTTGGATGCATATGTGCTAAATTAAGTCCATGCCAGGGTCAAGTGTGATTTCCTTATTGAGGAACAGAAACATTGTGAAAGTGATGAAGGCAGGAGAACAGAATCAGAAACCGAAATTAAAAAATAAAGCCTTTTTTGAGTAACAGAACAATTTAAAAGCTAATAAAATAAGATAAATGATTATGACAGTCCTTTCCTAATTGTGATGGAAGTAGTGGGGGGTCAGAGTTGTAGTTGCTCAACTACCTAGTTCTGTGGTATGGTCTGAGAATTGTTCCTTGAAGGTTATTAATATATGTTGATAAATACTTCCTGCTTAAACTTGTGAGAGTGGAGTCTGTTGGCTTATAGTAGGGAGGATGACCAACAGAGTAATTGACTTCAGAGGAAGATTCAGGCATCCAGCACTCCAAAAAAAAAGATAAAAGTGGGAATTTGAAATGGGTCATCTCATTTGAGTGACTTTGAAGTCAGTAAGTAGAGAACTGATTAGCATTAGAAAAGGGACGTTAGTATTTCACAGCACATAGTGACCAAACATTGACCTAACTCATCACTGTGGTCCTTCGAACCAAGTGTCTATTAGAGCAACCTTTTGAGGATTCATTGTTTACTATTTACACCATTTTAATGAGTATCAAAAATACCAAGGCTCTTTTGTGCACGGATTGCTTCTAGCAGCCCAGGAGAGTTTAAAAAATAATTTAACCGCTCAAAGTTTTAAATTATTATTCGACCATTACCAGATAAGCAAAAGATTCTCATGACGTGCTTAAAATGTTTTTTTGTCATTTAGCAACAGGACTGTTTAGCAACACAGAACCTGCTGTTGTCATTACTGTGTTTCAGGATAGGCAGAATCCACAGCTGCTTTAGGCCTCTTTTCGTTATGCATTTATTCATTCAACAGATATCTCTAGTCAACCACGTGAAAGGCACTAATACAGATGCTGCATTATAGAAGCTAAAGAAATAGGTAAGTTCTCTGCCTTCAAGGATCAGAGAATAGATAACAGGAGAGGTATTAATAAGAAAAATGAAGCGGGCTAGGGAAACTAGAATGATGATAAAATTTTACAGAAAATTATCAGGGAATGCCCTGTTAGTCTGGATACTCCGTGAAGCAGACACCAGGACGAGATTAGACAAGCAACAGACGTATTAAGGAAAATACCTGTGAAAGATTAAGAGGCAGAGCCAGAGAAGGTAGAGAGAGCTTTCAAACCACCTGTGAAAGAGAGGGCCAAGAAAGAATATCTGAGCACAGGAAATCTCAGGATATAGCAGTTTTTTAAAAACATTATGCCAAGGCAGATAATTCTCTAGCCAAAGTCATCTGTGTGAGGATTTTCTCATTCTGCAGGAATGGGCCAGCAGTAGTACTCCCATGACAGTCAGCCACTGACTTGAAACAGACCACAGGAATCATAGCCTTGACTCAAGATGGTAGTGGAACCAGTCAGGGACATCGGTCAGTTATGTTTCCAAGGGTACAAAACCTGAGCAGCATATTTTCAGTTTACCACATCTCTCTAATGAGATAGCATTAAAGTAGAAAACTGAAGGAAGTTAGGCATTATGTCATATAGATAATAGTGATAGGGACAGAGTAAAGGGACAAAGTAAGTGATTAAATAATTAATCCCACTAGGGGATTGTAAGTAGAATAAAGTATGGACACCCCTGTAAATTAATAATTGTTCAAGAAAACAAGTTTGCTTAAACACAAAATCAACCAGGCTTGCTTAGCAACAAAACCATGCAACAGAAGCACAAGACATACCCCAAAACAATAACAATGGTGGCTTGAGACCCACATCCTGCCCAGTGAGTTCAATAAGTTAATGATCCCTAGGATGTGCTTTTTGCGCACAGAAAAAAATAATTTATGGAAAGGTGTCATTTCAAAATGAAAGACACTCATTGTACTGACACCTGAAATAATTTTTTCATAGTGTTGTGACAGTCCTAGCTTGTCCATGTAGGGACAAAAAAACTACCCTGCCCGACCCAGAGGAGGAGCTGAAGATGGGAGAGTGCCATCTACTCAAGAATGAGGAAGAAAGTGTTCATTTCCCCCTCCCCACTTTTCCTATGATTATAAAACTGTAGCTCACTAGGTTCTCGGGGCAGCACCCTCTCGCCCACCACTTGTAAGCCTCACAAGCATCCTATTCTAATAAGTCACTTCTTATCTGTCACTTTGCCTCTTGCTGAATTCTTTCTGTGCTGAGACATAAAGGACTGGGCTCCTTGGATCCCCCCTAAATGATGCCTATTGGTTTCAATAGGAGAAGAGCATTCTACATAGAGGAAATAGCAAGTACAAAGATGCTAAGGAGGAAATGTACCTGGCATGTTACATGTACCTAACAGCCTAAGCTAAGGTGTAAAAGGTAAGTTCAAGGGATAGCAGAGGCAAAATCATGTAGGGCCATATACAATAGGTTAAAAGGGGTGGGGGAGAGTTGATGATGAGAGTGTTGAACTTTAATAGGGATGGAAAACCTTTGTAGAGTATTGAGAAATGAGATGTTTGAAATGGTCTGAATTATGTTTGATCATTCTTGCTCTTTTGTGAAATATAATCTATAGCGAGACAGGATTGTAAACCAATCAGTTAGGAGGTTATCGCAAAATTTCACTAGAGAAATGATATCTTTGTTTTCGACCAGAGTGTTTGCAACAAAGTGAGAAGTGATCAGATTCTGAATATATTTTAATCCAGAGCTGAGAAAGGGTGTGAAAGAAAGAGAAGAGTCGAAGATGGCTCGAAATTCAGGGATTGAGTTGAATGTGTCAGATGACAAACCACACTGGAGGCTTTGGAAGGACAGAGATAATTCCAAATTCTCAAGCCCTCAAACCCCACCAAGTCACCTCACCTGGTAGAAACAGCTTCTCCTGTTGCCCAGGGAGTCTCTTCCTGGCTTGATTAAAGATTCTTGAATGGTCTCACCTTAGGAAGTGACAAAGACAAGGTACCCAGTGCAAGGAAATTGGGTCTACTTGAGAGGTAATTCCAGGAAGCTGGATGATAGAGCAGGGAGAATGAGACAGGGAGGAAGGCAAAGCCTATTAAAGGCAGCTTACTGAGGTCATTACCATAGACAACACGGATTCTGTCCAGAAGGGACTTTGAAACATGTATAGAGTGCATTCTAGAATTGCCCATTTGAAGGAAAGGAGGCTAGGGAATTTATGTGCAGTCTTCCATTATTTATTGTCTGAGTAAGGATGGGTAAGAATAGTAGAAGATGAAGTAAGAGAAGTGAAAAAGACTGGGGAGATCACAAAGGGCCTCATAGGCCATTGTAAGGACTTTGACTTTCATTCTGAATGAAATGAACAGAAACTACAGAATTTCACCAACCAAAGAGTAACTTAATATGTAAAAGATGTCACCCTAGCTGCTCTATGATTCTACTGGTCCAGTGTGACCAGTTTTCATACATTTTTAAGATTTCCAGCAACTACTGCATGTCCTGTGAATTTCTTTCAATCAGTGTTAAAAAATGAATGAATGAATGGCTATAGTTCCAAACCATATTCATTTTTCTAAATTAAAAGATAGAGTAAATAAAAGTGCAGTGGATCTCATTTATGTAACATGTTAAAACTATAAAACAACATTATGTATTGTTTACACAATTTTAAATATGTTATGTGCATAAAAATAAAACAAGCCAACTCCCCAATAGTGGTTACTTCTGGGTAGAGAAGGAAAGAGAAGGTTCTCACTTCAGATTAATTTGTAATGTTTTATTTTATTTTTTTACAAAAAAACACTGGAGGAAAACATAACAAAATGTCAGCAACTTTAAATCGAGGATGATGCTAAACAGTTAGTTTTTCCTGTACAACTCCAAAACTTCTTTTGCTCAAAACACACCATTTATTTAAGCTCTTGATTTTCTGGATGAGTTTAACTGATTGGTTCTACTGCTAAGTCTCTCCTGGGCTCACTTTTATCTGTAGTCAACTGCCAGATCTTCATGGGTCTGGTCTCTGTAGTGAGGCCCTATCTAGGGTAGCTTTGTCTGCCAGGAGGCTACCCCAGGCTTGCTCAAAAGGTGGAAGGAGGGATTCAAAGCCCTCAAGAGGTAAAGTCCAATGTGCAAGCATCTTTCAAGGTTCTACTTGTACCATACTTGCTAAAAAGCCTTTGGCATATGGCTAATCCAGATTCAAGAGGTGAACATGGGGACATAGATTCCATCTGTTGATGGGAGAAGCTCAAAGTATTATAATCATTTCTGCAAAAACGTCGCAATTCTCCTCATCATAGTTGTTCACATTCCTCCTGCCTGAAATATGCTCATTTCTACCCCAGGATCCTCCAGAATTTCACTGAATTGCACTGCAAGCTTGAAGTAAAGGATCTCATGGTCTATATTAATGTGAATACAGATGGTAGTTCCTCTTAATTCATGGCGCTATGAACTAAAAAGGCGAGTTATCTGCTATCTGTCCCCTTCACACACACACATACACATGATACAATGGTGAAAGAGGGGCAACATAACTGCAACTGACACCTGTTCACAGAGAGGATGAATGAGAGGCACATAGCAGTCACTGGTCCATAGCCATTATAAATTACTCCTGGATAGATGTTGCCAGGTTCTCTTACCCTGGGGACAGGATCTAGCCATTTCCTTGCAAGTGGCTCCCCGTTCACAACTGATTCTCTACAGTATAATTTTTGACATTATGCATGGTCCTTTTAGATCACATGAAGTTTGATATGCAAACATTTCTATAGCCAAACTTGTATGTGTGGTTACCTCCTTAATAAATAACCTGATCATAATGTTTATTATTTAAAAAAAAAAAAAAGAAAAGAATATCTTTTTTTTTTCCCCACAGCTGGCTCTTAACTCCACATACTAGGCTCTTGGCTTCGTCCTTTGAGAAATTCTACCTTTTCTATGTGAAAAGCTGAGAGGGTTACTCAGCCTGTTTTCTGTCCATAGAAAATAAAAGGTCCAGAGGCTTTTATGCAATTTTCTCAGTCCCTTTATTTCAAGCTGGGATCCTTTTAATTGACAAAACTCCCTTTAAAAATCTTTGTAGGCTAGCTATGTATCAAATAATAGACCATTGCACTTGATAAAAGCTACATCACTATTTGTTTTCCAGACAGACTTTTCTCTATTTTGAACATATCCAACTACTTAAATCTTCAGAGGTCTTAACAAAGGGTCTAAAGCTAACACCCTAGTTTTGATCTGATGCCATGACTCTGCTGTGATCATCATGACCCTAATGCCAAGTTTCATCGGTAATGCTTTGGATTTCATCTTCCAGTTTTTTATTTATTTTAAGAATCTTCCCTTAGCTGAAGACAAACAGTTTCATTTTCCAGCTCATCACATTCTGGCCCATTTACATTCCCTCTAAATTCTTCTTGCGAACTGAATCATACTTGCCTTAGCTCATCTCTCTCTTCCTGGAACATATTTATTTTAGGCAGATAAAAGAAAACAATAGACAGTTTCAGCATTCTGCTTGGAAATCATGTTGCCAATGACAAGTTCATTAGTTCATTTCAGTCTTCAAGTTATTGTCTCTGACAGTTTTGACCTTTTTTCATCATGCCATTTACTTGACAACTTTCAGCATCCACAAAGTTTGCCTAACATTTTTCCCGGCTTTGTTAACAGCACTTTTTTCCCCCAATTATAGAAATTTATTGACTAACATGATCACACATTATATGTGGGAATTAAGACAATTTCAGCATGTATAACTTCAGGTATTGACATGTCCATTGATATCATCATCGAAATTCATATGACAATATAAGTTTTTCAGGAAGTTCTTTATACACTTAATTTCATTTAATATTCACAGAAACATTATAAAGTGATTTTTTTAATGGATATACTTCATGTAACAAGCCCAAGTTCACTCCAAAAACTCCCAAGTTATATTTAAGGTAATCTTCAGTATCCATTAAATAGCCAGTGGACAAATTCAAAGCAAAATATAAAGTAGGAGAATTTGATTTTCTTCTATGAATTTCCCCAGTGCCCCTCGATGATCTTAATTCCTTCGTGTAAGCAAGAAACCATTTTGATGGTAATTAAAAGACACTGTTTCTAACAGTACTAAACAGTCATGATTTAGATACAACTGTTTTTTATTAGGAGTGTTTTAAAAAGAATCTCAGTTGGTAGGATGTGCACTATGGAAGTTTTCTCTTTGTCAGGAGGTAACTAGAAGTGACAAGTTGTCCCTCTTCTCGCTTATCCACATGGAATACCAGTGGCAGAAATTGTTAGCAATGCAACACACTGCTTTTGAAACCCTGTGTACTACAGTCCCAAAGTTAATAGATGGAATCCTTATCGAGTCTGAAAGGAACAGAAGAAGGAGCCCAGGAGAGTGAAAAGGCTAACAGCATCTTTAATAATTTTCCATTGTTCTTCCATCCAGTACCACAAGTTTTCTGTTCCTGCTATGGGAACACTGTTTCTAAGTACCAATTTCTGTATCACTTATCTAGTGCTATGTAACAAACTACAGTCATCCCTCAGTGTTGGGGGGTGGGATAGTTTCCAGGAACCCCTCAGATATCAAAATCTACAGATGCTGAAATCCCTGATACAGAATGGCGTAGTACAGTTGGCCCTCCACATTCATGAATATGGAGGGCCGACTTTACTTCACACTTGATAGATTAAAATAATGACTCTTTACCTCAGCTGGGCAGTTCATCTGGTTCACCTGGTCTTACACTTGCAACTACAGTTAGCTACCAGGACAGCAGGGAGCAGGGTCATGGCTAGAGGGGTAGAGACTGCTTGTGTCCCTGCTCAGAAGAAACACTCATTCTCTATCGGGCTCTCCAGGGGTGTTTTTACACAGTGCTGGAAGACTTCCAAGAGTCACAAAAGAATAAACACCAATTAATAAACATGTTTCAAGCCTCTGCTTATGACATACTTACTAATGCGTGGTTAGCCAAAGAAAGCTGTGTGGCCAATACAGAGTCAAGGGAAGAAAATCTATCTCTTCTTGGGAGGGCAAGAGTTTGCAGCCAATTTTGTAGTCTAGTATAGGTTATATTATTTTCTCTATGTCAATATGTAAGTGTAAATTTTTGAAAATCATTTAAATAAATTTCAAAAGAGTAAACATTGTGAAAAGTAATGTTTTTCTACTATCAATGCATATGTATTAATGTCATTCCTCATTGAAGTAATCATTGTTTATTTTGTAAAAGTTATGTTTGTATTTTAATTTCTGTATTTATTAATTTAATTTTTACTCATTCACATAATATTTATAGAGCTAATTTGACAAGCCAATCACTGAAGGATTAGCCCAGGGATTTGTAAAACTCAAGGTAATTGTTGCTATGCTTCTAATGGCCTAAGGAAATACAACAGGACAAGTTATCTTCCTTACTTTTCCCTTCAGCATACATACTAGATGCCACTGAGTTCAAAGTTTTCCTCCTACAGGTAACTTCAAAAAAAATTTCTTTTAATCTTATTTTTCTCTCAAAAAAAAATCTTGTTTTATAATAAATGCTGGAGAGGGTGTGGAGAACAGGAAACCCTCTACACTGTTGGTGGAAATGTAAATTGGTGCAGCCACTATGGTAAACAGTATGGCGGTTTCTCAAAAAAAAAACTAAAAATAGAGTTGCTATATGATCAGCAATCCCACTCCTGGGCATCTATCCAGACAAAACTGTAACTTGAAAAGATACATTCACCTCTATGTTCATAGCAGCAGTATTTACAATAGCCAAGACATGGAAACAACCTAAAAGTCTATTGACAGATGAATGGATAAAGAAGATGTGGTATATATATATATATACACACACACATACATACATACAATAGAATATTACTCAGTCAAAAAAAGAATCAAATAATTCCATTTGCAGCAACACGGATGAACCTAGAGATTATTATACTGAGTGAAGTAAGAAAGAGAAAGACAAATACTATATGATATCACATATGTGGAATCTAAAGTATGACACAAATGAACATATCTACAAAACAGAAACAGACTCACAGATGTAGACAACAGACTTGTGGTTGCTGGGGAGTGGGGGGGCGGGGGGATGGGGGAGGGAAGGATTAGAGTTAAGGACTAGCAGATGCAAACTATTATACATAGGATGGATAAACAACAAGGTCCTACTGTATAGTACAGGGAACTATATTCAATATCCTGAGATAAACCATACTGGAAAAGAATATGAAAAAGAATATATATATGTATAACTGAATCACACTGCTGTACACCAGAAATTTTAAACCAACTATACTTTAATAAAATTTAAAAACAAAAAAAACTTGTTTGAAATGAAGGTAAATACTTTTAGTAATATAGATGCCATAGTTGCCTGTCTTTGGTAATGTTTTCAGAAAAACTAAATTTACCAAAAAACAGTGTGGAGTTCCTTTACACAATGTCAAAAATATATGACCATACGTTCTCAATATTGAATTTTCTTTAAAAAAAATTGCAGACAAACTTTTATTATATAAGTGATATTACAAAAATCAGTTATATTCTGTCAGTATTATAGAAACATAAAATTGTAATCTTGCAGTGTAAATACTATGGATTCTTTATATCATTAAGTGATATCACTAAAATGAATGAACTCCAACTCTTCTCAGTCTTTTTATCACTTGGCTAAAGATTTTCATTCCATTCTTTTAATTCTTGCTTCCTAGTTCTCTGACACTGAAATTCTAACTGTATATAAAATACATAATTAAAACAGCTGTTTAATAAAACAATCAGACCAAAAAATAATTCTTTTCTCTATTAGTACCCAATGTCCTTCGGGAAACTTATCTTCCTTTGGATAAAATCAAGTGGGACTATTAGGTTTCCCATCTTTTCCCAACTGGAGACCGGGCATGTGGTCAAACTAACCCAATCATAACACTGCAATAAAAAAATTGTTTTTTGTCTCAAAAAACAAAAACAAAAAAAGAGCCAATTACAAAATTTTAATTAATACTAAGCACAATATAAGAAAAAACACATTTATCTGTCAAAGCAAGCTTTCTAAAAACTGCACCGAAGCATTGCTTAAGCATTACTATTAATTGGACCTCTCTACACACTTCCTTTTTACTCTGATAATCTCAGCATTGCCATTGATAACAGGATATCCATGTTACAAGAAAATTATGATTGGTACTTTGTGTTCTCCATCAACAATAAATGAGCTGGAAAGAATAAATTCAAAGAGGCATAAAACATTTTGCTTTAAACACAAAGACAATCGATACTAATCTGATCCAGTCAAGAAGTAAAAGCACATGTTATCATTCAACACTTTCTTCAAATGTACCCTTGCTAGATACAAGGTTTATGATGTTGTCATAGAATTTGATGATTATATTCAGTTAGAGGAAGGAAGAATAACACACTGGACAAGTTCATTCCCAAACTAGCCATTTTTAAAACTACATTTTAAAGAAAATGGAATTTAATAAAAAGTTTGCTAGAATATCCATCATACACACTGTCAGTAATAGTCCTCCTTTCGAGTATTGTATTTATCCATTCATTGGGAAAATATTGATTAAACAGCTACTATAGGCTACCATGATTATAGGTGGCAGGCTTACAGCAGTGAACTAAACAGACAATTTCATATTTACAGAGTGTATATCTTGATGCTTTTTGGTCCTGCTCACTTCAGTGACAGGGAACCCCTCAACCTTGAGTTCGTCTCTCCTTCTGCTAATAATAACCATGTTAGTTTTCTTAACTTATTATTCTTGAATTTTAAAAATGCTTGGAACAGGTCAATAAGTTTAATCACAAAGTCTTAGATTTCAAATTTTGTTCCTTGATGCTGGTAAAACTTTTTTTAAACTTATTTTTAGTTGAATTTTATATTGTATTCCAATAGTTTTTGTAAACACTTCTAGGCTTCATCAATAGATGATATATATCCTACTCAGAATAGATGGGAAGCTGGGAAGGCAGGTGAATTCTGGAACTAGAAATTTGAAATCTGTAAGGAAGAGTATGCAGGCTGCGAAAATAAGCCAGAATAAAGCCCTGCTGGACACTAAGTTTCACTGATTGTGAAAGGATCAATCAGCAAGAGGAATTAAAAAGAATTAGAAGAAGACTGATTGGAATCCAAGTTCTGGGAGGTCAAGGGAAGATAGTTTCAAATGTATAGTTTCAAATGCTATTTTCAAATAGCATAAAAAGACAGAGAATGGGAGGTTATAAAAAAGAGTATTTTAGATTCTTATACATGGAAAGACGCACATTTTTTAAAATTACAATCTATCTCTCACTAATGAAGAATATAATTCTCCAGTTTTCAAAGAGTAAAAATTAATGTTAAATTCCAATTTTTTTTTTTACAAATTGAATCATCCTTCAACTATTTCATGTGTTCACCATTGTTTTATTTTTGGTTTTTATAGAAAATTGATACCATAGTTTAGGTAAATCAGCAGCCTTACAATTTTTTGTTTTGTTTTGTTTTAGTTAGGTAAAGTATTCTTTTCATGCATAAGTCCAAGACTCAAGAGTTAGTTTTCAGTGTTGGGCTGACAAATATGGCCTAGGTAACCTTTGCAATTATTTTTGCCTTTCAGAGGAAAAGACCTTTGTTCTTTAGCAGTTACACCACACACACACACACACACACTCTCTCTCTCTCTCTCTCACAACCTGAAAACTGAGCTTCTGCCAGGCCCCTCTGCCATCTGCCCATGTATGAAATCGGTAATTTGATAGGCTGTATCACATAGACTGACCATCTGCAATCCTGGTAACAGTATTTAAGCTCTGAGATCCCACTAGGAAATCTGTTCAAATATAGAGCATCCACTGCTTTATGTTTTCAACTATTTTAAAACTAGATAAAAGAGAAACCTTGGTTATATTCATAGAAATTTCCTTTCCCAAAAGAGAATAACCCAAGTAAGCACTTTTGAAGTTTATATCCAGTTGCATACAATTAGACATTGTGCATTTCTGCAAAAATAGAAGGTTAGTTGGAGATATCAATCAGTAAACAGAGTCTGTAACATGTTCAACAAATACAGACATTGACTTTGGCATATTCATAGAATTAATGTCTTTTTGGATATAATAGTAGGTAATTTTTGTTCTTTAGAATGTCTAAATCAAATCAGTAATCAATTGTCTTCCCCCACCCGTCTATCCTGCCCTGCATTGGTGGTGCAAAAACAAACAAGGGTGGGTGCCCCCACAAAAGAGGAGACCATTCAGGTGCCCGCCTGGCCATGTCCCCATGGGGAACTTAGGTGCCTCTTAGCTTTGGCAGGCCAGTGTAAACTCCTGGCCTGGATCTGACTCACAGAGAGGGACCAGGTCCCCCAGACAGACACTGCCCTGAGCCGTATGAGGTCACCACAGAACTGCAGGTTAGGGCCCACTCAGACTCCTTAGCCATGAAAGCCGTGGAGCCACACACTCACCCTGGAATGAGGATGAACCAGGGCGCTCACTCACACACACATTCAGACCAGAGTTTATCACAGTGCCTCCCCCCTCTGGGAAGATCCCTAACTGGTGGTCTTCTTACTGAAGACCATAGGAGGTGATCAAGCTCCTCTTCCATCCGGAGACGGGACCTGACTGGGTTCAGTGCCCTGGGGCCTTACCTGCTCCTGTGGCTGTTCCTGGTGAGTTGGTCTGTCCCTCCAATGAGTCCGGTTGGGGCCCAGCCTCCCGGAGAGTCAGTGCACCATTCTGAAAGAGAACCTGGGATACTGTCAGGTAGTGTGCCTCCTTGTTCTTTTCAGAGCTCCTGTGCTCTGACTCAGCTGAGCCACCAGTCTGGAGGCTCAAGGGGCAAGCATGGTTGGTCTCGCTGGGGCCTCCAGAAATGTTGCAGAAATCGGTCCATCGAGAAACCAAGCACCACACTTGCAGGGTTGGAGAACTCAGGTTTATTAAGCTGGCGGCCCCAGATGAGCTAACACTCCAAAGTTTTGGGCCCTGAGCTCAGGGTGAGCTTTACTTTTATAGGGGTCTGTGCACATGTTTATAGTTAGCATTGGTAGATTGGTTACTTGGTTTACAGAGCACGGCAGTTTCCAAACAGAAACTTACAAGAGCAGGTGCAGAACATTCCATATTTAGCAAAACATCCCATGGTTACATTTGATTGCTAGGTCATCCTGTTTTTGTTTTTCCTTTTTGGCACAGCAAGCATATTTTACAAAAGCAGAAGGTGCATGGAGTTATTTTTAGCTGAGTGTAAGTTTCTAATTTTCCTCTTCAATTGAAATATAGAAAAGGTGTCTGACAGCTTTTAGACAGCTCTTAGTGGCAGATTGCCACTAAAATTAGTATCTAGTATCTAATATAATAGCAAACACTTATAAAGAGTTTACTATGTACAAATTTGTTTCTCTGCATTCTGCATATATTAATTATTTTTATCATCACATCTCCCCTTTGTGATTGATACCACTGTTGATCCTATTTTATGGATAAGGAAATTGAAGCATTGAGATGTTAAAGAACTTGCCCAACGTCACAGTGGTTACACATGACAGAGCTGAGATTCAGATACAGGTAGTGGTTCAGAAGTCCCAGTTCTCACTCTTAACCAATATATGCATAGCCTTTTGCATATGTGTATACAAACAACATCAACAAATCAATATGGACTAAGCAAGAGAAAAAGAAAAATGGGTAGAATTTGTGCATAACGAAGTCATAGGAACTGAGCAAAGATGGTTAATAACAATGGATTATTAACATTATAGACAGAACTATTATATAATTATCCATATTTCTTTGGACCCACTACACACATTACCTGGATAAACTATATTCATCTTAAGAAACTGACTTAGACATCAATTTTTCAAACTTCATTTACTAATTCTTCAAATATATATTTCAAATCCCCTTCAAATTGCTGCATGCTACTGTCAGAATAGTCCTTAGTTGTAATTGTTTATTTTTTTGTGTTAGCATTAGGAGGACATTTTGACATGTGGCACTTAGCATTCATCACACAGTAGCCATTCAATAAAAATTGTTACATATTGTTAAATGTAATGAAAATGTCTGCTATTGACTCTGTAAGAATTATTCAAAAATGCTAGGTACAATTTCCCTTTAGAAATGGAAAGGGATAGCATATTTATTAAACCAACAGAAATTGAAGTTCTTTCAAAGGAGGTGAAGAAAATACTACAAATTGTAATGATTCCTAATCAAAGCAGAAGATAATGAAATCTTGCCAGACAGAAATTCACCCACCTAGTAGATTAAAATAACAAGATGAAGAGGGGGAGAAAAAGATTCAAAGGGCTCTGATTTTCATGTTGAAATAAAAGCTATCCTTGGAAGATTAAATCTACCTTTGAAATAAAAGTGATTTAAAATCAGTCTCAATTAGGTTAAGTTGCACTTGATGTGATTTCCTTTCTCTAAAACTTCTTATATTAACTTCTCTGATTTGACTGTGTGCTTTGCATATGAATATATTCCTGTGTTAAGCTGTCTGAATTCATTTAAATTTGATTTAACTTGGTTAACACTAATAGTCTGTTTTGACAAATTGAAAAAAAATTGCTCTAAAAAATTGAAGACAGTAAAAGTACATGAAAATTTTTATATCTGTGAGAAATGTATTGGCTATGAGATAGTATTAAAACTGTACAGGTATAACAATTCTTGTAGAAATTTTCATTGTAACATATATGAGAAACAAGCAAGGGTGAGAAATTAGTACTAAAGAGCAATCACAACAATATTGTAGATTGTAATGAGACATTTTTTTATTGAAGTATAGTTGCTTTACAATATCGTGTTTCAGGTGGACAGCACAGGAATTCAGCTACACACACACACACACACACACACACACACACACACACACACACACATATTCTTCTTCAGATTCTCATCCCTTATAGGTTATTACAAAATATTGAGTATAGTTCCCTGTACTATTTAGTAGGTCCTTATTGGTTATCTATTTTATATATACTTTTGATTTTAAAATAACATCTGCCTCTTTTTGAGAGGAACTTGTGTGTATTTGGTTCTTTGGGGGAGTACAGTCAAATTTTCTCAGAACCAGGCAAAACCAAACAAGACCAAGGGCCCTAGAAAATACCAATGGGAAATGCTGATATGGAGTATGAATGAGCCTAACTGCAGGGAGTCTGTTTTCCTATGCTAAAGCCCAGGTTGAAGTTCATTATTCTCCAGCCATGGGGCTGGTCAGGACTCCCTCCCACAGGGCCCCTCTCCCAAGGAGTAGACCCGAATATATGCTTTATGGGTAGCTTGTTTCAAGAAAGGAAGCAGGCCAAATGGGGAAGATTTACTTAGCTCAAGGGTTTCTTCCCCGGTTTCTGATTCTGTAAGTCTTTTCTCTCTACTTCCAATCTAAGTAGAGGAGTTAGGATCCAGCAAGATCCAGAGTAGCACATTTCCAGGAGGGTAAAAAAAAGTGTTATTTTCCAACAGAGTAGATCTGGCACTTTAGTATTATAGTATATGAAGGTCTGCAAGGTCAGCATAGAGCACTATCTGAGAAATGGTATGTGCTGTGAGAAAGATATTTGGAATCTAAGGAGGAGCTTGAAACTATTGGGCAGAATGAATTGACTCAAGTGGTGGATATTTGCTTGATAAAAACAGATTCTATTAAAGCCTCATATCGGAGGGGAGAATACTATACCAACACAGGAAAACCGGAAGAAGAACTTAAGACACTATCTACTAAGGAGAGGCTCAGGGTGGTGGGGGTGGAAAAATGAGTGCTTCCTATTGCTGGTGATTTTCATCTATTTAAGACTTGTTTGTGTATTCCTTTACTGGTATTCTTCTGTTCTCCTCTGGCTATTTTTCTCTTGGGATTTTGGTGTTTTTGTTACTAATTGTAGGAGTGTTTATATAGTAAGAAAATTAAGCCTCTTCTGTGGTATGTGTTGCAAGTAGATGTTTTTTCCATGTGATCATTTCTCTTTTGACTTTGTCTTATTTATTTTATTTAAGGTGGTTATTTTAGGCACACAGGGAAAATATATATATTTAGAAACAGAAAACTAAAGTACAGCTACTTCATGACTAGCATCAACTTTGTGTGCATGTGTGAAAAAGAGGGGGAAGAGAGAGAGAATTATCCTTAATCTATTTCAGAAGTATAAACTTCATTTGAGGGCATTTAAAATTATTGGGCTTAGTCAATTTTTTAACCTGTTGTTTATATCAGGAGATGACTTTGATTTTGATTTTTTTTTTCAAATGGTAAATGGTATATGCTTAGTACTTTACATAGACAGCTATTTTGTCTTGCTTGTATTGTGTTTGTGAGAGCTGTTGGGATTGTATATATTTAGGAGTTTAGAGCTTTGGGGATTCGTTTGTGCAAAGGAAAGTGTAAACAATTGGTTAAATATATTTTATGGATAGTTTTTTTCTGCGCAGTACATTTTGTACCTTGACAAAATAAGCAATTTAGGGTATGCAACAATAATTAGATATATTATCTCTATCTGCCAATTTTTACTTTACTTATATTTCATACCCACTGTTTTAGTTTTCAGAGAGATGATGATAGGATTTGGAACTTGATACATTGTTATGCTAACTATTTCAACTTTAATGAGGTAGGTGGTTAGTCTGCTTTCTAAATGAGTTGCTTTCAATGAGGCTCATCAGAAACACTTTGAGTAGGCATTGCTTACTTTCTCTTAAGCTTAAGTAGAGCTTTGTCACATATACTTTTTAAAGTTCAAAGTAATAAATTTTCAAATGATCATGTAAATTGAAAAACAGCTTAAATTACTACAATCTGACAAGACATTTTAGAAGCTCATAATTTTATTAACATGGTGATCTCAACCAAAAAACACAGCTGTTTAATTTATACTACTGGACAACTTCTGTGCAATTAAACATATCAGTAAACCATAAAACTGCAGAAATTATATTAAAGTAATGCTGTTGTCTAGAACTGATGATAAATCTATGCAACTCATGCTAGTATAAAGAATTGACAATAACTTCAACTGCTTGCATTTTGATCATTTACACCATATTTGAAATACCACAGAGTAGAAATGGATTTTAGCATGGAAAAGTGGTATGAGTTGAAAAGTGAAAATTGTTTCATGTGGCCCAGAAACCAGTCACCTAATGAAAGTTCTAATTAAAATACAAGAAATATTTATTAAACTACTATTGATAAGTAACATAGATGTAAAAACCTTAAGTAGGCTCTATTTTATTATTTTCAATCCTTATATTTAGCTCCAAGATAAGTTCCACAAGAGATGCTTGTGGAAGACAATGCTTGTGGAATTGCTAATGCTGGTGTTTCATACAGAGGAGACAAACTATAACAGACAAAACACTTTTAACTTCCATTACTTAAAGTTATAAATATATATATTTTTTCTTACAAATAGAAAAGTGGTATTAGCTTACTGAACTTTAAGCTAATTCCCTTTTTGTGCACTTTTCTCTTTGGAGAGAAAAAAAATAAAGCAGTATGCACTGCCAAATTAAAGAAAATATTATCCAATAGGTGTATTGAGCTTTAAAGTCTTATTTTGCAGATTATTTGATATCTATTTACAAATCTGGATTTTGAGTATTAAAAATAATTTTGAGTCTGGTGTGCTTGATTCCAGGTCTTTATGGAAAATGTTTAGATCCATTCAACCCTAATAACTAAGGAGCCCTATGCTAAAACAAA
Source organism: Hippopotamus amphibius kiboko (assembly GCF_030028045.1). Classification (NCBI taxonomy): domain Eukaryota; kingdom Metazoa; phylum Chordata; class Mammalia; order Artiodactyla; family Hippopotamidae; genus Hippopotamus; species Hippopotamus amphibius. The sequence goes on along the minus strand of NC_080198.1, from coordinate 69,568,188 downwards.
ACAGGCTCTTTACAGCCTCTTCAGAAATAAGACCACTGTAAGTGGTTCCTAACTAACCTTCCTGCTATACTTGGCAAGCCCATTGTTTCCATTTTCCACACAGTAACTAGACTAATCCTTTCAAAATAAAAATCTTGACAATATCAGGTACCTGTTTCAAACATTCCATGCTTTATACCACCGACTCCGAAGGCAGCATTGTCTGCCTCCAGTATTTCTTTATCACATTCTTATTGCATCTTATCACATTTCAATTTCCCTCTTCCTAGTTGCAGTCCACCATACCAACATTCTTTTTATTTCTTCAAAACAATGAACATATTCCTGACTCTGATGCTTTAACTCTTGCTCCTCTCTTTGCCAAAAGTTCTCACTTTTCCAGATACCTACAGAGCTCACTTGCTCCTTTGCTACAGGTCTCTGATGAGATGTCATATTTGAAAGCTTTTCCTTCATCACTCTGTAAAATTGACATATTAGTCCCTCCCATATTCAAACTCCTTACCCTGTTGTATTCGTTTTACATCACTATAATTAACTTAAATTTCTATTTCTTTATTATTTTCCTCTTTCCACTGGAATGTAATTTGCATGTGTGAAGAAACTGCCCTTGTGCTTACACTTGTATCCCTATACATGTGTGATATACAAATACTTACTAAACATTTCTTGAATTAATTAAATAGTAATTAAATGACACAAATAAAATGGTCAATGATTTAATTATCTGTAGTTTATGCAAAAAGTACTGGCATTTGAAATCAACCTAAGGAAATTTTTCTGACTGTGTTGATGAGGTTAATGTTTGCATGCAAAAATTATATTTTGTTCCATAAAGAATGAGAGCTGTTTTTTCTTCCTTTTTGATTCAGGTTTTTTTTTTTTTTTTTTTTTTTTTTTTGGCGGGGTTGGGACAGGAGGGAATGGTAGAGTGGGACTTTTAGCTAGGTCTAAGAGCTTTGTTTTCTCAAGTCCTCTTCCCTATGTGGTTCTGGGTTGGAACTGGCCAGAACGGGAACATATATAGGGTTTAGATGGTAAAAGTGAAGAGGAAGCCATTACTCTAGATGGTCCTGATGTGCAAACTGGGTGATACACAAATGTAGATATGCCCAGAAGGTTTGAGCTTCTAGTTTATCTTCCCAATCACTGGCCCCACCCACCATTCAACAGTAATGCAAGACAACTATCCAATATTTGACTGCATCTTCCTCAGAGGGAGCAGCCTTCTCAGACCTCACTATGCAACACTTCTTAGACACCAGTGGGCTACCAGATATTCACAGCTTTTAAGCTTTTCCTGTAGACTCTTAAATACCCACTCACATCATTGCTTCAGGTTACGACTGTTAGTGATTTTCTCACAAGGTTATATGTATATATAACAGTCAGGATCAAACAGTATAGAAAGTGTCTCTGACTGGCTACTTTGAAACCTTTCTATTCCTAACTTTGCCACATTTGTGAAAGTTCTCATTTCTCTGTTAAACAGCTTGTTCCCATAATACTGCTAGTGGCTCTGGTTTGATGAGGAAACTCTGACTAATAAACTTTTATGACTGAGTACTGGTCATCTGTCATTATACCTCCTTATCCTGTTTGATCCTGGCCGCTGTATGTAAATATAACCTCGTGAAAAACAAGTTGTAGTATATATGTATTTGTATATGTATATGTGTGTGGGGGGATATATAGCAGAACTTTAAAAAATTTAATTAAGCAGAAAAAGGATATTTATATAAAATCATCGTGGTGTTTTGTGATGAATCTACCTAAAGATATAAAATATTTTTGTACCTCCATATGCACACATATCTACTCTCATTCTTCAACACCTATCCTAGCACAAAGTTGTGTCACCTTCTTTTCCTTAACTCACGCACTCAAAAAGATTTATTGAATATTTATTTGTGCCAAATATTTAAAAATACATCAGTAAATCAAAAAGAGGTTCTCACTTCTTTCTTCACTAATGTTAAAATCTAATAGAGATTACAAACAACTAAACATATCATTAAAGTGAAGTGTAGTAAATGTGATTGAGGGAAATACAGCGAGTGTGCACAGTAAGCATATTGATATGAGTACGTAAAGGAATGTCGCTTCAGCTGGAATTTGACTGAAGGTTAGAAGGTATCCAGATTAGATGAAGTGGGGAGAAATACTCCAATCATAAAGTCTGAGTTAAGGTTCCGGGATATGAAAACACCTTAATTCATTTGGAGCATAAATTAAGGCTGGGGGATGGTAGGCAACAAGGGAGATCAGAGCTAAAGAAGAATTCACAAGATTTGAATGGAATTTTAGACTTTCTCGTGAGGGCAATGGAGAGACATATAAGAAATGACATATCAACATTGAAATTTATTTTCAGGAAGATTATTTGGCTGCTGTGTTGAGAATAGTGAGAGAAGAAGGGACAAACCTGGAGGCAGGGAAATCAGTTAGAGAGCAACAGATGACTCTTCCAAACTCTGATAGTGAGGATGGAAATAACTGTTTCTATCTAAAAGGTATTTACAAAGAGTAACATATAAGACTTGGCAGTTGATTACGCAGGGAAGGGGGTCGAAGGAGAGGAGTTGACTTTAACTCCCAGATTTTGAGAGTGAGCAAGTGGTCAAAGAGGCATCATTTTATGCCATGTGGAATACAGGATGCAGAGCTGTTTTTGTAGCTGTGAGGATGAGAAATAGTTTATTATGTAACTATCAGCTAGGATTGACCCATCTAATCTGAAGTAGGATTTAATCTAGATAATTAATATGTCCTACAGGCAAGTGAAGAGATGGCAAGTGAGGAGTTATCTGGCAGGAAACATGGGCTTATTTAGGATTTTAAACATTTTAAGGTATAAAATGTGATGATTTAATATATGTTGTAAAATGATTAGTACAATCAAGTTAATTAACACATCCACCTCCCCACATGGTTGTATGTTGTATGTGTGTGTGTGTGTGTGTCATGAAAACAAGATCTACTCTTAGATTTCAAGTATACAGTACAGTATTGTAACTTATAGTCACCAGGTTTAAGGTATAAAATGTGTTGATTTGATACACTTATATATTGCAATATGATTACCACCATAGCATTAGCTAAGACCTCTATCATGTCATATAATTATTATTTCATTTTGTGGTGAGAACATTTTAAGATTTAGTCTCTTGGCAACTTTGAAGTGTATATATTCCTGCTTTGTTGACTATAATTACCATGCTGTGCATTAGATCTCCAGAACTCATTCAGCTTATAACTGAAAGTTTGCACCCTTTTGCCAACCGCTCCCCATTTCCTTTATCCTTCAGCCCCTGGCAACAACCATCGTTACACTCTCTGGTTCTATGAGTTCAACTTTTTAATATTCTGCATACAAGTGAGATCATACAGTATTTGCTTTTCTGTGTCTGGCTTATATCACTTAGAATAATGTCCTCCAGTTTCTTCTGCTGGAACAAATGTCAGGATATCATTTTTATGGCTGAATAATATTCTTTTGTATGTGTGTTTGATTTTCTTCATCCATTCATCCATTGATGGACATTTATGTTGTTTCCATGTCTTGGCTATCATGAATAATGGTGGAATGTGCATGAGAGAGTGGATATCTTTGTGAAATACTGATTTCAATTCCTTTGGATGTATACACAGAAGTGGGAATGCTAGATAATGTGATAGTTCTATTTTTAATTTTTTGAGGAATCTCCATTCTCTTTTCCATAGTGGCTATTCCAATTTGTATTCCCACTAACAGTGTTTAGGGGTTGCCTTTTCTCTACATCATCACCAACACTTGTTATTTTTTGTATTTTTAATAATAGCTATCCTAACAGGTATAAGAGGATAGCTCATTGTGGTTTTAATATGCATTTCCCTGACAATTAGTGAGGTTGAGTACTTTTTCATATCCCTATTGCCTATTTGTATGTTTTCTTTGAAAATTTTATCTATTTATGTCTTTTGCCCATTTTTTTAGTCAAATTATTTATTTTTTGTTATTGAGCTGTATGAGTTCCTTACAAATTTTGGGTATTAACCTATCACTAGATACGTATTTTGCAAATATTTTCTCCTACTCCATAGGTTACTTAGTCATTCTGTTGATTGCTTCCTTTGCTATGCAGAAGTTTTAAAATTTGATTTTGTCCCACTTGTGGATTTTTGCTTTTGTTACTTTTGCTTTTGATGTCATATCCAAAAAAAATCATTGCCAAGTCCAGTTTCAAGGAGAATCTTCCCTATGTTTTCTTCTAGGAGTTTTACAGTTTTGGGTCTTATGTTTAAGTCTTTAATCCATTTTGAGTTAGTTTTTATGTAAGGTGTAAGAAAAGGGTCTAATTTCATTCTTTGACATGTGAACATCCAGTTTTTCTAACAGCATCTATTGACGAGACTGTCCTTTCCCCATTGTATATTCTTGGCTTCTCTGTCATAAATTAATTGATCAAATATATATGAGTTTATTTCTGGGCTCTCTATTCTGTTCCATTGATCTTTGGGTCTGTTTTTATGCCAATACTGTACTCTGATTACTATAACATTGTAAAATAGTTTGAAATCAGAAACTGTGTAGCCTCCAGCTTTGCTCTTCTTGCTCGAAATTGCTTTGGCTATTTGGGATTTTTTTGTGTTTCCATACAAATTTTAGGATTGTTTTTTTCTGTCTCGGGGAAAATGCCATTGAAATTTTGATAGGGATTGCATTGAACCTATAGGTCTCTGTAGGGAGTGTGGGTATTTTAACAATATTAATTCTTCCAGCTCATAAATGTGGGGTATCTTTCAATTTATTTGTATCTTCTCTGGTTTTTTCATCAATGTCTTATATTTTCAGTATACAGATATTTTTCATCTCTGGTTAAATTTATTCCTAAGTACTTTATTGTTTTTGATTCTATTGTAAATGGGGTTCCTTTTCAGATTGTAGGTGATACAAAAGGCACACAAATGATTTTGTATGTAGACTTTTATTCTGAAACTTTACTGAATTTATTTACTAGTTCTTATAGCTTTCTGGTGGATTTTAAAAAAAAATTTTATATATTTTTTTTAGTTTTGGCTGCATTGGGTCTTTGTTGCTGTGTGCAGTCTTTCTCTAGTTGTGGAGAGCAGGGGCTACTCTTCACTGTGGTGTGTGGGCTTCTCATTGCAGTGGCTTCTCTTGTGGAACATGGGCTCTAGGCATGGGGGCTTCAGTAGTTGTGGCACTCAGGCTTAGTAGTTGTGGCTCATGGGCTCTTAAGTACAGGCTCAGTATTTGTGGTGCACAGGCTTTGTTGCTCCATGGCATGTGGGATCTTCCCAGACCAGAGATCGAACCCATGTCCCCTGCTTTGGCAGGCAGATTCTTAACCACGGCACCACCAGGGAAGTTCTTTCTGGTGATTCTTTAGAATTTTTTTTAAAATGTAGCATCCTGTTACCTGTAGAGACTATTTAATGTCTTCCTTTCTGATTTGAATGTCTTTTATTTTTTCTTGCCAAATTGATCTGGCTGGGACTTCCAATAATATGTTAAGAGAGATGAGAGTAGGCATCCTTGTCTTGTTTCTGGCCTTAGAGGAAAAATTGAAACATCCTTCCATCCCAAGGGTAGATGTCACTTGATCATGGTGTATTATCCTTTTCATGTGCTTTGGATTCAGTTTTGCTAGAATTTATTAAGCAATTTTACATCTATGTTCACCACGGTAATTGGCCTATAATTTTCTTTTCTTGTAGTATCCTTATCTATCTTTGGTATGACAGTAATGCTGGCCTTGTGAAATGTATTTGGAAGTTCCTTCTTTAATTTTTCTGTAAGAGTTTGAGAAAGATTGGCTTTGAACAGTTGGTAAAATTTACCAGTGAAACCATCTGGTCCTGGGCTATTCTTTGTTGCAAGGATTTTGATTACTGCTTTAATCTTCTGACTCTTTATTAGTCTCTTCAAATTTTCTGTTTCTCCATGATTCAGTCCTGATCACTTACATGTTTTTAGAAATTTACATATTTCTTCCAAGTAATCCAATTTGTTGGTATATAATTATTCACTGTAATCTGTTATGATTTTTTGTATTTCTGTAGTATCAGTTCTAATATCTCATTTTTCACTTCTGGTTTTATTTGAGTCCTCTTTTATTTTTTTTTCTTGTTAATTCTAGCTAAAGTTTCAGAATGTTTTTTTTTTGTATTTTTATAAAAAGCTATCTCTTGGCTTCTTTGATATTTTTTCTATTGCCTTGTCTCTCATTTATTTCTGCTCTACTACTTACTTTCTCTTTTCTGCTAATTTGGGTCTTAGGTTGTCTTTTTTTCTAGTTCCTTGAAGTATGATGTTATGCTTTTTATTTGAGCTATTTATTGTTTCTTAGTGTATGCATTTATTGATATAAACCTTTCTCTTACAACTGCTTTTGCTGCATCCCTTGAGTTTTGGTATGTTAGGTTTCCATTATCATTTGTTTTGTGATATGTTTTATTTCCATTTTTATTTCTTTTTGACCCATTTGTTATTCAAAGTGTAATGTTTAATTTCCATATATTTGTGAATTTTCTAATTTTCCTCTAGTTAATGATTTCTAATTTAATACCATTGTAGTTAGAAAAGATATTCGATATATCAGTCTTCTTAAATTCATTAAACCTTGCTTTGTGGCCTAACATATGATCTATCCTGCAGAATGTTCTCTGTATACTTGAGGAGAATATGCACTCTACTGTTGCTGGGTAAATGGTCTCTATATGTCCATTAGGTTCATTTGGCCTATAGTGTTATTTAAGTCAGCCAGGACTGATGTTGGAAGGCCTGTTTCCTGAGGCACAGGTGGATATGATTCTTGATGGGTCCCTTTGGTGGATGTGTTAGTAGCAGGAGGGTTCTACCAGATCACTGCTTGGTATCTGGGTAGGTAAGATTGCTGCTGGAATGCACCTGAGAAAGGTTGAAGTTGAGTTACAGGGCTATTTTAGGCTCTGCAGCAAGACTAAGGTCAGAGGGCCAGCCTTGGCACAGATAGGCATATCTCCTGCCTGGATACAGGGTAAGGAGGACTGGCAGCAAGAGGAACCAGAGCCAGATCATGGGCTGCTTCAGGATCCACAGCCAGAACTGAGGTTGTCAGGTCTGTTACCCAAGGCATAGGTGGAAGTGATTCCTGCTGGGTCCCTTGATGAATGGTGCTGGTGGCAAGACAAAGGCCAAATGGGGCTGTAGCCAAGTCTACAGTGGGACAAGGCTATTTCTAGTTTTGTAACCAGGACTACAGTCAGTGAACCTGCCATCGAGGCATGGACCTGCCTTCTCAAATCTGCCCTCTTTGATCTTGGGCTCTACCAGGGTTTCATAATCTTTTACCTGGATCCTTAAACTCCCACACAGGTACTTTTGTTCATGGATGGCTGCCACATTATTATTACTGATAAGGGATTCAAGCAGGGGAATCCTCTATCCCATCATCATGCTAATGTCACTCTCTGGGGCTTAAAATTTAATTTAATTCCTTTTTTATGTGAGAGAGATTTGATCATGATTAAATGTAGAGTTGCAGAAACAAGTAAAGGAGAATGGAGACCTATTCAAAACTTGCCTCAGAGATTATTAGAGCAGTCTAAATACTTATAATTATGTCTAAAATGCACAAGGAAATTTAGAATTAACTTGCATTAATTTGGTTTACTCTTTTAAATGTCTAAAATATTTGAGAAATTGAAGTAAAAGCAAACTTTCTAAATTATTATTGAATGGCTAAACAAATTTAATTTCTTCTTTCATCAGGATAAAATTGGTGATGTTTTCTTCCAAACTTTGTGAATATAGTGAATACATATACATAAACATTCATACATATATTTTTTCTTCTTCAATAAATCCTTCTTCTGAATAAACAACTAATTAAGGATAACAACACTTGTGTGAAGGTATAAAGAGAAATCATTCTGTGTTTCACTTGTTACAATCAGATTATCTATTGACACTGATTTTGAATGGCAGTACCAAGAAACATTAGTTACTAGATTGTTTTCTAGACTCATCCAGTTTAATGTAAACCTAACATCTTCTAACCTCAGCATAAAAATAACTTCTAAATCTTACTGAGGCAGTCAGTCAGCAAAACACAAATACTTCTTACTGTTGCCAGTTCCATACCCATCAGTGGAAGCTAGAAAAAAAGACAAGGATTATTTGATGCTAAGAGTATCATAACTATTATCATGCAAATGATCTGACTGGGAAAACAGAAATTCAAGTAAAATGCCAAAATGTTACTTTCCTGGGTGAGTAGCCAATTTGGAGATCCCAGACTAACATAAACTGAAAAAGAAAAGAGGACCTGGTAGTACTGGGGATGTTTGTCATCTGACATGAGGCAAATATTTTTCTATAATTGAAAAAAATACTCCTCACATAAGTTCGAAGTAACTATTTTATTCTTATCATAAAATGGCTTATAAGCTGCCACAGATTTTTTGAAAGTGAGTTACTACATCATTATGGAGAAATGTTTTCCAGCGTATGTCTCTGTGAGGAGTCTTAATAGGGAAGAAGGGGCCAATAAAGTAAATACATGATTAGGTATTTTGTTTACTCAAGTTTGAGGGGCTTTCTTTTCCTTCAGTGGCAGATTCAAATGTTAAACTGTTTGTATATTCATGTAATGACATCAAGTAGTAGAATAATTAATGCCAGTGTTGTACATTGTTCTTATGCTTCTTTTACTTTGCATATCCAGAATGTGTCCAATTTGCCCTGATTTATGTAAGACAATCATAGCCTCCTACTTCCTGAGAGTTTTATCAAGTTTCTGTAAACCAAGAAAGAAACAAATATTTATAAAATAGGAAAATATAAAAAATAGGAGAGTGCTTTCTATGCACCTCCTTACTGAGAACACATAAACATTTGTTATATGTGACATATTGCACTTTGTGGCATATAACTATTAGTGTACATTATGAAACTAAATTTTTATATATTAATATGCTAAAAAGTGCAGTGCAATTTCACAAATCTTTAGGAACTAAAATTAGAAGCAAAAATAGCAGGCAAAATCTTATTTTCCTTTCTGGAATGAAAAGTGCTTAGTGAATTTGTAAAGAAAGGGCTTCTATAGAAGAGAAGATATGCTCTGATAGAATTTGGGAAAAATTGTCCTAGAAAGCTGATTTTGTTTTGTTTTATCATAAAAATGCAGGGCTCTGTAAATAAGAGGAAAGCAAATTAACTGAAAATCTGTAATCAAAATCTCTCACAAAATGTTTTCTAAACATGGATCATTCCAATGGCATTTCTTTGGAAATATTACAGCTAATTAGCTGATGTTGATTCCATCAATTTGTTTTTTGTTTTTGATTTTTTTAATTTTATTTATTTATTTATTATTTTTTCAGGGGGGAGTACACCAAGTTCAATCATCTGTTTTTATACACATACCCCCGTATTCCCTCCCTCACTCAATTCCCACCCACCCTCCCTTGAGTCCCCTCCATCTTCCCCCTCCCAGTCCTCTAAGGCATCTTCCATCCTCGAGTTGAACTCCCTTTGTTATACAACAACTTCCCACTGGCTATCTGTTTTACAGTTGGTAGTATCTATATGTCTGTGCTACTCTCTCACTTCCTCTCAGCTTCCCCTTCACCCCCCGCCCCCTCCCGAACCTCGAGTTCTCCAGTCCATTCTCTGCATCTGCGTCCTTGTTCTTGTCACTGAGTTCATCAGTACCATTTTTAGATTCCATATATGTGAGTTAGCATACAATATTTGTCTTTCTCTTTCTGACTTACTCCACTCTGTATGACAGACTCTAGGTCTATCCACCTCATCACATAGAGCTCCAACTCATCCCTTTTTACAGCTAAGTAATATTCCATTGTATATATATGCCACATCTTCTTTATTCATTCATTTGTTGATGGACATTTAGGTTGCTTCCATGTCCTGGCTGTTGTAAATAGTGCTGCAATAAACATTATGGTACATGTTTATTTTGGGATTATGGTTTTCTTTGGGTATATGCCCAGGAGTGGGATTACTGGATCATATGGTAGTTCTATTTGTAGTTTTTTGAGGAACCTCCAAATTGTTTTCCATAGTGGCTGTACCAACTTACAATCCCACCAACAGTGCAAGAGAGTTCCCTTTTCTCCACACCCTCTCCAGCATTTGTTGCTTCCAGATTTTGTGATGATGGCCATTCTGATCAGTGTGAGGTGATACCTCATTGTGGCTTTGCATTGCACTTCTCTGATTATGAGTGATGTTGAGCATCTTTTCATGTGTTTGTTGGCCATCTGTTTGTCTTCTTTGGAGAAATGTCTCTTTAGGTCTTCCGCTCATATGTGGATTGGGTTATTTGCTTTTCTGGTATTAGGCTGCATGAGCTGTTTGTATATTTTGGAGGTTAATCCTCTGTCCGTTGTTTCATAGGCAACTATTTTTTCCCATTCTGAGGGTTGCCTTCTAGTCTTGTTTATGGTTTCTTTCACTATGCAAACGCTTTTAAGTTTCATTAGGTCCCATTTGTTAATTCTTGATTTGATTTCCATGATTCTAGGAGGTGGGTCAGAAAGGATCTTGCTTTGATGGATGTCATAGAGTGTTCTGCCTATGTTTTCCTCTAGGAGTTTTATAGTGTCTGACCTTCCATTTAGGTCTTTAATCCATTTGGAGTTTATTTGTGTGTATGGTGTTAGGAAGTGTTCTAATGTCATTCTTTTACATGTTGCTGTCCAATTTTCCCAGCACCACTTACTGAAGAGGCTGTCTTTTTTCCATTGTATACTCATGCCTCCTTTGTCAAAGATAAGGTGCCCATATGTGTTTGGGCTTACTTCTGAGTTCTCTATTCTATTCCATTGATCTTCCTTTCTATTTTTGTGCCAGTACCATACTGTCTTGATCACTATGGCCTTGTAATATAGTTTGAAGTCAGGAAGCCTGATTCCACCAACTCCATTTTCCCTTCTCAAGATTGCTTTGGCTATTCGGGGTCTTTTGTGTTTCCATACAAATCGTAAGATTTCTTATTCTAGTTCTGTGAAAAATGCCATTGGTAATTTGATCGGGATTGCATTGACTCTGTAAATTGCTTTGGGTAGGACAGTCATTTTCATGATGTTGATTCTTCCAATCCAGGAACATGGTATGTCCCTCCATCTGTTTGTGTCGTCTTTGATTTCTTTCATCAATGTCTTAAAATTTTCTGCATACAGATCTTTTGCCTCCTTAGGCAGGTTTATTCCTAGGTATTTTATTCTTTTGGTTGCAATGGTGAATGGGAGAGTTTCCTTAATTTCTCTTTCTGCTCTTCCGTTGTTAGTGTATAGGAATGCAAGAGATTTCTGTGCATTGATTTAGTATCCTGCTACTTTACTAAACTCATCAATGAGTGCTAGCAGTTTTCTGGTAGAGTCTTTAGGGTTTTCTATATATAATATCATGTCATCTGCAAAGAGTGACATTTTTACTTCTTCTTTTCCAATTTATATTCCTTTGATTTCTTTTTCTTCTCTGATTGCTGTGGCTAAAACTTCCAAAACTATGTTGAATAATAGTGGTGAGAGTGGACACCCTTGTCTTGGTACTGTTCTTAGAGGGAATGCTTTCAGTTTTTCCCCATTGAGAATGATGTTGGCTTTTGGTTTTTCATATATGGCTTTTATTATGTTGAGGTAATTTCCTTCTATGCCCATTTTCTGGAGAGCTTTTATCATAAATGGATGTTGAACTTTGTCAAAAGCTTTTTCTGCCTCTATTGAGATGATCATATGGTTTTTATCCTTCAATTTGTTGACATGATGTATCACGTTGATTGATTTGCATATATTGAAGAATCCTTGCATCCCATGGATAAACCCCACTTGATCATGATGTATGATTTTTTTAATGTGCTGTTGGATTCTGTGAGCTAGTATTTTGTTGATGATTTTTGCATCTATATTCATCAGTGATATTGGTCTGTAATTTTCTTATTTTGTGACATCTTTTCCTGGTTTTGGTATCAGGGTGATGGTGGCCTCGTAGAATGAGTTTGGGAGTGTTCTTCCTTCTGCAATATTTTGGAAGAGTTTGAGAAGGATAGGTGTTATCTCTTCTCTAAACGTTTGATAGAATTCACCCATGAAGCCATCTGGTCCTGGGCTTTTGTGTGTTGGGAGATTTTTAATCACTGCCTCAATTTCCGTACTTGTGATTGGTCTGTTCATAGTTTCTATTTCTTCCTGGTTCAGTCTTGAAAGATTGTATTTTTCTAAGAATGTATGCATTTCTTCCAGGTTATCTAATTTATTGGCATATAGTTGCTTGTAGTAGTCTCTCATGATGTTTTGTATTTCTGAGGTGTCCGTTGTGACTTCTCCTTTTTCATTTCTAATTCTGTTGATTTGCATCTTCTCCCTTTTTTTCTTGATGAGTCTGGCTAATGGTTTATCAATTTTGTTAATCTTCTCAAAGAACCAGCTTTTAGTTTTATTAATTTTTGCTGTTGCTTCCTTCCTTTCTTTTGCATTTATTTCTGCTCTGATCTTTATGATTTCTTTCCTTCTGCTCACTTTGGGGTTTCTTTGTTCTTCTTTCTCTAGTTGTTTGAGGTGTAAGGTTAGGTTGTTTATTTGACATTGTTCTTGTTTCTTAAGATAGGACTGTATTGCTATAAACTTCCCTCTTAGAACTGCTTTTGCTGCATCCCATAGGTTTTGGGTTGTTGTGTTTTCATTGTCATTTGTTTCTAGATTTTTTTGATTTCCTTTTTGATTTCTTTAGTGATTTCTTGGTTGTTTAAGAGTGAATTGTTTAGCCTCCATGTGTTTGTATTTTTTGCAGTTTTTTTCTTGTAATTGATATCTAGTCTTATGGCATTGTGGTCTGAGAAGATGCTTGATATGATTTCAATTTTCTTGAATTTGCTGAGGTTCGATTTGTGACCCAAGATGTGATCTATCCGGGAACATGTTCCATGTGCACTTGAGATGAAAGTGTATTCTGTCATTTTGGGGTGGAATGTCCTATAAATATCAATTAAGTCAAGATAGTCTAATGTGTCATTAAAGCTTGTGTGTCTTTTGCTTTTCTCTTGCTGGTTTTAATATTTTTTCTTTGTGTTTAATTTTCATTAGTTTGATTAATATGTGCCTTGGTGTATTTCTCCCTGGGTTTATTCTGTATAGGACTCTCTGTGCTTCTTGGACTTGGTTAATTATTTCCTTTCCGTGGTTGGGGAAGTTTTCCACTATAACCTCTTCAAATATTTTCTCAGACCCTTTCTTTTTTTCTTCTTCTTCTTCTTCCCCTTCCTCTTCCCCTTCCCCTTCTCCTTCCCCTTCCCCTTCTCCTTCTCCTTCTTCTTTGCCTATAATTCGAATGTTGGTATGTTTAATGTTATCACTGAGGTCTCTGAGACTGTCTTCTATTCTTTTCATTCTTTTTTCTTTTTCCTGCTCTGTGGCAGTTATTTCCCCCATTCTATCTTCCAACTCACTTATTCGTTCTTCTGCCTCAGTCACTTATTCGTTCTTCTGCTGGTTATAGCATCTGGAGTATTTTTAATTTCAGGTATTTTGTTATCCATGGCTATTTGTTTTTCTGAGTTCTTATGAACTGTTTCTTGTACTTTCTCTATTTTGTTATCGAGATTTTGTATCATTTTTACTATCATTACTCTGAATTCTTTTTCAGGTATTTTTCCTATTTCCTCCTCATTTATTTAGTCTTGTGGGTTTTTTTCCTGCTCCTTTGCCTGCATGGTGTTTCTTTGTTTCCTCATGGTTGTCCAAACTTTTGGGGTTGCCTGTCCTGGTGATAGAGGTGTTTATAGAAGACTGTCCAAGCCTCAGACTAATGTCCAAGTGTTGGCTTAAACAAATATTAAGTCTAGGAAACACATACATGTATAAGACACACAATTACTGAATCCATTAGGACATAAGGCTCTGGAAAGACCTGACAGAACCCCAGTATGCTATCAGATATTCAAAGAGAAACCCAACAGAAATTGACAGCTGAAACAGAAGAAATCAGAGAGAAAAGCAAAAGCAAACTAACAAACAAATAACACCTTACACATACAAACACTAATCCAGGGAGATTTTGTAAGCTAGAATCAAATATAGAAAAGAGCTAGAGTACCACCAGACAGAATGGAGATTCTCAGAATGAATTTAGACAATTATACTAAGAACTAAGATAAAGACAAAAACCTAATATTAAATACCAAGGTGGTGCGTCATCTGTAGAATAGAGCAAGCAGTCTGAGCAGATCGATAGTGTTGCTTATAAGTATGTTAAGATAAAATAAACTAAAAATGGATGGAAGAAAGGGGAACAGAAGAGCATAGTGTGATTGGAAATATGCAAATAAGAAAGGAATAGAAATGTATAAAAGATAGGGATGAAAGGAAAGTATGAGAGATATACTGTCCATACTACCAAAAACTTAGCTAGAAATAGAAGTATATAAAAAGGTAAAAAAATAAAAATAGAATAGAAAATAGCATTAAAAAATTAGGTTATAAAACTTGTAGATCCCTTAGGACTAAGATCGTAATTAATAAAGGAAAAAAAAAAAGAAAAGGAAAATCCAGAACTGATCCCAGAATGGACCAGTTCAATAGGATTGATAGTAATATTTCTGTTTCCTTAGAGTCTCAGCTGTAAGTGTCCTTCTACTCGCCTTGGGTTTTTTTGCATTACTCTGTGACCAGCAGAGCTTCCTTTATTGTTCGTCTGTAAGCGTTGGTGTGTGGGGAGGGAGAGGGTACAATAGTGGCTCCTTTCCCTGGGAGTGAGTGAGCAGTGGCACACTGTTGTTTCAGTTGGGCTTGGAGGTGCCTGTTGCAGAGGGACGCCAGTGGCTCAGGTGTAAACAGAAAGTCTCAGAGTTGGGCCTCTCTCTGGTTTTTTTTTTCTCTAGCCTCCCTGATGCTGGCATTCCAAGGGGTTTTAATCTAGCCCCGCCCAAGTGCCTGAGGGTACTTGTTATCCCTGAGCACCTTAGATGACCCACAGGGCATCTCTCCACTGCCTGTTGCAGAGGCACCAAAAGAGAGAGAGAGGCTATGCCCACGGCTCCTCCCCCCCACCCATGAGCCTGCAGCATCCAGCCACCATCATGGCCAGGCAGCTCTCGGGGCAGGCAGTCCTCACCGCGGACCTCTTCCCTCCTGTCCGCTCGGTCAGTCACCTTTCTGGCAACAATTTTCTTCACCCTGGACCAGCTCTCTGGTTCCCACGCTCCCACTCCTGGACCCTCTGTTCAGCTGTGAATCGACGTCTCGGTCCGGGAACGCTGAGCTGTGGTGCGGACCCTCCATATGTTTCTCACTCCCTCCCGTCTGCCACAGCTCCGACGCTTCACCCTCTTTGAGCCATCGTAGATGCCTCCCTACTGGTTATGTCGGGATCCTTGAGGTCCTTTCTGGTGTCCGAGGTTGTCTGCTGGTGTTCAGCTGGTTCTCTGTGGGATTTATTGTGTCCTTCGGTGCATTCCCAATGCATCTGTGGAGAGTGATGCATTCCACGTTCCTCTACTTCACCGCCATCTTGCTTTCCCTCCATCAATTTGTTTTTGAATCCTTCTTGGGGCACTGTTAAAGTGACCATTGATATTATACTGACTATTTTCTAATGTTGATTTTCTTTAATCATGACACTGTTAAGATGGTGCCAAAAGATTTGGAAATGTTCTGGGTTTCTGGTTATCTCAAAGTACATAGGAAATCAGATTTGTAGGTTGAACCACAAAGTAGCATTTTGGGTCTGAATTAGAGTGGGAGACTCTATGATGATGTGGTTCAATGCATGAGTATTCATTTTTGTATGTTCTTTTTTGAATTTTTCTCCACTGCAGGTCAATAAAATACAGCTGCCATAGGAACAAAAGCACAAGATATTGACAAAGGGAAGCAAGACTATGCAGCATTTATTTCTGACAAGTAAAATGATGTTAATGGCTGTCATAACTTTCTCACAAAATCTTTCTGCCATTTACATCAATTCATGGATTTTGCTTTGGTGGACATCATCATTGGTATTTCTTCTGGCAGCTTTCCTGCTTCACAGGCACTAAAGTAAGTCCATTTGTTTATTATTATTTTTTTAAATATTTTTTAGAGCAGTTTTAGATTTATAACAAAATTTCAAATGTTGAATCAGTCTCTCATTCTGGGGTAAAGAAAACTTGGTTGTGGTGTGCAGTACTGTTTATGCTTCCTTGGATTCAAATTGCTAATATTTTATTGAGATTTTTTTCTTTTATTTTCGTGAAAGATGTAGGTCTGTATTTTCTTTCCTTGTCTTTGTCTGATTTTGGTATTAGGATAATGCTGATGTCATAAAATGACATAGGAAGTATTCCCCCTACTTTTATTCTCTGAAAGAGAATTGGTAGAATTTCTTCCTTTTATTTGGTTGAATCCACCAGTGAATCAATATGGCCCTGGTGCCTTCTGTTTTGAAGGGCTGTTAATTATTGCTTAAATTTTAAAAATTTACACAGGCCTACTATGATCTTCTGTTTCTTCCGTGTGAATTTTGGCAGATTGTGTCTTTGAAGGGACTGGTGTATTTCACCTAGGTTATCAAATTTGTGAGCAAAAAGTTGTCCATATTATTGGTTTATTTTGTTCCATTTTATGTCCATGGAATCTGTAGAGTTGTGTCCCTTTCATTTCTGATAATAGTAATTTGAGTTCTCTCTCTTTTCTTCTGCTTACTTAGGATTTAATATGGTCCTCTTTCTGTAGTTTTCTAAGAAGGACACTTAGATTATTGACTTTACATGTTTCTTCTTTTCTAATACATGCATTCAATGCTGTAAATTTCACTCAAATTTTGATAAATTTGATTTCTGCCTGCTGGATATGTCTGTATCTTTTAATTTTTTCTTCCAGTTTTATTAGGATGTGGTTGACATGCGACACTGTGTGTGTACAGATTAAAAATAATTTGACTTACATACATCATGAAAGGATTATCACAGTAAGTTTAGTGAACATCCATCATCTCATACAGATGCAATAATAAAGAGATAGAAAAAAATATTTTCCTTATGATAACTTAGAATTTACTCTTTTTTCCCCCTAAGCTTAAATTCATGTTTATTGAAAGCATTCATTATTAAACATACTGAGTGGGACATAATTCACATATTCTTAATATGACATTATGAAATACATTTATGAATTTCTGAACTAATATCAGTTAGAATATCACTTTTCAATATTTTATTTATAATAATATTTTAGCTCACTAAGATGGAAAAATATTTAATAATTGATCCCATTATGATCCAGAGTAACATAATAATAAAAAAATGCATACTGCAAAGGGACTACCTATGATTTCACAAGATATGACCTTACTTTACTGTTTTTTTAAATTTTATTGAAGTATAGTTGATTTACAATATCATATTTGCTTCATGTGTACAACACTGTGATTCAGGATTTTTATAGATTATACTCCATTTAATGTTATTACAAAATAATGGCTGTATTTCCCTGTGCTGAACAATATATCCTTGTTGCTTATCTATTTTATACATAGTAGTTTGTATCTCTTAATCATATACCCCTATCTTTCTGCTCCCCTCTTGCCTCTCATTACTGGTAACCAGCGTTTTGTTCTCTTTATATTTATATCTATATCTACATCCACATACACACACCACTTCTTTATCCACCCATTTATTGATGGACACTTAGATTGCCTCCATATCTTGGCTATTGCAAAGAATACTGCTATGAACATTGGGATGTGTGTTCCTTTTTGAATTAGAGCTTTTCCACCCCACCCCACCCCCTTGGATATATACCCAGCAGCGGAACTCCTGCATCATATGGTTGTTCTATTTTTGGGTTTTTGAAGAACCTCTCGATATTGTTTTCCATAGTGGCTACACCAATTTATATTCCAACTAACAGTGTGCTAGGATTCCTTTTACTCCACATGCTCACCAACATTTGTTATTTGTAGACTTTTTGATGATAGCCATTTTGACAGGTGTGAAATGATCTCTCATTGTGATTTTAATTTGTGTTTCTCTGATTGGCAATGTTGAACATTTTTTCATGTGCTTATTTGGAAAATTGTCCATTCAGATCTTCTGCCCATTTTTAATATTTTTTTAAAATATTGACTTGTATAAGCTGTTTATATATTTTGCATATTAATCTCTTATCAGTCATATCATCTGCAAATATTTTTTTTCCATTTAGTATGTTGTCTTTTCATATTCTGTTGATGGTTTTATTTTCTGTGCAAAAACCTTTAATTAGGTCCCATTTGTTTATTTTTGCTTTTTTTCTTGTGTATTAGGAGACAGACACAAATAAAATATTGCTACAATTTATTTCAAAGTGTGTTCTTACTATGTTCTCTTCTAGGAGTTTTATGATTTCAAGTCTTACATTAAGGTCTTTAATTCATTTTAAGTTTATTTTTGTATATGGTGTTAGAGAATGTTCTAATTTCATTCTTTTACATGTAGCTATCTAATTTTCACAGCACCATTTATTGAAGAGACTATCTTTTCTCCATTGTATATTCTTGACTCCTTTGTCATGGATTAATTAACCTTAACTGTGTGGGTTTATTTCTGGGCTCTCTATTCTCTTCTGTGTCTGTTTTTGTGCCAGTACCATGCTATTTTGATTACTGTAGCTCTATAGTATAGTCTGAAGTCAGAAAGTATGATATTTCCAGCTATGTTATTTTTTATTCAAGATTGCTTTGGCAATTTTGGGGTCCTCTGTAATTCCATATACATTTTAGGATTATTTTTTCTAGTTCTGTGAAGAATTTAATGGGTATTTTGATAGGGATTGCATTAAATCTGTAGGTTGCTTTGAGTAATGTGAACATTTTAACAATATAAATTCTTCCAATCCATGAATACAAGATATCTTTCCATTGTTTTGTATCATGTTCAATTTCCTTCATCAAAGTTCTATAGTTTTCAGAGTATAGGTCTTTCACCTCTTAAGTTTATTCCAAGGATTTTATTCTTTTTGATGCAATTTTAAATGGGATTTTTTATACTTTCTCTATCTGATAGTTCATGATCAGTGTGTAGAAAAGCGACAAATTTCTGTATATTAATCTTGTATCCTGCAGATTTACAGAATTCAGTTATTAGTTCTAATAGTTTTTTGGTGGAGACTTTGTTTTCTCTATGTAGTATCTTATTATCTGCAAATAATGACAGCTTCACTTTTTCCCTTCCAATTTGGATGCTTTTCTTTTTCTTTTCTGATTTCTGTGGCTAGGACTTTCAATACTATGCTAAATAGAAGTGATAGACTGAGCATCCTTTTCTTGTTCCTGATTTTAGAGGAAAGTCTTTCAGCTTTTCACTGTTGAGTATGATACTAGCTGTGGGTTTGTCATAAATGGCCTTTATCATGTTGAGACATGTTCCTCCATACCAACTTTGATGAGAGGTTTTATCATGAATGGATGTTGAATTTTGTCAAATGCTTTTTCTGTGATTATTAAGATAATCATGTGATTTATTTTTTTCTTTTGTTAATGTAGTGTATCACATTGATTGTGAATATTGAATCATAGCATCCCTGGAATAAATCCCACTTGATCATGGTGTATAACCTTTTTATGTATTGTTGAATGGAATTTCCCCATTTCTTCTCTGTTGTCCATTTTATTGATGTATAATTCTTTGTAGTGATCTCTTATGACCCTTTGTATTTCTCTCATGTTGGTTTTAACTTCTTTTCCATTTCTGAGCTTATTGATTTGGGCCTTCTCTCTCTTATTCTTGATAAGTCTGACTAAAGGTCTGTCAATTTTCTTTATTGTTTCAAAGAATCAGCTCTTAAGTTTCATTGATCTTTTCTATTGATTTTTGTAGTATTTTTTCAGTTATTTTTCCTCTGATCTTTATGATTTTTTTCCTTCTACCAACTTTGAGTTTTAATTCTTCTTTCTCTAGTTCCTTAAAGTATAAGGTTAGGTTGTTTATTTGAGATATTTCTTGTTTCCTGTGGTAAACTTCTATCTCTATAAAATTCCCTCTTAGAACTGCTTTTGCTGTATGCTACAGATTTTGGATCACTGTGGTTTTGTTTTCAATTGTTTCCAGGTATTATATGATTTCTTCTTTTATTTCTTCAGTGATCCATTGGTTATTTAGTAGCATATTGTTTAGCCTCCATGTGTTTGTGTTTTTTTTTCTTTTCTTTTCTTTTTTTTTTTTTTTTTTGCAGTTTTTTACCTGTAGTTAATTTCTTGTCATAGTGTTGTGGTCAGAAAAGATGCTTGATGTGATTTCAGTTTTCTTAAATTTTACTGAGACTTGTGATCTATCCTGGCAATTGTTCCATGTGCACTTGTCAAAAATCTGTATTCTGCTGGTTTTGGATAGAATGTTCTGTATCTATTTGCCGAGACCAGCTCGGTGACTCGAGGTGAGTGACGGGTGCCACAAGCTTAAAGAAAACACAGACACAGATTTAAGAGAAAGATGGGACCGGGGGACTCAAGACCTCTAGGATCAAGAGCCTCGCTGATTGATCCCACATTGCTTTTATTGAGTTCTTGGCATAGTCTAGGGGTCTAACACTCCCAGTTTAGTCCCACAAACAAGGTTATCTTTGAAGTAAAGAAACAAAGGTTCACATGACTGGGGGCAATGATCTTTGTTTGCCTCCTGGGTCCATTTGAGCAGGGTGTGGATTTGAGCTGGGTGTGGGTTTGAGCTGGGCGTGGAGAGCAAAGCAGCCCTGGGGGCAGGAGACCTCTTTCAGAAGGATTAAGGTCTGTGCCCCACCCCTGTTGGCCCCTCTACAACTGTGCCTGTCTTAGGTTGTTCCTCCCCTGAGGAATCTTACCCATCTCTGGCTAACCAGCCATCCTCTGGGGCCAAACAGGGTGATATGAGGTGTGCAAGTGAGAAAGGGGCTGTGCCCCCAGAGAGGGTCAATATTCTGTTTCCACGGTAGCCTATGCCCCCATGGTCTCCACACCCAGCACCCTTAGTTCCTCCACTGCTCAAGCAGGACATTTTGCATCCAGTCGCTCAGCCCACATACTGTAATTACTTTTAGTAACATTTTCAAGGTTTCAGGAAGACTTCTGAATGTTTTCCCACATCTATTAAGTCCATTTGGTCTAGTGTGTCATTTAAGGCCAGTGTTTCTTTACTGATTGTCTGTCTGGATGATCTATCCATTGATGTCTGCAGGGTGTTAAAAGTCTTGTACTATTATTGAATTACTCTCAGTTTCTCAGTTTGTATCTGATAATACTTTATTTAGTTAATCCTGTATTGCATACATTTTTATTTATAATTGTTAGGTTATCTTCTTGGATTGATTCCTTGATCTTCATGTAATGCCCTTATTTATGTCTTGTTACAGTCTTTGTTTTAAAGTCTATTTTGTCTGATATAAATATTGTTACCCCTGCCTTGTTTTCATTTCCATTTTCATGTAATACCTTTTCCCATCCTCTTTCAGTCTGTTGTGTCTTTAGATCTGAAGTGAGTTTCTTTTAGTCAGCATCTACAAGGGTCTTGTTTTCATATCCAACCATCCATTCTTTGTTTTTTGATTAGAGTATTTCATCAATTTAAAGTAATTGTTGATAGGTATGTTCTTATTGCAAATTTGTTAATTGTTATTTGGGGTGTTTTGTAATCTTTTTTGTTTCTTCTTTTGCTCTCCTTGTGATTTACTTGTGTTTGGATTCTTTCTCTTCTGTGTTTGTATATCTACACTAGATTTTATGTTTGAATTACTTTATCTTTTTTGTACACATATCAATTATAGATTTTTAGTTTACTGTTACACTGAGGTCTATATATAGCAATCTGTATACATATATGTGTGTGTGTGTATGTATATATATACATTTTTTTAAAGTTGCTGATCTCTTAAGTTTGAACCCATTTTAACAATCCTGAATTTTGCTCTCTTGTATTTATTGTTTTTGACATCATATTTTACATCTCTTTGTTTTGTGTATTCCTTAACTACTTATTTTGGATATAGATGATTTCACTCTTTTTGCCTTTCCTACTAGCTTTATATGTGGTTGATTGACTACCTTTATTGTATCATTTTGCCTTTACCAGTGAGATTTTTCCTTTTGTAAATTTCATATTTCTAGTTGTAGCCTTTTCTTTTCTGCTTAGAGAGGTCTTTTAAGATTTATTGTAAAGCTGGTTTGATGGCCCTGAAATCTTAGCTTTTGCTTGTCTGTAAACTTTTGATCTCTCCATCAAATCTGAATGAAAGACTTGTGGGGAGAGTATTCTTGGTTGTAGGTTATCCCCTTTCAACACTCTAAATATATCATGCAGGACCCTGAGGCTGTGGAGCATGATGTGGCTCAGACCCCTTGCTCCTTCAGTGAACCTCTACAAATGTAATTATCCTCTCACTTGTGTCATGTACCCAGGGGTATGGGTCTTGTATGTATTACATCTCTGTCCCTCCTGCCAGTATGGCTGTGGTGGTTCCATCTTTATATCTGTAGTTGTAGAAGATCTTTTCTATGAGTTTTCTGCTTTTTGTCATCAATAATTGTTCTGTAAATAGATGAATTTTGGTGTGCCCTTGGGATAAGGTGGGCTCAGGGTCTTTCTATTCCACCATCTTGGCCACTCCTTCCTGATATGTTAATTTCTGAGAGTGCGCTGCTGAAGTTTCCAACTATGAGAGTGAGTTCACCTATTTCTTCTTGTAGTTCTATCAGTTTTTACTTCACATAGTTTTATCCTCTTGTTAGGTACATACATGTTAAGAATTGCTTTGTTTTCTTGGAGAATTGATTCCTTTTTCAGTATATAATGCCCTTCTTCATCCCTAGTAATTTTCCTTACTTTGAAGTCTGCTGTATCTGAAGTTAATATAGCTATTAATATAGTGACTCCTACTTTATTTGGATTAGTGTTAGCATGGTATATCTTTTCCATCCATTTATTCTTAATATGTACATATCTTCATATTTAAAATGGGTTTCTTGTAGACAGTGTATAGTTGTCTTTTTTTTTTGATCAACTGACAGTCTCTGTCCTTTAATAGATGTATTTAGACCTTTGAGATTTGACATAGATATTAATATAGTTGGATTAATATCTATCCTATCCATTACTATTTTCTATTTGTTGCCATTGTTCTTTGTCCTATTTTTGTCTTCCACTCTTTTTTTGGCTTTTTGTGGTTTTAATTGGACATTTTATATAATTCCAGTTTTTTCCTTTTTTGCATATCAGTTTAACATACCAGTTATACTTTAATTTTTTTTATTGGTTGCCTTAACATTTCCAATATACATTTACAACTAGTTCAAGTCCTGTTTCAAATAACAGTGTACCAGTTCATGGGTAATGTAAGTACCTTATAATAAAAATATAATTCTAATTACTCCATCCCATATCTTATTTCATTGCTGTCATTCATTTCACTTCTATATAATCATACACAAGTATGTAAATATATATATGATATACATAAGCATAGGCAATTAAATATATTTGTCAATATATTATTTGCTATTATTTTTTTGAGTAAACTGTTATCTGTGAGATCAGTTAAGATTAAAAAAATGAAATTTTTATTTTACCTTCATTTATTCCTTCTTGGATGATCTTTCTTTATGTAGGTCTGCATTTCTGACCTATATATTTTCCTTCTATCTAGAAAACTTATTTTAACATTTTTTGAAGACAGGGCTACTAACAAATGCTCTCAATTTTATTTTGATTGGGAAAGTCTTCATTTCTCCTTCATGTTTGAAGAAAAATTTCATAGGTACAGAATTCTAGTTTTCAGAATTCTAGGTTATTGGAGCTTTTTTGTCTGAACCCTTTAAATGCAATTAATCCTTGACTAATATGGGTTTGAACGTGTATAAGGTCCACTTATACAAAAATTTTTTTCAATAAAAACATACTACAGTAGTACATAATTCAATCCACAGTTGGCTGCATCTATGTATGTTGAACTATGGATACAGAGGGCTGACTCTAAACATTATACTTGGATTTTCAACTGCAAGTATGGTTAGTATCCCTAACCTCTACTTGTTGAAGGGTCACCTGTATTTTGCTCCATTATCTTCTAGCTTTTATAGTTTCTCAAAAGAAGGCAGATATAATTCTTATCTTTGTTCTTTTGTAGGTAAGTTTTTATTTTCTACTTGCTACTTTTAGGATTTTTTTTTTAATCTTTGATTTTCTGTAATTTAAAAATAATTTGGCTGGGTCTTTTTTTTGTGTGTGCGTGTGTTTTCTTTTAGCCTGCTTAATATTTTATAATTTTCTTGGATGTGTGGTTTGTTGTCTGACATTAATTTGTGGGAAATTCTGAATCATTGTTTCCAATATTTCTTATGTTCCTTTCCCTCTTCTTTCTGTTATTCCCATTAAACATGTGTAACCATTTTTGTAGTTTTCCTACAGGCCTTGGCTAGCCTGTTCTATTTTTTTTTTTTTCAGTCTTTATTCTTTTTGCTTTTTAGTTCTCAGGGAGTCTATTGACATACCCAACAGCACAAAGATTCTTTCCTCAACTGTGTCCAATCTACTGAGTCTGTCAAAGGCATTCTTCATTTTCGTTACAGTGGTTTTTGTCAATAGCATTTCTCTCTGGTTCTTTCTTGGAACTTTTCTCTCTGCTTACATTGCTTATCTGTTCTTGCATGCTGTTTACTATATCCATTAGAGAACTTCCTGTATTACTCTTAGTTTTTTGTTTTTTTTAACTTTTATATTGGAGTATAGTTCATTAACAATGCTATGCTAGCCTCAAGTATACAGCAAAGCACATTACTCATAGTTGTTCTGAGTTTCTGGTCTGATAATTTCAGCCTCTCTTCATGTCTTGTTCTGATGTTTGCTCTGTCTCCTCAAATTGTGAGGATATTTTGCCTTTTGGTATGCCTTGTAATTTTTTCTTGATAGCCATACATGATGTACCAGTTAAGAGGAGCTGCTATAAATAGGCCTATAGTACTGTGGTGGGGGGAGAAGGAGCATTCTGTATGATTAGGTCTCAGTCTTTTAGTGAACCTTTGTCTCTGGACTGTGAACTTTACAAGTGTTTTTCATTTTTTTTCTCCCCACTTAGGATGTTTATACTGGGTTGGAGTTGTGTATTTCTCTCCCCCAGGTCAGACTCCAATAATACCCCAGTAGGTTAGGCTCTGGTTAATTAATTCCCCCTGATAGCAGGCCTTGTTAACAAGAGCAGAGTGGCCTGGTGTATTTCAAAGTGGTTCCTTTTCCCCACACCCTGCCAGAAGACTCAGGGAATTTTTCTATAATATCTACTGTGGGAACCAGGTCAAGCTCTTCATAAATCTCACAATATAGTGTCCCCCCTTTCCCCAATAACTGGGTCCCCTGATGTTTTTATGTCTCAGAGTTGGCCACTCTGAGTCTCCAGCAATTCATCAATTACAATTTAGATTTTCCTACCTGGTGACCTGTTCCTGAGGCAATTTCCTCCCAAGTATCTCTGCCTCAAGGATAAGCTGTGATTCCATATTCAACAGTCTCTCTCTCCAATCTTAGAGGTTGTGGTTTGCTCTGGTACCCCCCTCTCTTATCCAAGAAGGACTGTTAATTTTTCAATCTGTTTTGCTTTTTACTTGTTATTAGGATGGAATGGTAACTTCTAATCTGCTCACATGTGGAACCAGAAACTGAGCAAGTAGGTTCTCTTATAAGTG
This sequence comes from Hippopotamus amphibius kiboko, assembly GCF_030028045.1. Lineage (NCBI taxonomy): Eukaryota > Metazoa > Chordata > Mammalia > Artiodactyla > Hippopotamidae > Hippopotamus > Hippopotamus amphibius. Next base: position 69,542,522 of record NC_080198.1, on the reverse strand, counting down.
CAAGTGCCAGAGAACAGAATTCAGTATGCAATATTCATTTTCAGTGGCTCTCAGCCACAGTTATTTCCTCTTACTGACTTTCACTTCATATGCCACCAAAATTAATCACAAAGTTTCAAAACTGGACAAAGTTCAAATTGGACTCTTTTGCCAAGAACCTGAATTTAAATAACAAAACAAAATAGATCCAGAACTGTGAAAATAAAGTAGAAACCTCATAATGTAGTTTCTAAAGAGAGGAGAAATCCTTAAGTAATTATATTTTCTGTTGCTAAGCAAAATTATAATTTTACAAATAATGAAAATAAATATTTAAAGCTTTTAATGTATAAATTTATTCATCTCAGCCGAAACATTTACTATTTTAAAATAGTAAGTAAAGAGGGAATTATTTTTAGCTATGTGCTGTAAATTTCTTTTATGCCAGTTTTCCACTTCCTCTCAACATGCTTCTCACTAACTAGCTACCTTGACACATAATTTAGGGGAGAAAAACTGACCCATTTGAATAATTTTTGTAAATCCAGGTAGTACAGATAATACACAGAAGATTTTAGGCATTTATCTGAGGCCACAGAGAACTATTTCATCTGCACAACTGAGAAAGATCAGATGAAGGCAGACCCCAACTGTAAATGAGGTGGGGCATTTCTTAAGTTACTAAAATATGTGTCACATACCCCAACAAAGAAAAGAATTCAGTTTCTTGGTAAGACCCAAAATTTGAGAACTACCAATGGTTATAAGGATGCTAACAGAGTAAGTCTAGGACTCTCCATCATGAGGTATCATGAGATGACAATAGTCCTAACAGGTGAGTTAAAACTAAAGCTACAATGAATGAATTAAATGGCCTTACCTGAAGAGAGAGGTAACATTAAAACCTGGTAAAATTTAATACCTAACAGGTGTTAAAAAAAAAAAACATGGTATCTTGTTTTGGGGCATTCTCACTGTTTCATACCAAACCTGCCTTTGGCAGTGGACAAGGCAAGTATACTTTTCTTTCCTGTTGAGAAACTTTTTGCACTGAATTCATTAATGATGAATCTACACTTTAATACAAAAATTTTTTTCTCTTTATAAAATAGAGCACATTTATTCAGATCAACTCTTTTGAACTCTACTTGTGTCTTCAATTGTACAGCAGGCTCTAGTATGCCTTTTATCCCACCGGACTTCAAAAGTAAATATTCCATGTCTGATATTCATGTAGTTTAATTATATAATACACAATATCTTTCCTGTTATTTTAACTTTGTAGTAACTGTATTTCAGATACATATATGTATATCTATATATGCACACACATGCATACATATATTCATATGTTGTTAACTATTACATGTTTAAGATCTTGTTATATTACAGACTTTAATGTGAGGCTTATTTTATAAGAGCACTTTCTTGCCTACAGTGAAAGTAACTCATCTGAATTTGTCTTAATACAAGGCCAAAATAATAATTTATTATTAATACAAAATAAAATGTCACTTACCTACTGCATACCTAGTACAAGTGCTTTTCAAAGATTTTTATTTATCTTGGCTCTGTTAAACCTTGCCATAACCTTATAAAATAGATCATTATGCATTGTATTTTTAAATATGGGAACTGCGGCACATTGAGGTTAAATAACTTGACCAAGATAATTTGTTGGTAGTGATGGAGTCAGAACGTAAACCTATAAAATATGACTTTTGAATCTGCCTGCTTCCTAGTATACTGTATTGCCTCCCCAGCTGTGAATTAGATATGTTCCTAAGATATATTATTAGGAATAGAGGGGGGAGTGTAAAAATTTTATTTTTAGTTATCTTTGATTAAAGAGAGATTACAAAATGGGCATTTCTGCATTATGAAAAAAGAGCATTCTCTATATGGCTAGTAGGAGCTGTGAGATAAGTAGGCTATAAACTTGTCCTTGCTTACCTTAGATTTGAGTGTAGAGATTTTGAGACAAAATATTTCAAAGCTCAATAAATTTCCTTTCTGATTTTACTGGAATTATAAAACCGCAAACTGGTATTTAAAAACAGCAGACATTCAGTAGACAAAAATGGATACACTGGGCAAACATGTTTCAGTAGACTGTTAAAGATAGAACAGTGGAAATATATAGCAGGTGGAAAAGAGTGTCTCTCTGGTGGTATCAGAGGATAGTACACAGATGCAATCACAAGGTTGGGCAAAGATATTCCAAAACCAAAACAGCTTGCAGAAAGGTCCTGGCTCATTCACCATTCCTGGGTTGCTGGTCATTTGCATGATTGTTCTTAAATCAATTTCTTGCTCTTCCTCTGCTCTACTCTGAGTAGCTAGAGGCTAACCACGGCACCGTATCCCAAGTTCCCTTGCTCGCTGGCTCTGGCGAATGTCACAGGGAGAGATTGGAGGCTGGAGAGAAACAAAGAAGCCAGAGGATATCTTCCCTATTTTTTTCTGTTTCTATGTCCCTGAAAGAGGCTCTATTTCCTCGGTGCTTCTAGTTCCTATGGTAGCTCTTCTTCTGTTTTAACAGTTCTTGCCTTGTGGCTCAGGCTCCTGGGCTCTGACAAACTTAGGGATTGTAATGGTTGCTTCTCTTGCTGAACTCTGGACTGTCTCACAATGTCTCATTGTTTGCCTTTTCAATTCATCTAATAACTTCATAACTGTTCTCCATAACAAATTTCCTATATGAAATTTCAGTCTGCACTTTGTTTTCCTGACTGGACTCTACTGATATAATTTATTTGGGTAAATAAGTAGGATAGGAGTTATAAGAAAAATACTTGTTTTCAAGTGCTTACGGAAATTCCAGGTGTTATAATTCATTAAACAAATGTTTTGACTCACTGGAAACTAGAAGCAAGGCCTGGACAGGAGCTAAAAGAGAGAATTATCACCGTATTGTGAATGAAATCACCTCCAGGCAGATCACAGAGGAAAAAATGTCTGAGTACAGATGTTCTAAAGAAATCACATCAAAGGGTGAGCTGATGAAGAAGACTGGTAAGGAAAACTTGATGAGGATATGAAAGAAAGATGAGAAATATATATATATATATGAGAATGATATATATGTCTATATATAACTTACCAACATAAATTATTTAAAGAACTCCAGTAGAGATAAGGGCTGAAAACTTTCCACTAGATTTGGAATTTAGAAGGTAATGTGTCTTATTAGTAAAGAAAGGGACATTTGGGTGAGAGTCTGGAGAAATATGCTAAAGTTGGAGATATATTGTTTGAGAAGAGGGAACTGCTGAAATAAATAAACAAAAAGTGTTAAGGACTGAAAAAGCATGATCTGTCTTTATTCCATTCAGAATTTCTCAGTTTTTTGAGTGTAATATTAGACAAGGTCATTTGTATTAATAAATCAAGTTGGGTTGACAAAAAATGCAAAAAGAAGGGTTCTTGAAGGTTCTGGTTAAAGTAGATCCAAAAAAAAAAAAAAAAAACACCAAACATGGGTCCATGATCAAGAAGAATATGAGGCAAATAAGGAATTAAAACAAGGAATATATTGTTGGTCCAGTGGGCTGGGTACCATTAGATTGTAGAAGAAGGAGTATTCTGTCATCTAAAAGGAAGATGCTCACTCTGCTGATGACTGGTATTGTTGTAAGAGAAGGAACAGCCACCATCCAAGATGGCTGCAAGAAAAATATCATTTAGGAACAAGGAAATGTATAGCACAATGGGATATAAAAAATCATTGGTGTGGAGGTTGAGGATGAAGGAGAGTTTATTTATGATGGACTGGGGGAATCCAGTAACCATAGTAGTATGGATGTGAGAAATGTCAATAGTGGAATGATGAGTTTATGGGAGTAGTGTGTAGGATAGTATAGAAAGGATAGAATGACTTTATGCTTACAGTCATGATTGCATTGTATCTCCTGTCTTGTAGTTCGGAACGACTCTCAGTTGCCAAACATCCAAGTGCTCTCTCTTCTGCCTCTGATTAAAATGGAGGCGAAGGGCACTTTATGTTTCTTAAAGTTATCCATATTGATTTTTATTTATCCTCTTAGTATCTTTTAAATTTTTATACACATGTATGTGTGTATGTGTGCTTGTGTCATCCTGCCTCAGCCATTCTAGTAGACTTTAAAGACAATGAAGTACTCATTTGTGGATTAGATGTTCATACAAAGTTGAGTGAAATTTAGGGAGAAGGAGTTAGCAAGAACTTTTTTCTGTCAATTTGATTTTCTGTGTGGCTTATCAAGGAATTGTTATCTTACCTACAGATATGCATAAACAAACACACATGAAAGAGGGGAAAATATATTAATTATAAATTCTGGAACTCCATTTAATGGTATAATTGAGGGAAAAAAACTAAGTTACATACAGGAAATTTTGGTGGTTTCTAAACTGTGATGCCAACTTCATGATCCTTCTATACATCTTTTTACCAGACTTTTCTTTTTACCAGGTGTCTATAGAGAAGGCCAACTCATCAAACCAAAATGTGCTTAATCAGGAAACACTGCAGATAAAAACTTCGCTAACCTTTCCAAAAATAATTTGAAAAAGCTTTTGGATTATAGACTTGGACTACTGCATACTAACATTTCCTTTCACTAGCCATTATAAATGACATTTGGCAGTTTCAGAAAGACCACCAGAGCTTAAACCAAACTTTTGGAGAATATTGTCTCTATCCATGCAAATGATTCCTAAACACTGTGCAATAATTTGTCTGCATTGCTTCCTAGAAAACATTCCAACATTATTTGAAAGAAAATAAAATTCTAATCTTTTACACTTCCACTGTGTTGAGTTCCAGAAAGAAAACTCAAGCACAGAGTTTAGTTGTCTTCTTACACGAATCATTTACCCAAGTGTATGTTATGCAGATGTTTAGCTACCTAAGCCTGGATAACAAAAGCCCAGGTGTCTTCAAGTTGAAACGATACTGCACACTTTTCCTGGACTCCTTTGTTCCTCTTAGGCATGAGGGCAAACAAACACAGATTAGGGCAAGTTCACTCTAAACAACAAAAAACCCTCTTGAAGTTATACACAAGTTTTTCTAACTAAAGGGAAACAAATAGTTCTGCCAAGTTCCTTTACATTTTGTGTTAGGAAAATAGCAAAGCTAAAAATAGAAAGTAAGAATTGTGGACTCTAAGAGAGACATATTATAGCAATTATTGATTTTATTTTTTTCTAACTACTTTTTCTATAGAAGATCAAATTTATTTGGAATTTACAGAGGATGGATATACTTGCTTACAACATGGAAAATAAAAACAGAAGATAAAAGGGCAGGAAATGGAAAGAAAGAAAATATACTAAAACTTTGTGTACTGGGTAATGTGTTTGATATTTCTGTAAATATTTAGTCTGCAATTTTCTGAAATTTTTATTCTACCATAATTTCTATGGGGAAAAAGTTCTCACAGAATTTATTTTAAATGCAAAACACCTAAAACAGAATAAACATTCTAAATGTCCTCTTTTGGAAGCTATTGGAAATAGCATCAATGCCTCTAGATTGCTGGATAAATTTCTGAAAATGTTCAAAAAGATGGTAGGAAGTTTTTGGAGGAAGAATGTAATTATCATATTATAATCTTCATATCAGTGCTTGGATTCCTTTTATATTCTAGATTAATATTAATCAGCTGTGTGTTTTCTGTGGCTTCCACAACAAATTATCACAAACTTAGTGGCTTAAAATAACAGAACTTTATTCTCTCATAGCTCTGGTGGCCAGAAGTCCAAAATCCGGGTGTCAGCAGACACTCCTTTAGAAGCTCCAGAGGCAAATTCTCTCCATGCTTCCAGATGCTAGTGGTTGCTGACTTCCTTGGCTTAAGGCCACAGCACTCGGAGTTCTCTTTCATCTTCAGGTCACCTTCTCTTCTGTGCCTGCCTTCTCCTCTGTATGTCTCTTATAAGGTGCTTTCTCATTGGATTTAGGTTTCGTTTGGAAAATCTGACCTGCATGTTAATTACATTTGCAAAAGATTCTTTCTCCAAATAAGGTAACTTGCATACGTTTCAGAGATTAGGATTTGGACATCTCTTTTGGAGGGCTACCAGTCAGCCTACTCTATCTGCCATCTGTAATATCTCTGGTTAAAAAGACATTTATTTTTTTTCAAGATGACCTACTCAGTCTATGATGCCTGGCTTTACTTCATTGAGCTGAACTCTGCTTCCTTATAACTCTATCATAATTATTCCAATTCTGCCATTTGAGGCCCTATAGAATGAGTGTACTATATTTTCTACAACATAGTCTCCCAAATGTTTGAATGTTGCTGTAATTTCTACTGAAAAATGATTTTGGTTAAAATTGAGACATTTCTGAATTCCATGTCCCTTTATTTCTGGATTTTTCTTTTTCATCTTATTCCTAGTGAGCCACTCTGCTTCCTTCAAGACTAACTCGAGGCCTATTGATATCTATGACAATTTTACTATCATATTAATCACAAAATGCCACAGTGTATAATATAATAATACATTGTCTCTTTACAGTGCATTATTCTATTTCCATATTTATATAAACATAAGGATAGCTTATATGCTATTTCTCCAGGCAGATTGAATTTAGAGGGCTATTATTTAAAACCTACTGCTCTTCTATTTGTACTAAATTTCTTTGGTAATTTATGGCAGGTGTCCTTCCTATTCTCTCAAGACTATTCTCTCAAGAGGTGGTGAAACCCAAACAAAACTATTAATTTCATTCTCAAGAAATCATATTGAATGATCTTAGCTGCAATGCAGAGCTACAGGTAAAGTATTACATATATTGTGTGGAGTAACAAAACACTGCAAAAGGAAGAACACACAAGCATATACAGGAAATTTGATTGCAAATGGAGTGATAAATGAAGAGGTGTGTTCATAAAAATTTAAGGGGAAGTAATTTATACATAAATGATAAAAATTAGTTGAAATATGCTATTATATTACTATAAATTCCATTTGAAATCATTCCTTTGTAAGTCATCATCTTATTTCATTTCATAATAAATGTAAACCATGGTTTAGGTTTAAGAAATACATAAAATCTGCCAAACTATTGTCACCTTAAAATATATTACAAGTAATCCCAGATGTTTGGATTTTCTGAAAACTGAATCATTAATATATTATCAAGAATATAAGTTTGTAAATATTCTCATATTTCATGTTAAAATATGGGCAAATAATTATCTCAAATATATTCAAATGACCCTTACCTTAGTTGCAGCAGAAAGGATCATGATGTATACCATGTGATGGACATAAACACATATGCAACATTGGCAATTTCATTTCCAGCCTCCTTCCACCAACATACATTTTATATTAACATCAAGGACTTGTCTCTTAGAGGTAAATAATGCATTGTAAAATGAAAAGAATGAATGGCCTTGGTATTGGGTACCAAAGAATTTGGTTTGACAAGCTATACTACTAATGGAAATGCTAGGTGTCAAAATAAACACAGACAAGAAAATGCATCAAAAAGTAGAATTGTTCTATTCGTATAAAGTCCCCCAAAATGCTCCTGGTCAGCAGGCAGCTTTCTTCCTAGTGGTTCTAGTGGTCATCAAGAAATAGAAGTGATTATTTTCTCCTGTACTACCTGCTTCCCACCATGGCTTCCAAGGTCTCTATGCTCTTCCATATTGAACCAAGGATAACGGAGCAGGAAGAGTCAGAGAGTGCAGGCTTATATGGGCTAGAGCTGGAAGTGGGGCATGATGCTTTCGCTTACGTTGACTATAATTTAGTCATATAGTCACACCTAATGGCCTGGGAGTCTGTGAAAAATGGACTAATAAAGAAGAGAAACTGGTTTTAGAGAAGAGCTATCAAGTCTCTGCCATACAAGGCAAAATGCTTTATGGAAAAATATCATTTAAATTAATTTATTGGTTTTAGGGTATAGTGTAATACCTATTTAGGAATCAGGGATAGCTATATAATTTGTGGGGCTCAGTGCACAATTTAAAAATAGAACTTCTTAAAGCAGAAAATGTACCATTAAATATACTAAAATATAACACATTTTATTTTAAAAATCTTATAAAATTTATAAACCTAGTAGGAGTTAATAGTGATACATGGTTTTAATAGTATACAGTGTATCTGATGAACCCTCCAGGTAGAAAAAAAATTACCAGACACGAATATGAAGCAGCTCTTATAAGGTATTAAGACAGCAATCCAAATAGGCAGGTGGTCTTGACGGACCATGATCCCTCAAAGGAAAAAAGCCTATAAGATTAACTCAAATTCAAACTTTTTCCAGGGTGCATTATCAAAATTTTGTTTCAGGAAAATTGTACGCAATCAGAAAATTGCAGTGTCGTGAAGGACAGAGTGCGGAATGCTCAGGGCTGGCCAGCAAATTAAAACATGCAGGACAAAAATCCAGAAAAAAGATATTTTCCAGGCATGCACAGGAGGTGTACTTCAGGAAGCAAAGCAGCAAAGAGTAACTGGGAAGCTGAAGAGCTAAGATGAGATTTCAGCAACTGTGTAATCCTGAAGAAAGAGAAAGTGGATTTCAAGCCTCATCATGGTGGTAGTACCTCAGAAAACACCTCAGATTTTCAGCTGATGGTAGGACCACAACTTAGAAGTGATGATAGGACCACTCCTCAAGAGCAAAGGTTGCACTCTACTATGATATATTTTATATTATGACATTTGTACCATGTTGAGCTCCTCATGGCAAGGTCCATGTGGCCAGGAATTGAGTGTGGTCCCCAAAAACAGTCAATGAGGAATTGAGACCCTCAAGCAAGAGCCCATGAGAAACTGAAATCTGCCAATAATCACATGAGTAAGCACAGGAGTGGATCCTTCACCAGTTAAGGCTTAGGAGGACTGCTGCCCTGATGATATCTTGGTTTCAGCCTGTGAGAGCCTCTGGAGAAGGTCCACCTAAGTCATTCTCAGATTTCTGATCTATAAGAAATGTGAGATAATATTGTTTAAACCAGTAAGTTTTGGAGTAATATCAAATAGTAATAGATAATAAATAAGTAAAGAGATAATAGCAGTAAGTAACTAAAGTGGCTATAATACAAATATAAAACTAAAATAGACTGTCTTAACCAAGCCTTAAATCCAGTCTGGACAGAATGAAAATGATTGACTGGCATTCCCTTTCTGCCAAAAATAACATCCACTGGCGCCTTTAGAGGTTTTGATACATGATGTTTGTCATCTGTTCAAAATTTATGAGACATGATAAAAACAGGAACAAATGATTGACAAATAAGAGGGAAAAAAAAAACCTGAGCAGATAATAAAGAGATCAAGAGTTGATTCAAAATTAAAAATAATCAGTGACTTTAATCAAGTAGGGACATTTAAAGTATGCAGTGTGTCTGTAAAGCATTTAACACAATTTTAAAGTATAATTTTGAGCTCTAAATGCACATTTTAGAAAAGGAGAAATATCGTAAGTCATTGATTTAAGATTGCATTTCAAGAAGCTTGTGGGGGGAAAAAGCAAATTAAGCTCAAAAAGTAGAACAAAAGAAATAGTAAAAGTAATAGGAGAAGGCAATAAGATACACATAAAATATAAAATAGATCTGGAATCTGATTCTTTGAAAATTTTAATTATAGCAAGTCTTATCAAGAAAAACAGATAATGTAAATCATCTATGTCAGAATAAACAATAGAGCATCAATCCAGATCCTGCAGATAAAAGGATATTATGACTAATGTATACAATAAAGTTACAAGTTTTGAAATAATGGAGAAATCCTTAAAATGCATAACTCACCAAAATTGGCATTAGAATAAAGAGGTAATCTGAATGGTCCTATTCAACGAATTGGATCTGTAATTTAACCACCCCCCCTTCTTACACACACATATGTGTGCATATACCTACCTTTAAGCTCACATGCTTCACAAGGAATCCTTCCAAACATCTGAGAAAGAACTTATATAATAATCCTATACAAGTTCTCCCAAATAATAAAATTGGAAGGACCTACCAAACTATTTTTCGATTCTACAATAACCTTGACACCAGAATTTGTTGAAAGTGGAAATTAGAAGCAGGTATCTCTCTTAAACATATACACAAAAACCTAAATAAAATACTCACAAATCTAGTTCCTAACTGAAAGTGGTATATAAAAACATTTATAGATAATCACCAAGTAAGTTTATTCATGAGTGTGAGGTTAATTTACTACCGAAAATCAATGAAGTTATCACATTAACAGATTAAATAAGAAACAAAATATATGATCATCTCAAAGAAGAACATAAAGCAGTTGAAAAAATTCAGTACTTGTTCAGATAAAAATTCTTAGCAAACTTTAGAAATAAAATTTTTTTGTTATATGATAAAAAAGAACTGCAGCTAAAATTATATTTAATGCTGAAATAGTCAACATTTTCTCTTTCAGGTTGGGAACAAGATAAAGATATCTACCATCATCAATTCTAATCAAATCTGAACATTATTGCCATTAAAGTAGGGTAGGAGAGAAAGAATAAAACATAAGTATTGAAAATGAAAAAGTAAATATATTGGAAAATCCAACAGTATCTCAAACAAGCTGTTACAATTAATAAGCAAATTTAGCTAGATCATGGGGTACAAGCTTACCAAATTATTTCTATATACTAACAGCAAACAATTGGAAAAAATCCCATATACAATATTGTGCAAATCATAAATTATTTAGGGAGAATAAAAGATGTGCTAGACATCTACAAGTTATAAAGTTGTACTGACAGACATTAAATGAGACAAATAAATGGAAGAGTAAACTATACTGATTGAAAAACTAAATAATTAAAAAATGCTAATTTCCCTAAATTCCTCTATAGGTTTAATGGAAGGATTATCAAGATCCTGAAAAGCACTTTTATGAAAATTTAAAAGCTGATTGTCTTGACTGTTCTTGGTCATTTGCTTTTCTATATACATAGTACAATCTTGAAAAGCTTCAGAGCACACATTACCTGAAATAAAGGGTTTAGAAATTAAGACAGTGTGGTATTGACTCAAGGACAGATTCAGTATAAAGAATTCAGAATTAGACCAACACATATATAGTGATCTGATTAAGGAAAGGGCTTCACTGCAATGTAATGAGGCAAATAATAATCTTCACAATCAATTGTGCTAGATTTATGGAATATCTATTTGGAAGAAAATAAATTTTGACTCATTTACTGGAAACTTAGGTTTCAGGTACCACATTTTAACTAGAATTACATGAAACAGAACAACTTGAAAAAATAGATTCCTTCTAAGAAGAAATACTAGATGAGGAGTTTGCTAATTACAAAAAAAATTTTGGAGAGTAAGGGACAAGCTAAAGTTCTGGATATTGGCATTTAACCAGAGGCTATACACACATAAGGTACATCTGATTCATCGGGAAAACTTTTTAAAACACATATTCTGGGGCCCTAAACAGAAAGGCCCTGATTCTGTAGCCCTATTACCAGACTTGGAAACTGAGATTTTTAATAAGCTCTAAGAATGTTCTAGTACACATTAAGGTTGTTTACTGATGGCGTGAAGTTTTAGATAAAAGCGATAGTACCAGGCAAGGAACTATCTAGCCATTTGGGGGGTTTCTCTGGATCCTATTCTATAATCCTGCAGGATGAGTCAATCAAGAAGGAACTGAAAACTGGATCTGCATACAGTGACATGACTGGGAATTAGTAAACATTTTTTTTAAGGTAATAGGGCCTAATGTGTCAAAATTCACAATCTGTGACTCAAAAATTTATTAAGTCGTACTACTGAACCATGCTTCACTAATTATATGATAATAAGTAGGTGCTCATGGAAATTTGAAGTCCATAATGTGTTCCTCTGCTATATTTGCTGCTGAATACATACTATTATTATATGTACTTTTTTTGAGGCAAAAGTTTGTAGACAAAAACAGTGAGAGGGATAGTCAGACTACTGGAGATTTACCGATATGTTACCAGTATTTTCTTGAGCAGTATAATTCCTGAATGTAAATTTTGTTTTATATGTCTCCATGTTTATTTTTTTATTTTTCCAAATTTCAAAACAATCATAACATTACTTCTATAATCAGAAGAAGAAGAAAATTAGAAAATTGTAAGTTTCACTGAAGATTTTGTGCTATCACAATATTGATAGAATAAACACGAGGGGAATAAGCACTGTAAAAATTGCTCATATATATGGAAAAATCAGGAAAACTTCATGAGTTCTTCAGTTTCCAATTTTCAGAAATACTGGACTTTGAGGGCAAAGGGAAATTTTGACTGCAGTATTTATATCACGATAGTAAGTTATTTAACTTCATATTTTCTAAGCCATTCTTATAGATTACCTCAAACCTATTGTAGTAGGCTGAATAATGCTTACCCCCCACCCCCCACCAAAGAAGTCCATGTTCTAATTCCTTGAATCTGTGAATGTTACCTTCATGTCAAAAGAGACTGTCAGATACAGTTAAATTAAGAATCTTGAGATGTGGAGGTTATCCTGGATTATAATATGGGCCCAATGTAATCACAAGTATTCTTATTAGAGGATAGCAAGAGATCAGAGTCAGAGAAGACAATGCAGCAATGGAAGCAGAATCAACGAAGGAGACATAACAATACTACACTTTTGTCTTCAAGGATGGAGGAAGAGTCCATAAACCGAGGCATGCAGGGGGCCTCTACAAGGTGGCAAAGGCAAGGAAATGGATTCTCTCCTAAAATTTCCAAGAAAAAAAAAAATCTTGCTGATACCTAAACTTTAGCCTAATGAGATGGACTTGGGGATTCTGACCTCTGGAAATATAAGGTAATAAGTTGGTATTTTAAGCTATATGTTTGTGGCCATTTGGTAATTCAGCAGTAGGAAACAAATACAGATACTCAAACTATTCTTATTTTCATGAGTTTAAAAATCCACTAGAAATAATCCAATTCATACTCATTCCATGTACAAAATCCACATAAATATGCTATTTTTATAACATTTTTTCATAGAGGCATACTGATGTAGGAAGGATTTCAGATGTCTACGTGCTGCTTCCAAGAAGTATTTACGAAAAATTTTAGGGCCACTTGATTTTTTATTTAAATCAACATGTGAAAAACAATTCTGTGGCAGATTCACCTAAATTGGCATGACTTTACAATACTTTTCCCAAACCATAAAATAGTTGTCTGTGAATCCTTATCGTCATTAGAAACTTCTGATGCAGACGACTAGAACTTTTAGTTTGTAGAGGTACTGACATTACAACAATATAAAAATGGTTTCCTCAGTATCTTAGCTGAGAAACTTGAGCTCTTACTTAATATTCTTTCCTTGGAAAGAATATTAATCAGAGCCTGTTCTCCTCTGAGTTGTTGTAAGCAATGATTAGAACTGAGGACATCAACCATCCCTAGAGAGCTGTCTTTTACATCAAGTAGACAATCTGGGAGCTTCATATAGATGTGTGTTAGAAAAACTTAGGAATTATATCTCCTTGTTGTAGGACAATGTCTAAGTTGAAATACTCCCATTACACTAAAACTTCTTTTACTTTATACAGTTAAAAACTGTAAACAAATTCTGGGACAGCTGAAGCTATAAATCCACAGAGGTCAATTCTTGTGTGTTGGAGAGCAAGAATGGGGTTCCAGGTTGGAAATCTATGGAAGAATGAATAAATATCAATAGGAAAAAGAGACAAGTTTTGGAGAACCAGGTCCCGCTCATATAATGGATACGATAGTTGAGCCAGCCTCCCAAAAACTGGGAATGATGTGTACTGCAAAATGTAATTTTTATTTAAAAAGTTGTGAATTAAAAAGTCTAAATATAAACATAACATATGATTACAAAAAATGCAACTTATAAAACATGTCTCATTGATCTGTATTCAAATTCCTTATCGCATGGGGTCATTTTCCTTTAAAAAATGTTTTAGTCAAAATGCCTTCATTTCTTTATGTCATGGCCTTAACCTTTATCTCCTTCCTTTGAAAAATTGTTTTTACATATCACATATATATGACATATAAAACATATATAGATCATTAAAAATCATACATACATAAAATAATTCTAAATACAGCCTTAGTTTCATTATTTTATCCTATTATTATTAAAGATTGGCATAAAGGGTAAATGTGCATTAAGAAAAAAATGTCTGCTAAGCTTGCATTTTCTCCCTGGTAGGCTGTACTGTTGCATTTCTCATAAACCATGGCTGTCGGGTGTTTAATGAATTTTCTTATGGTAAGCTAACATCTCTTTGTTTAAAACTATTCACTGCTTTCAGTTGGAACTGGCTGTTGAGCACGTCTTTGGTATAGCAAAACAATTGTGTCCAGTCTTTTCATCCCTTCCTACTATTTTGAAATGGACTATTAGTTCTGTCACTTAGACAATTAGATAAATAACTGTGGAGTTTGTTTTTGAAGGTAATTTTTTTTGCAGTACCTTTGCAGTGTCTATTAAAAGGCTGATCAACATCTGTTGGATAGAAAACAAATTCTTTACTGAAAAATTGAATCCTGAGACTGAAGAACACAAATATAAAAAATACATTGCCTTTAATTCCTTTTCCCATTTCCAAAGTTCACAATCTGCTGGGAGATATTTGTTAGAGTGATGTATGTGTTTAATTTCATCCAAATACGCAATCCAAGGTTTGAGATCTGAAGCATAATCTGTGTATTACTACTCTACAAATTAGTTGTGATCTATAGTTTTAGAGAAACAGAAGTTTGTCTTTCTATTCTGTGATTTACATTATTGATCTGGGACCATCTTAATTTTCCTGTAACCACATCTATCTTCATTATATCATAGGGAGCACTGGGCACCTTGCTTCCCTATTGCTTTGGCACTTCTGTCAGCCTCTTGCCTCGTGTACTTCCAGCCAGGCAGCAACTGAAGATCAATGTGGAGAATAACAAGGACCTCTCAGGGCTGTAAAACCTCTTCTCTTGAGTACCACTGCTATATTTGTTCCACAAAAAGGAATTTATGAATACTACTGTTGTATTTTTATGACACCAAGTGCTAGCTTTAAGGCTTGGAGTAGATAATTTACAACACTTCTGTTTTGCTAAATCCCTAATCCTGCCACAGTTTTTGTCTCTTTGTTTATGACTTGCACCTAACTAAACAAGTACACATCTGTTATAAGCATCTTCAAAGCACTTTCTGTGATAGGTTATTCATTTGCTTAAAGAGTTGACAAAATTCTCAGATGAAGTTTTCCTAAAATACTAGCATTGTATTTGTGGCAGGCACAACTACTAATGCAAAAACAAGTCATGATCCCTTTCCACAATGTAGTCATTTCTCAAAACTGGCAGCGTGACCCATATTAACATCTCCTAGCAACAAAAGGTGAACATAAGAAGTGCCTGCATTCCCAGCCAAAGGAATTAAGATGTGAATATAACTTTTCCACCTTTTCTCTTCTTGGTTCTGGTGGCTGGAAGGAAATGGACAACCTTGAAAGCCACATGTTGCAGATGTCAGAGACTCTGTCAGGCCCTGTTCTTGAATACTTCTCACCAGCCAAGTCCACTGCCTTCTCCCTGTCCTGCCACAGATCAGGAACACATACTTTTAATTTGCATGATTGAGAAATAAATTTCTATTGTGTTAAGCCAAAGATTTTTTTTTCATTGAAGTATAGTTGATTTACAATATTGTGTTAGTTTCCGGTATATGGCAAAATGACTCAGTTATACATGTATATATTCTTTTTCATATTCTTTTCCATTATGGATTGTCCCAGTATATTGAATCTAGTTCCCTGTGCTATACAGTAGGATTTTGTTGTTTATCCATTCTGTATATAATAGTTTGCATCTGCTAGTCCCAAACTCACAATATTTCCCTCCCCACCTCTCCTACCTTAGCAACCACAAGTCTGTTCTCTATGAGTCTGTTTCTGTTTCGAAGATATGTTCCTTTGTGTTGTATTTTAGATTCCACATATAAGTGATATCATATGGTATTTGTCTTTCTCTTTCTGACTTACTTTGCTTAGTATGATAACGTCTAGGCCCATCCATGTAGCTGCAAATGGCACCATTTCATTCTTTTTTATGACTAATATTCCATTGTATGTATATATCACATCTTTATCCACATTGCTGCCAATGGCATTATATCATCCTTTTTTATAGCTGAGTAATATTCCATTGTATATATGTACCACACCTTCTTCATCCATTCATTTGTTGGTGGACATTTAGGTTGCTTCTATGTCTTGGATAATGTAAACAATGCTGCAATGAACACTGGGGTGAATGTATCCTTTCAAATCATGGTTTTCTCCAGATATACGCCCAGGAGTGGGATTGCAGGATCATGTGTAGCTCTATTTTTAGTTTTTAAGGAACTGCATACTGTTCTCCATAGTGGCTGCATCAATTTATATTCTCATCAACAGTGTAGGAGGGTTCCCTTTTCTCCACATCCTCTCCAACATTTATTGTTTGTAGACTTTTTGACAATGGCCATTCTGACTGGTATGAGGTTGGTTGATTTGCATTTCTGTAATAATTAGTGATGTTGAGCATCTTTTCATGAGCCTATTGGCCATCTGTATGTTTTCCTTGGAGAAATATTTACTTAGATCTTTTGCCCATTTTTTGATTGAGTCATTTGTCTTTTGATATTGAGCAACATGAGCTGTTTGTATATTCTGGAGATTGTTGGTTGCATCAATCTGTAAATATTTTCTCCTGTTCTGTGGGTTGTATTTTAATTTCATTTATGGTTTCCTTTGCTGTACAAAAGTTTTTAAGTTTGATTAGGTCCCATTTGTTTATTTTTGTTTTTATTTTCATTACTCAAGGAGGTAGATCCAAAAAGATACTAATGTGACATATGTCAAAGAGTGTTCTGCCTAAGTTTTTTCCTCTAAGAGTTTTATAGTGTCCAGTCTTATATTAAAATTTTTAATCCATTTTGAGTTTATTTTTGTGTATGGTGTTGAAGAATGTTTTCATTCTTTCATGTGTGACTGTCCAGTTTTCTCAGCACCACTTATTGAAGAGACAGACTGTCTTTTCTCCATAGTATATTCTTGCTTCTTTTGTCAAAGATTAGTTGACTATAGGTGTATGGGTTTATTTCTGGGCTTTCTATTCTGTTCCATTGATCTATAAGTCTGTCTTTGTGCCAGTACTATTTTGTGCCATACTATTTTGATGACTACAGCTTTATAGTGTAGTCTGAAGTCAGGGAGCCTGATTCCTCCAGATCTGTTTTTCTTTCTCAAGATTGCTTTGGCTATCTGGGGCATTTAGTGTTTCCATGTAAGTTTTAAGATTTTTTTTTCTAGATCTGTGAAACATGCCATTGGTAATGTGATAAGGATTGCATTGAATCTGTAGATTGCCTTGGGTAGTAGAGTCATTTTGAAAATATTGACATACCATGTTCTTGGACTGGAAGAATCTTTCCATCTGCTTGTGTCATATTTGATTTCTTTCATCAGCCTCTTAAAGTTTTCAAAATACAGATCTTTTGCCTCCTTGGGTGGGTTTATTTCTAGGTATTTTATTCTTTTTAATTCAATGGTAAACAGGATTGATTCTTTAATTACTCTTTCTAATCTTTTGTTGTTATTGTGTAGAAATGCAACAGATTTCTGTGTATTAATTTTGTATCCTGCAACTGTATAGAATTCATTGATGAGCTCTACTAGTTTACTGGTAGCATGTTTAGGATTTTCAATGTATAGTATCATGTTATCTGCAAACAATGACAATTTGACTTCTTTTCCAATTTGGAAGCCTTTTATTTCTTTTTCTTCTCTGATTGCTGTGGCTAAGACTTCCAAAACTGTGTTGAATAAAAGTGGGGAGAGTGGACATCCTGTTTCGTTCTTGAACTTAGAGGAAATGCTTTCAGCTTTTCACCACTGAATAGGATCTTAGCTGTGGGTTTGCCATATATGGCTTTTATTACCTTAAGGTATATTCCTATTCTGCTGACTTCCTGGGTTATCAAAAATGGGTGTTGAATTTTGTCAAAGGTTCTTTTCTGCATCTATTGAGAAAATTATGTGGTTTTTATTCTTCAATTTGTTAATGTGGTATATCACAATGATTAATTTGCTGATATTGAAGAATACTTGCATCACTGGGTTAAATATCACTTGATCATGGTTTATGATCCTTTTAATGTATTGTTGGATTCGGTTTGCTAGTATATTGTTGAGGATGTTTGTGTCTATGTTCATCAGTGATACTGGCCTGTAATTTTCTTTTTTTGTGGTATCTTTGTCTGATTTTGGTATCAGGGTGATGGTGGCCTTACAGAATGAGTTTGGGAGCATTCCTTCCTCTGCAATTTTTTGGAACAGATTCAGAAGGATAGATGTTAACTCTTCTCTAAATAGACAGAATTTATTTATAGATAAATAAATATGTTTGATGGAATTTGCCTGTGAAGCCATCTGGTCCTGGACTTTTGTTTCTAGGGAATTTTTTAATGACTGTTTCAATTTCAGTACTTATTCATCTATTCATATTTTCTATTTCTTCTTGGTTCAGACTTGGGAGATTGAACCTTTCTAAGAATTTATCCATTTCTTGTAGGTTTTTGATTTTATTGGCATTTAGCTGCTTGTAGTAGTCTCTTATGATCCTTTGTATTTCTCAGGTGTCTACTGTAACTTTTATTTCTAATTTAATTGATATAAGTCCTCTCCCTTTTTTTCTGGATGATTCTGGCTAAAGGTTTATCATTTTTGTTTATCTTATCGAAGAACCAGCTTTTAGTTTCACTGATCTTTTTTATTGTTTTCTTCATCTTTATTTCATTTATTTCTGCTCTGATCTTTATGATTCATTCCTTCTACTAACCTTGGGTTTTTTTCTTCTCCTTTCTCTAGTTACTTTAGGTGTAAGGTTAGGTTATTTATTGAGATTTTTCTCGTTTCCTGAGGAAAGATGGTATTGCTATAAACTTCCCCCTTATAATGATTTTCCTGCATTCCATACGTTTTGGATCGTTATGATTTCATTTTCATTTGTCTCTATGTATTTTTTTATTTCTTTGATTTCTTCAGTGATCCATTGGTTATTTAGTAAAATATTGTTTAGCCTCCACGTGATTGTGTTTTTTATAGTTTTTTTTGCTTGTGACTGATTTCTAATCACGTAGTATTATTGTCAGTAAAGATGCTTGATATACATTTTCAGTTTTTCTAAAATTACCAAGGATATCTTTGTGGCACAGCATGTGATCAATCCTGGAGAATGTTTCATGAGCACTTGAAAAGAATGTGTATTTTGCTACTTTTGGATGGAATGCTCTATAAATATCAAGTCCATCACATCTATTGTGTCATTTAAGACATATGTTTCCTTATTGATTTTTCATCTGGATGACCTGTCCACTGATGAAAGTGAGGTGTTAAAGTCCCCCACTATTATTGTGCTACTGTCAAATTCTCCTTTTATGGCTGTTAGCATTTGCCTCATATATTGAGGTGCTCCTGTGTTGGGTGCATATATATTTACAATTGTTATATCTTATTCTTGGACTGATCTCTTGATCAATATGTAGTATCTTTCCTTGTCTCTTTTAACAGTCTTTTAAAGTCTATCTTGTCTGATATGAGTATTGCTACTCTAGCTTTCTGTTGATTTCCATTTGCATGGAATAGCTTTTTCTATCCCCTCACTTTCAGTCTGTATGTGTCTATAGAACTGAAGTGGGTCTCTTGTAGACAGCATATATATGGGTCTTGTTTTTGCATCTATTCAGCAAGTCTATGTCTTTTGATTGGAGCATTTAATCCATTTATATTTAAGGTAATTATAGATACATATGCTCTAATTGCCATTTTTTTAGTTGTTTTTGGAGATCTTTTTTCTCTCCTTCCTTTTTTGTTCTCTTTTGATCTGATAACTAACTTTAGTGTTATTCTTGAATTCCTTTTTCTAATTGTGTATCTATTGTAGATTTTCAGATTTGAGTTTCCATGAGATTTTGATATAGCAGTCCACATATATAAATAAGACTGTTTTAAGTTGCTGGGCTTTCAATTTAAAATGCATTTCCAATATCCTGCATTTGCACTCTCCTCTTCTCACTATTGGTAGTTCTGATATCATATTTGCATGGGCTTGATTTCCTATTTTTACTGTATGTTTGCATTTAGCAGTGAGCTTTTTCATTAGTAATTTTCTTATTTCTAGTTATGACCTTTTCTTTTCCTCCTCGAGAAGTTCCTTTACCAAAAGCTGGTTGGTGGTGCTGAATTCTCTTAGCTTTTGTTTGTCTGTAAATTTTTTGTTTTCTCCATCAAATCTGAATGAGAGCCTTGCTGGGTAGAGTATTCTTGGTTGTAGGTTCTTTCCTGTCATCACTTTAAATATATCATGCCACTCCCTTCAGGCCTGCAGAGTTTCTGCTGAGAAATCAGCTGATAATCTTATGGGAATTCCCTTGTATGTTGTTTTTTTCCTTGTTGCTTTTAATATTTTTTATTTAATTTTTGTCATTTTGATTACTCTGTGTCTTGGCATGTTCCTCCTTGGGTTTATCCTGCCTGGGACTCTGTACTTCCTGGACTTGGGTGACTGTTTCCTTTCCCATGTTAGGGAAGTTTTCAGCTATTTCCTCTTCAAATATTTCCTTAGGTCCTTTCTCTGTCTCTTCTCCTTTTGGGGCTCCTATAGTGCAAATATCGGTGCATTTAATGTTGTCCCAGAGGTCTCTTAGACTGTCCTCATTTCTTTGCATTCTTTTTTCTTTATTCCATTTCATGGCAGTTATTTCCACCATTCTGTCTTCCAGCTCACTTACTCATTCTTTTGCCTCATTTATTCTGCTGTTGATTCCTTCCAGTGTATTTTTCATTTCAGTTACTGTATTGTTAATCTCTGTTTTTATATCTTCTAGCTCTTTGTTAAAAATTTCTTGTATCATATCAATCTGTGTCTCCATTCTTTTTCTGAGATCTTGGATCATCTTTACCATCATTACTCTGAATTATTTTCAGGTAGATTGCCTATCTCCACTTCACTTAGTTGTTCTTCTGGGATTTAAACTTTTTCCCTTGTCTGGAACATATTCCTCTGTCATCTCATTTTATCTGTTTTTCTGTATTTGTGGTCTCTGTTCCTCAGGCTGCAGGACTGTAGTTCTTGTTGCTTGTAGTGTCTAGCCCCTGATAGGTGAGGCTGGTCCAAGAGGCTTTTGCAGGCTTCCTGGTGGAGAACTTGGATGGAAGACCTTGTGTCCATATGAAGGCAACAGGAAGGAGAGTTGCTACACTAGTCATTTGGGAAAGGACAAAACAAATAAGATGTTAAACTGATGAATGTTAATAGGAAAGGGAAACCAATGGGCCATGTAAGTTATAGTTTTCTCATCTCAATATGAGGGAAATTATCCCTTTCTATTTGGATTGCCAGCAATGATGCCATTGAGAAGCTACTCAGGACTACTGGGTAATTCAATTGCTATTCTTACCAGCTGTTATTACTCACTTAAAGGCTTCTTTTTCCTATACCACAGAAGTTTACAGAAGTACTCTACAGCATGTTTTAGTTTACAAAACCACATGTGTGAATGTGCACTGACCACTGTGTTAGAATGCTGCATGGAATTCTGAAACCCACAGATTTTGCTCCTTTGACAAAGCAAGCACACTGGTTCTAAGAGATCACCACATCAAGATGTATGACAATAAAGGGGTATGGTAGCCAAGGAAGCCAACTGTCCCACAACTATGGCAGATATAAGGGCATTAGAGACACATAAAAAGGGGCTGCTAACAGCTTTACTTTAAGGCTTTCCACTAAAATTAAACTGGGAAAAAGAGCACTGTAACCTAAAAAGCGACTGATTTTGGTAAAGAAAAATATCAACACCACATAAAAAGAATTTAACCTTAGGGAGATTTAAAAAAAGGTTTAATGCTTTTCTAAGATGTAAAAAAAAAAATTACATTTTAATTTTTCTGACTTCTTCCTGCATGGAGAACAAATTAATATCTTCATTTATTATCCAGTCACAATTTCAACATGTTGAAAGTGAGAATATGTGTACAAATTAAGATTTTATACAATGTGTGACAATAGATTTAATAACTACTTTTGAAAAGTAAACTTCAATCCAGAGTCTATTTTACAATGCCAGATAAGCACATGATATTTTTAAAACTCTGTTTTTCTAAGTAAGAGAGTTGTTGGAGCTGGGTCACAGGATGCTTCAGAGTCCACAGGTAGGGCTGAAGTCAGTGAGCTTGTTACCCAAGGAAAAAGCAGGTACTACGGCTCTTGAATCTCTTGACTCTGGTGCTACTTACAGATCAAACAGTGCTGTAACTGAATCCAAGGTGGACAGAGGTATTTATAGATCTGTAGCCAGGACCTTGGCCATGCAGCCTGTCATCTGGATGTGAACCTACCTTCTTAAAACAACCGTCGTTGATCTTGAGCTCCACTTAGGTTTTACAACCTCCTATCTGGACCCTGTCACTCTCACAAAGGCACTTAGTCTGTGGATGGCTGCCAAATTATTGTTACTTGAGAGCGGAATACAAGCAGGGAAACTCTTCTACTGCCATCTTGCATCACTCCTAAACTTCCTATTTTTTAATATGATGGACTCTCATGGTTCAATCAAAGCTTCATTAAATTTTAGTTTCATTTAATTTACATGGTTAATGTGCCAGATTGATAAAGTGCTATCTATATATAAAAATCTTCACTTGTCTTTCCTTTTCACTTGGGAAAATTCAGTCGATGGTTGAGAATTTGGGGGACTTAAGTAGTACATATACACAAGAAGCAGATATTTGATGTATATTTATATCAACTCCTCACCATTGGAGGGTAAATAAATTTTAAAGCAATTCCAGCTCTGATTTTTTCCACACTATATAGCTATCAAATATCTTCACAAAAATATAGTCCATATGAAACTGTGTATACTCTGATTTACAGTGAAGATATTGGGTAGAAAGACTATGACTTCACTGATTTCAATTACAGTTCTCTTAAGCTTTCCATTTAGAAACCATGTGCATGGTTTCAGGGAAAATTTTAGAAATTATAAATCACATACTTTTATGTCAAAGTCTATTTTTGGTAAAATTATGAAGCTTGATACTATTTTAATGAATCAGAGGCAGAATTATATATTTTTTAAGAATGTAGGTTTTCAAATGCTTAGTTGAATTATTAAAATGTGTGCTATATATATTACTGGCTTTTTTGCCTTCAAAAAGTCATACAACTAATGTACTTTGAAGAAATGTTTCTTATCCCACAAAGTACATAGATATATTAACAGTTATCTTGTAGGACTGTTTTGGAAATAGATTACATAATGTGTGCTACTGTCTCACACATTATCATTAATAAATACATTTTTATTTTGGTGAAGTAATTTCTGTTTATTAAAGATTATAATTTTAACGACTTTAATTTTTAGTGGCTCTATTTGCTAGCAATGGTGTGGTTCACTCTTAAAATAGTCTAATGCATAAAAATAATTTATGCGTTATATTCTTTATGTACCAACGTTGGAAATAATAGGTCTAGGTGTTGATACATTCATTTTAAGTTTCTATTAAATTCTGTTGTTTCAGAGGTAATTATAATACTTAGGATTGTTTTTAGATAATCTATAAAAAGAAAGAATATGTGGGTATTGTCTCCTATGTCCCTATACATATGTGTGCATGATATAAATAACTGTTAAAACAACTTAAATTTCATTAATTAAAAATAAAAGCATTTATTTTCTCTCAGGTTATAGGAACCCCCAGTCATTACTATACATGTTGGTATTTTAAATTCAAGTTCTGGGTCTTCTTTTCTTTTTTCAGGACTATTATAAAGTTGGTAACAAATTCATATCGCTAATCCTGAATTGCCATCAGAGCTCCAGATTCATAGGCTACGTGATGTCTATACTTGAGTGTCTAACAGAAATTTCAAACCAAATTTAGTCAAAACAGAATACTTGATTTCACCCTTTATCTCAAATCTCCTCCACTATTTTTCTCATTTAAGAAAACATCTCAGCTACCTATCCAGTTTCTCAAATCAAAATATAGAAAATCCTCAAGGAGTCTCTCAAGTATGGTCAAAAAGCATATTCAGAGAAGTTGGGATTATAGGGGATTTTGTTGAAGATCCAAGATTTGAAGGACAAAGTGAAAGTTTTCCAGGTACTATATAGATACAGAATATGGGGATAGAATAGTGGAGGTATGCAGATAGAGCAATAGGAAGAATGGACTATTTGAGATAAAAGGATTCTGTGAGTTCTGGTTTCTTGTAAATAACATTAATGGACACAACGGTAGATAATTTACAAAACTGTCTGTGGTTATTTTATTCCCTATATCCATTTCTGTTTCAATGACCTTGGGATTCCAGTCATCAATAATCAGCCTATTTATGCACTATTTACATCTCACATGGTCTTACAACTTGCTGGTTAATAGCATTTTAAGAAAATGACCATGTACACAGTTAAACCTAGATCTCTGCATGTGACCTAATAGGATGCAACCACATAGACAGAGCCATATCAGCCCCAGTTGCCCCAGCTGAGACCCCAGACAAGTAAGAAAACCCAGCTAATATCAGTAAAGATAACTTCTGGCTGGCTTCAGATGACAACAGACATTTGAAGGCGTCCCACTGAGACAAAAATGATCTCTCAGTTTAGTAAGGACTGACGTGGCAACCCCCCAACCAATAAATGACCAATAAATACACTATGCATGTAGTTCTGGCCCATTCAAGGCAGACAGTGGTAATAAGGCTGTGAACGTTAGATGGTAAGGAGGGTGGTGTCTCCTTGGTGTGTGCACACCTCTGTGGACTTCTTGACCCCTAAAGATAAAAACAAAAGAGCCTGTAGTAGGAGTCTTACTCTGATCCCTTCAGAGTTTAATCTTAATCCCTGTTGGTGCAGATTAGAATTTAAGAAAACTTATTTTATTACAGATCTTAATACATTCAATGAAAAAGATTAAATCATCCCTATTTCTTAGGTATTAAATCCTCTTTCTAAAATGATGTTGAAAATAAATGTATTTTGCTCCTTTTAATACTAATTTTAAGATAGAAAAAGAAAACACTGACTAGCTCAATACGTTCAAGTTCTTTATCTCTTCTTGGACCAAAGGAAGAACATATTACACAGTATCACTTAAATTGGGTTTGAGGTTTGTAAATAGTTTTGGTCAATGTATGAAGATTTCTTGGCCTTTTTCTTTGGGATCTTTAGCTCACAATTTCTCACCTGTGTGGCTAAAAGTAAAGGACTCTGGTATAAAGAAGCCACACAAAGAGAAGGAAGCCAAATCCCAGGGTCATCACCTGGAGGGGATCCAGGAGAGTCATGTGATCTGCACTGGAAAGTGGTGTGAGATAAACAGCCCAACTATTTCAGTTGCTTAATACAACAGAATGTTTATTACAGCATCTAGTGAATATCACACTGTTTAATAAAGGCATAAATATTTTACATGACTCAAAAACTCTAGGTAGTACTATTTTTGTGTATCACTAGTTATTCCATATCCAAAGGTACTTTCTTTAAAAAAGACCAGATTTTGTACTATTAAAATAATATGCTACAGACATGACTATGTTTATTTTATTTATTTTTATTTCATTCTGCTTTTTTCTGTATTATATATTACAGTTTACAGGAAATGCAATCTGCACTGTTACAGATGGAAGCTTCATGTCTTGCTTCACTGGATTCCTATTCTCATTGTGCATGGCTGTGCTTAAAACATGAATTAAGTGTGCAGCAGTCATGATTGCAAACTGAGTCTACTTATAACCATGGTTTATAATTGGCATGATTTCTTCCTCACTTGGAAATGATTATGTTCAGTTAGAATCTATTGGGTAGGGATTTTGTACAGTTTTTTCCTGAAATTTACAAACCTGTCAACCATGCTGAAGAAAATACAAAGCAGGGCAATGCAGGTTTAAGAATTTTTCTAAGTAGTTTATGTGTTCTTGGAAAATTTTCACTAGCTATTAGTACAGAAATACTAGACTGTGCTAAATAAAAGATTAAAACCAAAGAAGGAAGAAGGAATTGGTGAAACCAAAACAAGATGCTCAGAAACTGTTCTTTGTCTCTAATGACTTCTATCATGACACCAGGGATTTGCATTCTCGAAGTGTGAAAAAAGGATTTCACACCACATTGAAACAATTCTTTCTACCGTTAACTAGATATATTAAAATCAATAAAGACAAAAATCTCATTTTCACATGATTTCAAAAAATATTTAGGCATTACATGTTTTTAACTATGGTAGTTGTAATGGATACATATCTCTACCTACACATTTTCTTTTATATTAGGCTTTACAATCTATATAGCACAAAGAAAAACAACATATGCATAGTTCAACAAATTTAGTGAAAAAGATAAGTCTTTTTATAATTTATAATTTTTCTCCCTTTATGGATTGATATTGATCATTGGCCTGTCTCCATATGTCCTCTGGGTCAAATTTCTTTTTCTGAAATGGATGTATAAACACAGACCTAAGTGCTCCTACCAAGTGCCCTTTGGCCTTACCATTTTCAGAGCCAGTATTCTTGAGCTTTCAATGATCTTTAAGTGATGTGCTGGTGGAAACATACACTCTTCCACCAAAATACAACTTCCCTGGAAAAGACATGGTCTTTGAAACTCTACCCTTTTCCATCAAATTCTTACTGTCCTCAGATAAAGCTCTCAGCTACTTGAGAGGTATTTATGTAATATTTATCAAGAAATTTTGTGATATAACCATATGTGTTAGTGTTCTTAGATGAACCAGCTAGGGCTTGGTGAAAATACATAGGAGGGCTGCTAGCTATGGTGGCTTTAAAAACTGGCAAAGCAATAAGGGTGATATCTTAGATAAAATGCTTCCACAAAGACATTATATAGAGCATTTAACAAATATACATTTGCAAAATAAAAGAGAGAAACAGAGGACCTTAGAAATAAATGAGAAAGTTTATGATTTCTCTAGGGTAGGAAGCATTATCTGTACTCACATTTTTGTAGACCGTTTTGCTATCTATAGCTAGATGATCTTGTCACATCAAGAGAAATATTAAGGAAGAGGGCCAGAGTTTATGAAAATACATCTATTCTCTTACCATATGCTGTGTATTTATTAATATTATACACAGCAAATGACCCCTTCTCCTTTGCTGCTTTTGTTTATTATTTCCATCTGTCAAACAGGGACTCTCTAGGGTCAGCTGGAGAAAATTACTTCAAAGAAAATGTTGCTTATAAACTTCAGGTTATATGTTGTATGCTCTGAAAATTCCTTAATCACATTATATTTATATTTTATTTATTCAAGACTGTTAAAGCATAATGCTCATATAACAAATGGCTTAATTTAAATATTAATTTATTGAACACCAAAGTAGTTATTTTTAAAAGATCTACTTTAGGATAAAGTTATCTTAGTCAAATAACAGTTATGTTTAACTCTATATGTTAGACACAATGAAGAATATGTTCATAGCTTTGACTGTTAGAGTAGCATTTTAAAGCTTTTTTTGACTTATAATTATGCTTTCCTAGTTAAGAGAACAAAGTTAACAAAAAGTTTCTCATTAATCTTGAAGAGACATTTGTCAACATGTTAATAAAAAACAACTATCAGTTGTCTGTTGTCACATGAATAATATGTCTTAGTTTGCATACATTCTGGGATAAATTTAAGGAGAGTTTGTAACATTTCATCCCAATTGTTTGTTTGATGAGCCTGTCATAATTGTCTTACCAGCTGTTCACTTGCTCCTTGTCACAGGTCTCAGACACGAATTTAGAATTGATTATGTGAAATTAGCATTGGACCTTTGGTAGCCAAATTAAATTTGATTTAAAGTAAAAGTTACTTATTAATGTATGTGTGAATATGTTTTATGTTTGTTCACATTTTGATATCTTTATATTAGTGTCTTGAATCTTTTCTACTTCAGATAACCAAGGTATGGTTTTTAAAACTTGAATAATATATGAAATGTGTTATACACATTTGGGTCCAAGAGACCCAAAAGTCATAAAGCACATTCATTGTGTCCAACCTGTGATAAGATTATACAAAGGATATTAGATGAAAATTTAATTATAGTATGTTCATTAACAAAGTTAATTTGGCACTGTTAACTTTGTAACCTGCCTCTTATAAGTTACAAATCCAATTTCTACTCTTAAATTAGATCTCTTTATGAAAAAGATTGTTTTTATTCTTAAATGATGTATTTTTATAAGTACTAAGTTTTCCTTCTGATTGTTTTATTTCACATTTACCAGCTTGCAGATAAC
Source organism: Hippopotamus amphibius kiboko (assembly GCF_030028045.1). NCBI lineage: Eukaryota > Metazoa > Chordata > Mammalia > Artiodactyla > Hippopotamidae > Hippopotamus > Hippopotamus amphibius. The sequence goes on along the minus strand of NC_080198.1, from coordinate 69,514,233 downwards.
ATGATATTATAGGTAGAAAATCCTTAGGACACCACCAAGAAATTACTAGAGCTCATCAATGAATTTGGTAAAGATGTGGGATACAAAATTAATATACAGAAATCTGTTGCAGTTCTATACATGAACAATGAACTATCAGAAATACCTAGGAATAAAACTACCTAAAGAGGTAAAAGACCCGTTCTTGGGAAACTATAAGCACCAATGAAATAAACTGAAGATGATATGAACAGATGGCAAGATATATTGTGTTCATGGATTGGAAGAATTAATATTGTTAAAATGACTATGGTACACAAGGCAATCTATAGATTCAGTACAATCCTTACCAAAATACCAAGGGGGGTTTTCACAGGACTAGAACAAATAATTTTAAAATTTGTATTGAAACACAAAAGACCCCAAAGAGCCAAAACAATCTTAAGAAAGAAGAACAGAACTGGAAGAACCATGCTCCCCGACTTCAGAGTATACTACACAAAGCTACAGTAATCAAAGCAGTGTGGTACTGGCATGAAAACAGATGCATAGATCATTGGGACAGAATACAGAGCCCAGAGATAAACCCATGCACTTATAATCAATCTATGACAAAGGGGGAAGACTATACAATGAAGAAAAGACAGTCTCTTCAGTAAGTATTGATGGAAAACCTGGACATGTAAAAGTAAAATTAGAGCATTCTCTAGCACCATGTATAAAAATAAACTCAAAATGAATTAAAGACCAAAATGTAAGACCAGAAACCATGAAACTCCTAGAAGAAAACACAGCAGAATACTCTTTGACATAAATTGAAGCAATATTTTTTTTGTATCTGCCTGCTAAGGCAAAGGTTATAAAAGAAAAAAACAAATGGCTCCTAATTAAACTTAAAAGCCTTTGCACATCCAAGGAAACCACTGACAAAACAAAAAATCTACCAAATGGGAGAAAATATTTGTAAATGATGACTAATAAAGGGTTAACATCCAAAATATATAAACAGCCCATACAACTCAACATGAAAAAGCAGCCTAATTAAAAAATGGGCAGAAGGCCTCAAGAGATATTTTCCAGGAAGACATACACATGGAAAACAGGCACGTGAAAGATGCTCAACAACATTAAGTATCAGAGAAATGCAAATTAATACCACAATGACATATCGACACACACCTGTCAGAATGGTTATCATCCAAAAGACCACAGATAACAAATTTTGGCAAGGACAAAGAAAAAAGGGAACCCTTATACACTGTTGGTGGGGATATAAATTGGTTCAGCCACATTAGAAAATAGTATAGAGGTTTTTCAAAAAACTAAAATTAGAACTATTGTATGACCCAGCAATTCCACTCCTGGGTACATACCTGAAAAACCAAACACTAATTTGAAAGATACATGCATCCCAGTGTTCATAGTAGCATTATTTACAATTGGCAATATATGGAAGCAACTGAAGTGTCAATCAACAGATAAATGGATAAAAAAGATGTGGTATACACACACACACACAATGGAATACTAGCCATAAAATTGAATGAAATCTTGCCATTTGCAATAACATGGATGGAGTTGGAATATATTATACTAAGTGAAATAAGTCACACAAAGGAAGCCAATTACTGTGATATTAATTACATGTAGAATCTAAAAAATAAACTAGTGACTATAACAAGAAAGAAATAAACTCAAATATAGAGAACAAATTAGTGATTACCAGTGGTGAGAGGGTAGGGTAGAAGAGCAACATAGTGGTTGTGGATTAAGAGCTACAAACTACTATGTATAAACTACAGCATTATATAGTTCAACACAGGGGATATAGCCTATATTTTATAATAACCATAAATGAAATACAACTTTAAAATTGTGAATCACTATGTTGTACACCTGAAACATATAATATTGTACAACTATATCTCAATAAAAATTTGATTAATTTGAAAAAAGAAAAAGTAGTGATGGTGTCATTTCCCAAGACCTAACAATCCTTAAGTATATGTGCATAACAATAGAGTATTAAAATGTGAGGCAAACACTAAGTAAACTACAGAAGATAAAGATGAATCCACAATTACAGTTAGACTCTTCAATACTGCTCAATTAGAAATGGACAGTACCAGCTGGCAGAATATGAGTAAGGATATAGTTGAACTCAACAATACTATTGATGAAATGGATATAACAAGCATCTATAGGTTACTTTATCCAGCAACAGCACAGTGTACATCCTTCTCAAGTTCACATAAAACATTCACCAGGGCTTCCTAGGTGGCGCAGTGGTTAAGAATCCGCCTGCCAATGCAGGGGACACAGGTTTCAATCCCTGCTCCAGGAAGATCCCACATGCCACGGAGCAACTAAGCCCGTGTGCCAAAAAAAAAAAAAAAAAAAAAAAAAAAATTCACCAAAATAAACCACATTCTAAGCCATAAAACAAAACTCAACAAATTTAAAATAATAAAAATGATACAATATCTGCTTTCAGATTGCAGTGGATTTAAACTAGAAATCAACAATGGAGAGATAAACTGGAATACCCCCCAATTCTTGGAGATTATACACACTATTTCTAAGTAATACATGTCAAAAAAATCTTGAGAAACAATATTTTTAACTAAATGAAAATGAAAGTGCAACTTATGAAAATTTGTGAGATGCAGCAAAAGCAATGTTTAGAGGGGAAATTATAGCATTGAATGCATATATTAGAGAAGAAAGACATCCTTGTCTTGTTCTTGATCTTAGAGGAAGTGCTTTCAACTTTTCATCATTGAGTATGATATTAGCTGCAGGTTTGTCATAGAGGGCCCTTACTATGTTGATGTATGTTCCCCCTATGCCCACTTTCTGGAGAATTTTTATCATAAATGGATATTGAAATTAGTCAAAAGCTTTTTCTGCATCTAAAGAGATGATTATATGGTTTTTATCAAGAGCAAGACAAGGATGTCCACTCTCACCACTTTTATTCAACATAGTTTTGGAAGTCCTAGCCACAGCAATCACAGAAGAAAAAAGAAATAAAAGGAATACAAATTGGTAAAGAAGTAATACTGTCACTGGTTGCAGATGACATAATACATACATAGAAATATCCTAAAGATGCTACCAGAGAACTACTAGAGCTCATCAATAAATTCAGTACAGTTGCAGGATACAAGATTAATACACAGAAATCTGTTGCATTTCTATACCCTAATAGCAAAAGATCAGAGAGAGAAATTAAAGAAACAATCCCACTTACCATTTCATCAAAAAGAATAAAATACCTAGGAATAAACCTACCTAAGGAGACAAAAGGCCTGGCACAAACAGATGGAATGATGTGCCATGTTCTTGGATTGGAAGAATCAATACTGTCAAAATGACTATACAGGAAATCTATAGATTCAGTGCAATCCCTATTAAATTACCAATGGTATTTTCCACAGAACTAGAACAAAAAAACTTAAAATTTATATGGGATTAAAGAAGCCCCTGAAATAGCCAAAGCAAACTTCAGAAAGAAAAACGGAGGTGGAGGAATCACACTCTCTGACTTCAGACTATACTACAATACTACAGCCATCAAAACAGCATACTGGCACAAAAACAGAAATATAGATCAATGGAACAGGATAGAAAGCCTAGAAATAAACCCACACACCTATGTTCAGTTAATATACAACAAAGGATGTGAGACTACACAAAGGAGAAAAGAAATTCCCTTCAATAAATGGTGCTAGGAAAAGTGGACAGCTACATGCAAAAGAGTGAAATTAGACTATTCTTTGACACCATACACAAAAATAAACTCAAAATAAATTAAAGACCTAAATATAAGACTGGATACTATAAAACTTAGAGGAAAACACAGCAATAACACTCTGACATATATCACAGCAATATCTTTTTTGATCCATCTCCTACAGTAATGGAAATAAAAACCCAAAATAAACATATGGGACCTAATTAAATGGGACCTAATTAAACTCAAGAGGTTTTTCACAGAGAAAACCATATACAAAATGAAAAGACAACCTACAGAATGGGAGGAACTATTTGCAAATAATGCAACTGACAAGGGGTTAATCTCAAAAATTTACAAACAGCTCATGCAGCTCAATATAAAAAAAAAATCAAAAAATGGGCAGAAGACCTAAGTAGACATTTATCCAAAGAAGATATACAGATAGCCAAGAGGCACATGAAAAGATGCTCAACATTGCCAATTACTAGAGAAATGCAAATCAAAACTACAATGAAATATCACCTCACACTAGTCAGAATGGCCATCATAAAAAAGTCTACAAGCAATAAATGCTGGAGAGGGTGTGGAGAAAAGGGAACTACACTGTTGGTGGGAATGGAAAATTGGTACAGCCACTATAGAGAACAGTATGGAGGGTCCTTAAACTAAAAATAGAGCTACTATATGATATAGCAATCCCATTCCTGGGCACATATCTGGAGAAAAACATGGTTTGAAAGGATCCATGCTCCCCAATATTCACTGCAGCACTGTTTAGCCAAGACATGGAAGTAACCTAAACGTTCACCAACAGAGGAGTGGATAAGGAAGATGTGGTACATATGTACAATGGTACATTACCCAGCCATTAAAAAGAATGATATAATGCCATTTGCAGCAACATGGATAGACCTGGAGATTATCATACTAAGTGAAATAAGTCAGACAGAGAAAGACAACTATACATGATATCACTTATATCCAGAATCTAAAAACAAAAAGATGAACTTATTTACAAAACAGAAAAAGACAGACTTAGAAAACAAACATGATTACCAAAGTGGAAGAGTGGAGGGGAGGCATAAATTGGGAGTTTGGGATTGACATATACACACTACTATATATAAAATAGGTAACCAAAAAGGACAGGGAACTATAGCACAGGGAACTATACTCAATATTCTGTAATAACCTAAATGGATAAGAATTTGAAAAAGAATAGATACACATACATGTATAACTATATAACTTTGCTATACACCTGAAAGTACACAACATTGTTAATCAAGTATACTCCAATATAAAATAAAATTTTTTTAAAAGGTCCAAAATCAATAAACTCAGATTTAGCCTAATGAAATTCAAAAAAGGAAAGCAAATGAAACTCTGGGTAAGCAGAAGAAAATGAATAATGTTAGCACTATAACAATGAAACTGAAAACAAAAAAATCAACAAAAACAATCAAACCAAAATTGATCCTTTGAAAAGATTCATGAAATCAATTAGATTCTAGCAAGGGTAACTATGAAAAAAAGTAAAAGAACACAAATTATTAATATCAGAAATTAAAGAGGGGATGTCTCCATAAATTCCATGGTCATTAAAAAGATAATAACATTATGAAAAACTCTAGCCCAGAAATTTGAAATCTAGATGAAATGAACCAATTTGGCAGATTGAAAGATACAATCTGCCAAAACTCATTCAGAAAGAAATGGACAATCTGAATAGGCCTATACCTATCAAAGAAATTGAATCAATAACTAACAACTATTGAAACAGTCTCAAACCCAGATGAGTACAGTGGTGAATTTTACCAGACTTTTAAGGAATAAATTACACCAATTTACTACAAATGCTTCCAAAATATAGAAGCAGAGAGAATATTTCCTAATTCATTCTGTAAAGCCAGCATTATCCTAATATCAAAACCAAAGTCATTACAAAAAAGGTCAAACTATAGACAATATCTCTCAAAAACATAGATGTAAAAATTCTCAACAAAATATTAGCAATTGAACCTAACAATGTATAAAAAGAATTATACACCATTACCAACTGTGATTTATTCCAGATATCCACATCTGGAATTACATTTCAAAAGAAAATAATTTAATCCATCACATCAAAGGATACAGAAGAAAAAAATCACATGATCATATCAGTAATGCAGAAAAAGCATTTGATAAAATTCAACATTCATTCATGATACAAATGTTCAATAAACTAGGAATGGAGGGGAAATCCCACAACTTAAGAAAATCTACAGGAAACCTACAGCTAAAATCATACTTAATGATGACAATCTTACAAGTTTTTCACTAAATCAAGTAGAAGGGAAGGATGTCCCCTCTCACCACTGCTTTTCAACATTATTTTGAAAGTCCACGCTAATGAAATCAGACAAGAAGAAGCAACTAAAGACAGAAGGAAGAAATATAACTATCTTTGTCCTCAAATGAATTAACACATGAATGTGTTTGAACAAATATATTATTATACTCACTAGTTACATTCTAATTGACATGAATTCTTATGTCCAGTGACATGTTACTTTGATAACTCCACTGTAATTAAAGTATGTACATGTATCTTGTCTTAGCACTATATTAGATTCTGGTTATAAAGTGGTTATGTTTTTATTTGGGGATGTGTCTATCTGTTCAAAAAGGGGAGATGACAAAATCAAGGACTCAGATATCAGGGAACAGCTGTCATCATCTACTTGGTTTTGAAAACAGAAAAAACCTATCATAAAAGGGAAAACTGGAAAATTATTTCTGCAGCCCCTTTTTCCCCTATGTTAAGGCTTAGGTCTATTATTTTTAGAAATAGCATTATTTCTGCTTTACAATGTTTATAACTAAATAAGTGGTGGCTAAAAGGTTTCTTTTACAAGTAAGGCTAATGCAGGCTAGCACCAGATTTATTGATAGCTCCTTTAATGTGTATTTTTAAATTGGTAAATATAATAAAGCTGATATTGAAATTGTATAACTGAAAAGCAATGCATCTGTTGCTGGATTATCCTAGGATTTAATTGTTTGTGAAGAATAAAAGAAAAACTAACTTTTAAGCTACATTTATAATTGCAAATCAAAACTGTAAAGAGGTACCACATCACACTGGTCAGAATGGCCATCATTAAAATGTCTACAAGTAACAAATGATGGAAAGAGTGTAGAGAAAAGGGAACCCTCCTACACTGTTGGTGGAAGTGTAAGTTGATGCAACCAATATGAAACTAAAAATAGAGCTACCATATGATCTAGCAATCCCACACCTGGGCATATATCCAGACAAAACTATAATTCAAAAAGATACATACATGCCTATGTTCACAACCTAAATGTCCATTGACAGATGAGTGGATAAAGAAGATGTGTTATATGTATACAATGGAATACTACTCAGCCATAAAAAGAACAAAATGATGCCCTTTGCAGCAACATGAATCCAACTAAAGATTATTATACTAAGTGAAGTAAGTCAGAAAGTGAAAGACAAATACCATATGATATCACTTATATGTGGAATCTAAAATGTGACACAAATGGACCTATCTATGAAACAGAAACAGACTCATGGACATAGAAAACAGACTTGTGGTTTCCAAGGGGGAGGAGGTTGAGGGAGTGATGGATTGGAAGTTTGGGGTTAGCAGATGCAAGCTATTATATATACAACAGATAAACAATAGGTCCTACTATATAGCACAGGGAACTATATTCAATATCTCATGATAAACCATAATGGAAAAGAATATTAAAAAAGAATATACATATATATATGTATATATAACTGAATCACTTTGTACAGCAGAAACTAAAACACTGTAAACCAACTTAACTTCAATTAACAATATTAAGAAATTAATAATATTAATTACATTTACAGTAATCTTTTGACACCCAAGGATTCCAAATTTAAACAAACTATATCATTCAAAAGAATTATAGATTTTTTTTTGGTTTTTTTTTGCTGTGCTTTATAGTTCTAAGTCAAATTCTTCCCTTGTCACCATGTTGTTATTTTTATTTGGTTATTTTAAATAGAATAATGAAAATCTTTCTATGTATTTTATATTGAGGGGTCATTACTGAGATAAAAAATAACAGTCTTAGCATAAGATTATTAAATTCTTGAATTTCTTTAATAGTGAACATTTAATTAAAATCTTTAACATTAGATTCCTAAGATGTGTCTTGTTAATCAAGTTTTACTAGAAATTTTGATGTAAACTATAAAATGGATGGTTTAACAATTGTTTTAGAGAACTAATTTCTCACTTGTGAATAGTATAAGATATTGGTAATTAAGCAATATATATTAACTACATATGATGGATGTTAGAGTGAAAATGAAAATATAATATTTAACAAATTGTTATAGAATATCCTAACTTTACTGAATATACTGTACATACATATACAAATGTATAGATTTTGAAAGTAATAAAAGACAATGTAATAAAATACAGAATATGAGAGATCCATGTTTCTTAAATTCTATTAAAAATTTGAGTTAATATTTAAAAATTATTTATATTTGAAGGATTATAATATTGTGATAAATGAAGTCTTTGACATATAGCTCCATTTAGGTTGATGGGGAGAGCACTGGAAGACACTGTGCAAAACTTATTACTTGAAAGATATTCTTTGCATATCAATTACATCTCAATAAAAGTTCTTTAAAAAAAAAAAGATAATTTCACTTAGCATTGTAGCCTTAATATCCTGCTCATTGTAGGATCCAGGATCATCAGTATCTAGAATAGTATCAGACACATACTGGAGATCTATGAATAAATGTGGAATAAATTTAAAAAATCAATTAACAAGCCTGTTCTTGTTTAAAGGTCATTGAATTCAATGTAATTCAATTCACCAAAACATATACTACTTCAAGTTGATATTGTATTAAATGGTTTATGTTAAATAAAATTTAATTAAAATTCTTTGGATATTTGCTTAATTTCTGAAATGAAACTCCACAAAAAAAAAATCACTGATTTGTACTTCATACAGGATATATTTCAGTTCATTTTCTCAAACAATTTGCAGCTTAGGAGGAAATAGCATGCTACTAAGTATAATTTACATGAAATGAATAAATTCTTTAAGAAAAGTGTAAAAACATCTGGTATTTAAAAAATTAGAATTTATTGTATTAAAAATAATATAGACTTTAAGATGAGGAAGAATTAAGTATGTGTAATGTTGGCTCCTGATGAGTCAGGAATACAGAAAGTAACATCAGACAAGACATCAGAATAGTATAGGGTGTATTCAGGGGATAGTATTTAATCAATCTGGTTTTATAACTTGAGAGTGATTATAATTTAGCAACCCAATTTTGGGCAAGTATGACTGGTTTATTTGAAGAGACCAAAGTCAGTGGTGGGAAACTAGGAAGCAAGCTTCCTAGAGGCAAGGAGGCAAGAGATAGAGAAGCTTTTAAATGCATCAGTGGCCTTGTTAGTGAAAACTAATTGATGATTTGCAGTAATGCAGGAATTAAATCACCAAACTCTGTAAACAATTGATAAAGCAGGAGAAGCTACTGCAAACCTTGAGGTTCTGAAACTTTATGGGAGGTGTCATTGAAGAGAATGAGCTAGAAGAAAAGGGAAAATCTATTTTGGTAGTGGTTGTTGGATTTAATTCTGCTTATGTTGAGTTTGAAGTACTGGAACATGAATTTGACCCTAGGATATTTTATAAAACTTAGATTGCAAACAGAACTTTACTGAAAATGTCAAGTGATATTCAGACACACAGAATTGAACATTATTGCGTTTTCTTTCTATAATTTAATTTACTCACCTTCATTTCACACATTGAATCTTTCTAGTCTCTAGCCTCCTTTTTTTTCCAATTAAGCTGACTCAGTGTAAAGTGTGGTGTTTGGTATTTTCAACTTTAAAATGAACCAATTTAATTGCATGTTTAAATGTTCTGTTAACTTTAATGAAGTTCCTATAATTACATATTTAATATTTAGTAAATTTAAACATGTAACATATTATTGGAAAGTGACTGTGTGACCTAAATAAGAAAATTGTCTCTGAAAATCTGGTCTTAAAAAGAGCAGCACTTCCTATATATTTATTTATTTTATATCTGTATTTTATTCATGTAAGCTGTTCTTCCTCCTACTCTTCCCTCTTTTCTTTCAAAGCTCAGCTAAAATTAAGCTCCTCAGCCAGGCTCTCAACAGCCCAGTATAATCTCCCCTGTTATTTCCTTACTTCATCACAGTTGTCACTTTTTATGATTACATCTCTTCTGATATGCGTGTTTATTTCCTAAATCACCACTAGATTGTAAATTTATAAAGACAGATTATATCTGTTTTGTTTACAAATATAAAATCAACACCTAACTTGGTATTTCTTCATAATGGGAACTCAATATATTTCTGACTGAATGAATACTGGTGGGCAAACAAGTAAAATACAAACTTCATGACCTACTGAGTAATTTATACATCATACACCTGTTCTGATATTTAACTGTCTTATTTCCAAGAATATTAAGCATGTGTGACAGGTATGAACAAATTTATGATTACACTTATCTCATATAGCTCAATTTAACTTTGGTAAATATATGAATCTCTCAAAATCTGAATACTCTGTTTGCAAGCTGCTCTTCTTCATTTCCTTTTTTAAATCTTTTACGTTAACTATTATGTACCCTCAAATTGGCACTGCCATGTTTTAAGTGGTTCTAAGTTGTGCCATTGAAGTGGAAGAGCAGAAGCTTTGTTTGTGACTATTTGGGTTTTATAATTAATTTAACTGGTTTGGAGTATGGTTAGTTCATGGAGTCATTGGAGAGGCATGATATTATTAAAAGCCAGATGGCAGCACAATTTACATGCCTGGAAGGCACAAAATCATTTCCTAGTGGAATGTTTTTTAAATGGTTTTGGTTCCCCTCAATAATTATCAATTCAAGTAATCTCACTATGTTTTTGACTTTATAAGTGACAAATATACTGCTACCTGAAATTCTCTTTGAAAACTTTGAAATAACATTGATCTTTCTGGCAAGCAAATTCATTTATCAAAAATATCTTTAGGGGAGAAGAAAGATGGCAGTGAAGTAGAAGGATGTGGAATGCATCCCTCTCCACAGATACATCAGGAATACACCAAAAGACGCAATAATTCCCACAGAGAACCAGCTTAACCCCAGCAAACAATCTCGGACACCAGAAAGGACTGCAAAGATACCGACATAACTGGGTAGGACAGAGGGGTGAAAAAAAGGAGAAAGAGGAGGAGAAGAAAGGAAAGGGATGGGTCCCACACCCTGGGGTGGGAGGATCTGAAACAGAGGGGAGACTGCCAAATTCGGGGAAACCTCCCTTATCTGATGGGGAAACCCCTTCTCCAATAGGGAATTTCCTGGTCAGAAGGGAGACATTTGGGACTGTTCAAAGAGGGTGAAGCAGCTGAGCTGTGGCAGACGGGAAAGGGTGAGAAACACATGGAGGGTATGCACCATGGCTCAGCGTGTCCAGACTGAGACATCAGTTCACAGCTGAACAGGGGGTCTGGGAGCTAGAATGTGGGAACCAGAGAACTGGTTCAGGGTGAGAAACATTGTTGGCAGTGGGGAGACAGACTGAAAGGACAGGAGGAAAGAAATCTGCAGTGGAGAATGCCTACCATGGAAAGCTGGGTGGCCATGGCAGCGGCTTGATACTGCTGACTCACAAGCAGCAGGGAGGAGCTGCAGGTATAGCTTCTCTATCGGCACCTGTGACGGACAAAGGACAGACCCCTCTGGGCCTGGCTAACAAACTCAGGGATAACAAAGGCCTCCGGGCGGGGCTGGACTAGAGTGCCTGCAGCTGAGAGCCAAAAGTCCACAGTGTGGCCCAGCTCTGGAGACATTCTGGCTACACCCGAGCCACTGGCGTCTCTCTGCAACAGGCACTGCCACGGCCAACTGAGCCACCATGACCCAGACAGGGCACCCTGGTAGAGTCATAGCAGGGGGTAGGAGCCAAGGTTGGAGAAGCTCTCTCGGCCTGAGCCGCCCAAACAGCCATGACCCAGGCAGGGAGCCACTGCTCACTCACTCCCAGGGGAAGGAGCCACTATTATACCCTCTCTCTCCCCACACACCAGCGCTTACAAATGAACAATAAAGGAAGCTCTGCTGATTGCAGAGTAATACAAAAAATCCAAGGTGGTAGAAGAACACTTACAGCTGAGACCCCAAAGAAACAAATATTATTATTAATTCTATTGATCTGCTCCATTCTGGGGTCAGTTCTAGTTTTTGTTTTTGTTTTTATTAATTATGATCTTAGTCTTAAGGGATCTACACATTTTCTAACATTTTTTTATTCTATTTTATTCTATTTTTATTTTTAGCTTTTTATATAATTATTTCTAGCTAAGATTTTTGTAGTGCTGACTTATATCTCTCCTACCTTCTTTTCATCTCTATCTTTTATACATTTCTGTTTCTTTCTTTTTCTTTTCATATTTCCAGTCACACTATCCTCTTTTGTTGCCCTGTCTTCTATCCTTTTTTAGCTCATTTTATCTTAATATACTTATAAGCAATATTATCGGTCTGCTCTGTTTCCTTGCTTTATTCTCCAGATGACACACTGCTTTGGTTTTATTATTAGGTTTTGTCTTTATCTTAGTTCTAAGTATAACTGTCTGATTTTGTTCTGAGAATCTTCACTCTGTCTGGTGGTACTCTTGCTCTTCATTATATTTGATCCTAGCTTTCAAAATCTCCCTGGATTTGTGTCTGTGTGTGTGTGGTTTTTTTTTTCCTTGTTTGTTTGTTTTTTTGGTTTTGAATTTCTGTTGGTTTTCTCTTTGATTGTCTGAATTCATACTGGGGTTCTTCTGTCAGGTCTTTCTAGTGCCTTATGTTCTATTGGATTCCGTATTTGTGTGTCTTATATACGTATGTGTTTCCTTGACTTAGTATTTGTTTGACTCAACACTCTGCCATTAGTCTGGGGCTTGGACAGTCTTCTTTAAACCCCTTTATTGCCAGGACAAGCAACCTCTGAAGTCCGGACTACTCCATCAGAAGTCAAATAGGAGGCCCTGGGGAGGGCATGCTGAATCCAGGATGCTGGAATACTAAGGAGTCCTCAGACACAGGGAATATTAACTGCAGAGGACTCTCACAGAGCCCTGTATCAGAGTCTAACACTCGGCTTTGTCCGACTGTCTGCAACTGCCAGTGCTAGACACCTCACACCAAACTACAGACAAGACAGGAACACAAACCCACCCATCAGCACAAAGACTACCTAAAGCCATATTAACCTCACTGATACCCTAAAACACACCACCTGACATGGCCTTGCTCATCAGAGAGAAAAGACACAGAGCCATACACCAGAAAGCAGACACCAGACCCCCCCCCCCCACAAGGAAGCATACTCAAGACACTGGACAAACCCCACCACAGGGGGCAGAGGGCAGAACCAAGAAGAATTACTACTAGGCAGCATAGGGAAAGGAGAGCACAAATCCTATAAATTAGACAAAATGAGAAAACAAAGAAACACCATGCAGGGAAAGGAGCAGGAAAAGAACCCAAAAGACCAAATCAATGAAGAGGAAATAGGAAAATTGCCTGAAAAAGAATTCAGAGTAATGATAGTAAAGATGATCCAAAATCTTGATAACTGTTTCTTGTATTTTCTGTATTTTGTTAATAAGGACTCAGAAGAACTAAAGAGCAAACAAACAGTAATGGATAACAAAATAACTGAAATTTAAAAATACTCAAGATGCTATAAAACAGCAGAATAACTGAGGCAAAAGAATGAATAAGTGAGTTGGAAGACAGAATGGGGGAAATAACTACCACAGGGCAGAAAAAGAAAAAAGAATAAGAAGAATGGAAGACAGTCTCAGAGACCTTGGTGACAACATTAAGAGCACCAACATTTGAATCACAGGCATTCCAGAAGAAGAAGAAAAGAAAAAGAAAGCATCTGAGAAAATATTTGAAGAGGTTATAGTGGAAAACTTCCCCAAAATGGGAAAGGAAATAATTAATCAAGCCCAAGAAGTGCAGAGAGTCCCGTACAGAATAAACCCAAGGAGAAATACACCAAGACACATATTAATCAAACTAATGACAATTAAACACAAAGAAAAAATATTAAAAGTAGCAAGAGAAAAGCAACAAATAACACATAAGGGAAAACCCATAAGGATAACAGCTGACCTTTCTGTAGCAACTCTGCAGGCCAGAAGGGAATGGCAGGATATACTGAAAGTCCTGAAAGAGAAAAACCTACAGCCAAGAATACTCTACCCAGCAAGAATCTATTTAGATTTGATGGGAAATCAAAAGCTTTATAGATAAGCAAAAGTTAAGGGAATTCAGCACCACCAAACCAGCCTTACAACAATTGCTAAGGGAACTTTTCTAAGTAGGAAACACAAGAGAAGGAAAATACCTATAAAAACAAACCCAAAACAATTAAGAAAATGGTAATAGAAACACACTTGTCAATAACCCCCTAAATATAAGTGGATTAAATGCTCCAGCCAAAAGACACAGACTGGAAGAATGGATACAAAAACAAGGCCCTTCTATGTGCTGCCTACAAGAAACCTGCTTCAGACCAAGGGACACATATAGACTGAAAGTCAAGGGATGGAAAAAGATATTCCATGCAAATGGAAGTCAAAAGAAAGCTGCAGTAGCAATACGCATATCAAACAAATTATACTTTAAAGACTATTATAAGAGACAAGGAAGGACACTACATAATGATCAAGGGATCCATTCAAGAAGAACATATCACAATGGTAAATATCTATGCACCCAACACAGGAACACCTCAATACATAGGGCAAATGCTAACAGCCATAAAAGGGGAAATTGACAGTAACACAATAGTAGTAGGAGACTTTAACACCCTACTTACATCAATGGACAGATCATCCAAACAGGAAATAAATAAGGACACACAGGCTTTAAATGACATATTAGACCATCTTGACTTAAGTGATATTTATAGGACATTCCATCCAAAAACAACAGAATAGACTTTCTTCTCAAGTGTACATGGGACATTTTCCAGGATAGATCACATCTTGGGTCACAAATCAAGCATCGGTAAATTCAACAAAACTGAAATCATATCAAACATCTTCTCTGACCACAATGTCATGAGACTAGATATCAATTACAGGGAAAAAAAACTACAAAAAATACAAACACATGGAGGCTAAACAATACACTATTAAACAACCAAGAAATCATTAAAGAAATCAAAGAGGAAATCAAAAAATATCTAGAGACAAATGACAATGAAAACACAACAACCCAAAACATCTGAGATGCAGCAAAAGCAATTCTAAGAGCAAAGTTTATAGCAATACAGTCCTACCTCAAGAAACAAGAAAAATATCAACTAAACAACCTAACCAACACCTAAAACAATTACAGAAAGAACAAAGAAACCCCAAAGTGAGCAGAAGGAAAGAAATCATAAAGATCAGAGCAGAAATAAATTAAAAAGAAATGAAGGAAACAACAGCAAAAATTAATGAAACTAAAAGCTGTTTCTTTGAGAAGATTAACAAAATTGATAAACCATTAGCCAGACTCATCGGGAAGAAAAGGGGAGAAGACAAAAATCAACAGAATTAGAAATAAAAAAGGAGATGTAACAACTGACACTGCAGAAGTACAAAAGATCATGAGAGACTACTACAAGCAACTATATGCCAATAAATTGGATAACCTGGAAGAAATGGACACATTCTTAGAAAAATACAATCTTCCAAGACTGAACCAAGAAGAAATAGAAAATATGAACAGACCAATCCCAAGCACAGAAATTGAGATGGTGATTAAAAATCTTCCAACAAACAAAAGCCGGGTCCAGATGGATTGACAGGCAAATTCTATCAAACATTTAGAGAAGAGCTAACCCCTACCCTTCTCAAACTCTTCTAAAATATTGCAGAAGGAGGAACACTCCCAAACTCATTCTATGAGGCCACCATCACCCTGATAGAAAACCAGGCAAAGATGTCACCAAAAAAGAAAATTACAGGCTAATATCACTGATGAATATAGATGCAAAAATCCTCAACAAAATACTAGCTAACATGATCCAACAGCACATTAAAAATATCATACACCATGATCAAGTTGGGCTTATCCCTAGGATGCAAGGATTCTTCAATATATACAAATTAATCAATGTGATACATCATGTCAACAAATTGAAGGATAAAAACCATATGATCATCTCAATAGATGCAGAAAATGCTTTAGACAAAATTCAACATCCTTTTATGATAAAAACTCTCCAGAAAGTGGGCATAGAAGGAAATTACCTCAACATAATAAAAGTCATATATGACAAACCAAAAGCCAACATTGTTCTAAATGGGGAAAAACTGAAAGCATTCCCTCTAAGAACAGGAACAAGACAAGGGTGCCCACTCTCATCATTATTATTCAACATAGTTTTGGAAGTGTTAGCCACAGCGATCAGAGAAAAAAAATGAAATAAAAGGAATCCAAATTGGAAAAGAAGAAGTCAAATTGTCACTCTTTGCAGACGACATAATATTATAAATAGAAAACTCTAAAGATTCTACCAGAAAACTGCTGTCACTAATTGATGAAATTAGTAAAGTAGCAGGATGCAAAATTATGCACAGAAATCTCCTGCATTCCTATACACTAAAAAGAGAAGAGCAGAAAGAGAAATTAAGGAAACTCTCCCATTCACCATTGCAACCAAAAGAATAAAATACCTAGGAATAAACCTGCCTAAGGAGGCAAAAGATCTGTATGCAGAAAACTATAAGAGACTGAGGAAAGAAATCAAAGATGATGCAAACAGATGGAGGGACATACCATGTTCTTGGAGTGGAAGAATCAACATTGTGAAAATGACTGTCCTACCCAAAGCAATTTGCAGATTCAACACAATCCCTATCAAATTACCAATGGCGTTTTTCACAGAACTAGAACAAGAAATATTATGATTGGTATGGAAATGCAAAAGGCCCTGAATAGCCAAAGCAATCTTGAGAAGGAAAAATGGAGTTGGTGGAATCAGGCTTCCTGACTTCAAACTATACTACAAGGCCATAGTGATCAAGACAGTATGGTACTGGCACAGAAATAGAAAGGAAGATCAATGGAACAGAATAGAGAACTCAGAGGTAAACCCAAACACATATGGGCATCTTATCTTTGGCAAAGGAGGCAAGAATATACAATGTAAAAAAGACAGCCTCTTAAAATAAGTGGTGCTGGGAAAATTGGACAGCAACATGTAAAAGAATGACATTAGAATACTTCCTAACACCATACACAAAAATAAACTCAACATGGATTAAAGACCTACATGTAACACCAGACACTATCAAACTCCTAGAGGAAAACATAGGCAGAACACTCTATGACATACGTCAAAGCAAGATCCTTTCTGACCCACCTCCTAGAATAATGGAAATAAAATCAAGCATAAACAAATGGGACCTAATGAGACTGAAAAGCTTTTGCACACTGAAAGAAACCATAAACAAGACAAGAAGACAACCCTCAGAATGGGAGAAAATACTTGCCAACGAAGCAACAGACAAAGGATTAATCTCCAAAATATACAAGCAGCTCATGCAGCTTAATACCAAAGAAAACAACCCAATCCACAAATGGGCGGAAGACCTAAGTAAACATTTCTCCAAAGAAGACATACAGATGGCCAACAAACACATGAAAAGATGCTCAACATCACTCATCATCAGAGAAATGCAAGTCAAAGCCACAGTGAGGTATCACCTCACACTAGTCAGAATGGCCATCATCAAAACATCTAGAAACAATAAATTTTGGAGAGGGTGTGGAGAAAGGGGAACTGTCCTGCACTGTTTGTGGGAATTTGAGTTGGTACAGCCACTATGGAAAACATTTTGGAGGTTCCTTAAAAAATGAAAAATAGAACTACCATATGATCCAGTCATCCCACTCCTGGGCATATACCCAGAGAAAACCATAATCCAAAAGGAAACATGTACCATAAGTTCATTGCAGCACTATTTACAATAGCTAGGACATGGAAGCAACCTAAATGCCCATCAACAGATGAATGGATAAAGAAGTTGTGGCATATATATATATATATAATGGAATATTACTGAGGCATAAAAAGGAATGACATGGAGCTATTTGTCATGAGGTGGATAGATCTAGGTCTGTCATACAGAGTGAAGTAAGCCAGAAAGAGAAAAACAAATACTGTATGCTAACTCATATATATAGAATCTAAAAAAAAAAAAAAAAGGTACTGATGAACCCAGTGGCAGGGCAAGAATAAGGATACAGATGCAGAGAATGGACTGGAGGACATGGCGTTGGGGGGGGTAAGGGATGAAGTGGAAGCTGGGACAAAGTGAGACAGTAGCATAGATATATATACACTTCCAACTGTAAAATAGATAGCTAGTAGGAAGTTGCTGTATAACAAAGGGAGATCAACTCGATGATGGGTGATGCCTTAGATGGCTAGGACAGAGAGGGTGGGAGGGAGTAGCGGGAGGGAGGGGATATGGGGATATATGTATAAGCACAGTTGATTGACTTTGGTGTACCTCAAAAACTGGCACAAGAGTGTAAAGCAATTATATTCCAATAAAGAGCTTAAAAATATCTTTAATTTTTAAATGGGAAATAAAAGATATCTCAAAGTGCTTGAAAAGTAGAAATTCCTAGATATGTTCCTCAAAAACTAAAATTATCTTTTTTATTTTATTTTATTATTTTACTTCATTTATAACAGATATTTTTATTAATTCATTATTGTTTGAAATCTCCATAGAACTATGTTCTCAAAAAATATTCGTTTTTATTGTGCATTTCTTTAAATACACAGTGTTTGTCATACATAAGCAAAGTACAAATATTCCAATTATTCTATCAAATGGAATCTAAGATTACCTTACTTCAAAGGGTGCATTCATTTGGCTAAATTATAGGAATGTCTTTTAACAAAATATATCATGTTGAAGAAAACACATTTTCTTAGAACATTATCTAAAATGTTATAGATATGCTCTGAGAAACTTACATAACTGTTTTAGAAAAGAAAAACCAAACTACTCTTCAGCAATAAAAAGCAACACACTATTGTTTTATATTACAACTTGGATTATTATCAAAATAATTATACTGAGTGAACGAATCCAGGTAATAAAGAGTATATATTGCAAGGATTCATTTTGTATATTAACTATAGAAAATGTGAACTATTCTATATTAGATGAAAACACATCGGTGTTTTCTTGGAGATGGAAGTTCTGGAAAGGGAGAGAAAAAAGGGCAAAAGGGCACTGCTGGGCTGCTAAATATGTTCACTAATTTTGATGGTGGTAATAGTTTCATGGGTCTCAAACTGTACACTTTAAATATGCACAGCCTTATTATGTATCAATTATAACTCAGAAAAGCTACTAAAGTAGCAAATTGAAAAGAACCATTATTAATTAAATAAATGTTTACTGAAACCTAAGCTTACATGTCTATAAACATTGAACAATTAAAAGAGGAAAAAGATAAAGGTAAGATAATATGAGATTTATTAAAAGCTTTATGTGTCAAGTACTTTTCTAGCACTCTAAAAGCATTATCTTATTTAGCACTTATGACAAAATATTTACACAAAATAGGAATTTAACTGACAATAAGAGTAGGAGTTGAGGTTCAAGGTCAAATGTCTCTGAAAATGAATATGGGCTTTGGTGACATATATTTTCAGTTTAAGAATATTTTAAAACAAATTATTGTATTTATTTATGTTTGAAATTGCAAATTTAATATTGGTAATTTTAAAACATATTGGCTATTAAATAGAAATTATCTAATATAGATTGATAATATCTAAAATAATCATAATATATAATTAAATTAGTCTTTTATTTATAGAAATATATAATTTATAGAAATTTATAGAAAAATATTAGCAAAGATAATGTTTGATTCTTTGAAAAGACAGACATAATTATAAACCCCTAACTAGTCTGATTAAAAAGATTACACAAATTGACAATATCAGGAATGAAATGTGAGAGGTTATCATCATAGATTTTATAGATATTAAAAGGATATTAAGAGAATAATAAGAAAATCTTTAACAACTTAGGTAATATAAATTTTTTGAAAAAATAACTTAAAATGGACATAGTGAAAAACAAGCAGGTGTGCTTAACACCAGATAAATACCTAGGCACATTAGTAAAGGAAATTTTATATTAAAGCAAGAGTAAATAAACAGTAGAAGACTTCAGAGAAAAGAGCATAATCAGAGAGAATGACAGGTATTTCATATGATATAACAAGAAATCTTATTAATCCTAAATATGTGTGTACCTGACAAGTGCTTAAAATTCTGTGAAAGCAAAACTATCTTAAATAAAAGGAGCAACAGGAAAAAATGTGCAATTACCGTTAGTGATTTCAGCACCCCTGACTCAGTATATGGTATGAAAGACAGGAACCACTATTAATCAATTCGCATTTATAAAACATTAAATTACATTTATAAAACACTCCACAAAGAACTTCAGTATGTATATCAGTTTAAAGTACGCACAGAACATATTACTGATCATAAAACAAGCCTCAGTGAAATTAAAAGAAGAAAAAACATACACGTATTCCTGGGAAAGATTAAAATTAAATTAGAAATTAACAACAAACCCTAA
Source organism: Hippopotamus amphibius kiboko (assembly GCF_030028045.1). NCBI lineage: Eukaryota > Metazoa > Chordata > Mammalia > Artiodactyla > Hippopotamidae > Hippopotamus > Hippopotamus amphibius. The sequence goes on along the minus strand of NC_080198.1, from coordinate 69,493,773 downwards.
ATCATCCCAAATATTTAGGAATTGAAGAACATACTGTAAAAATGGATGGTTACTATAAAAATGACAGTTAGCAATTTTTGTATGAGATGATAATGTGAACTCAATAAAACCATATTTGCGGTAAACACCTAAAGCAGTCTACATGTGACCATCATATTAAAAAGTAAAAAGTTTGCCATCAGTAATAAAAGATCCACCTTGATAAATTAGAAAATGAAGAGAAAATTTTAAACAGAGCAGATAAAAGGAAGGAAATATTAAAGTACAGAAATAAATAAAAGAAAAAACTGACTAACAATAGCGTGGGAGGCAGCATTCTAAGAAGAACATCAAGACTCCCAACCCTGTGTACATGTCCTGGAATGAGTTCGTAGATTAGAGAAAAATGATAAAAACGAAAACATGAGTTCATTTTTATATCCAAATTATTTTGCTTTCTACTCAGGTAAAAGAGAAATGAAAATCACCCTCCATATGGATCTGTTTGTACTATCCTCATCCTGCACTATCATTAAATAGTTAGGATATATATAATGCATAAACTGCCAACTTTGAACATCTTGTTGGAATATTTGAAGATTGTTTCAGAAAACAACTAGAATTTGTGTGACTTTATTTAATTGTTTAATTCCATTTCAGCTCAGTAGGGAAACCGTTTAGGAAAGTCAGCTTTCACCTAAATAAATTTACCCTTAAATTTATTTATTTTTCTATTTCTTGTACAAGCTAGATGTGGGGGCTTAAGCAAATTAAAAATAGTATTTTTTCCTTTCTTCTGTAAAAAGGAAGAGCATGTACACTATCCTGACAGTTATATGAAGAGAGAGAATAAAGTAATATTTTCCAGCTTAAAAAAAGTAGAAAGGCATATTAAAAGGCAATGATAAGTGAATTTAGGTTAACTGTATTATGTTTATTCATCTCATAATTTTTAATATAATTGCAAATAAAATATTTTAGTTATTAAACTCGAGTAAAAGTGTTATAATATTTTTAATTGCTCTTAAATAATAATGGTCAAAATATTTGTTTTGAAATCCAATGAACTTTAATAAAGAAATTTGGGGAGAAGTATTTCAGAACGTTCAAAAGATTTTTTTAAATAATCATATTCACTACTTTGGTAGTAGAGAGATTTCCTTGTAAAGGGATCTAGATGGGAGAGAGTAGAAGGTAATACTCAGTTATGACTCTCTTTTGAAGAGTTAGCAAGATTTGTCAAAACTATAAGATATGTTTAGTCAGATATACTAAAACATCTGACTCTCCATACCCACTATAACTTCACTGCACACACTTCTAGCTGTTCCTGTGGTGTTCTCATAAAAAAGCTTCTTTTTTTGAAGGAAAATATACAATGGGATTGTAGAGATTATATTATTCTTTAACAAATAAGTAATAATCAAGGGAGAAGGAATCAAGAAAGGGGCTTGATTTAGTACTTTTTCCTTAGGGAACCAGGGTAAATAACATAAAAATAAGTAGCAATAAGAAAAAACTGTTTCAAAAGTTAGATGTTTCTCATTTGTCATTTATATATTTACTGTCTACATTAATGTAAGATAAATTATAATTTTTTATTTTCCATAATGTTAAAGCTTTAGTGGATTCTGTGAGAGAACACACATATCAAGGTAGTAATTCAAGCTACAATGAAATGATATTTCTTTCATTTTTTAAATGTAGATGATAATCCCAAGGAATATGGAAAAGATACATAGGTGAGTGTCACTTTAGATATTGTCTTCAGATAATATGTGGACAGAACATATTAATAAATAATTTAGTCAAACTCTAGAAAATTTCTATTTAAAATCCATAGATGAAGGAAATGGAAACAAGGAGGGCAGAAAGGCACTGAGGGGCACTGCCCTTTCCTGGATAATTATTCAAAATCTCTATAGCCCAGAATCTAATGGAATAAAGGAAGTATAATAAAACTGGTTAATAAACTCTTGGCAAAACTTTTGAGTTTTTTCAATATAAATGTAAATGTACTAGTTTCTTTGAGCTAGCAAAATAAGTTTTTTGACAAATGCTGCACTACTCAGAAAAAATAAAAACAGGCCAAAAAATGCAAATCTTTGTGGAACTCTATCTCTAATAGGTTTTAATGTTTGGTTATAGGATTAGTTAACCTAGATGTTTAAAAAGATCTGAGTTAGTTTATGGTCTTGTGCCTTTTTTTTTTTTTTTCCAGATACAGTACTTTAAAGTCTTCTAAAACATATGCATACATTTATGAATCCATTTGAAGATTCCTTGTTTATCTTCCCTTATTAAAAATATTTTTGTATTTTGCATGTACAAAAATGGAACACTAGGAAGGATGACAGATGGGTGAGATACAGCTTGCTAGGAAACTTTGGCCAGTATCTGTAGGCCCTTCCACAGACACATGGTAGTGAGGGGTGGAACACTGCGAGTAAAAAAGAGCCAGATCTTGCAACAGAAATGATCTCAAAGTGCCTTTTCTAGTAAACGGTATAAGTCCTTCCCTAGAGTCAAAATAATGATCTGTAATCATCATATTTTTTGCTAAATATATAACTGACATTTGTGACAAGCTAGCTTTTGTTACAGCTAGAAACATGCATCTTCAATGTTATTGTTCTATATTTATATGATTAGTGGTCAAACTGCAAGACTCAGAAGACAATTTAACAGTCCACTTTGTCACAAAAGCATTCAGGTGAAAGCACTTTTACTTTTTTTAAATGAAAATGACAAGCCTCTCGTCAACAGAATGACAGCAACAAAAGTGGAAGGCTTACTCAGATCTGATTTCACATGTGTGTATTATTTTGCAATACCCAAGTTAGCTGAACTGTGCATTGCAATATGGCTCTGAATGCAGTTCTTCTTCACCTTTTTGACTATGGGGCCATGCAGATGTCCAAACAAAATTACAAATATATTGACTTTCAACCACTAATATGTGAATAATGGCTGAATTGTATGAGTTTGCATTCTACATGTAAAATACACATTTTTTACCATTTCCTGCAGCATGGGGAATAATTTCAGAATATTTATAATTATGATATATGTGTAGATGATGGCTACCTTAAGGAATCTGCCTGAACTGTTACACTATTCCTATTTTACTTTGATCTAATGAAAAATCAAATTAGTACAACCAGAATGTACCCCAGAATTATTCTATTTAGACAGTAAATAAATTTACATATCAAACCCTGAGCCTAGTGATTAATATGTTCAAGTTAGATTTATCACTTATTGTTCTGAAATTGGAGATTAGTATTATAATTATTTTAAAAATTTAATATAAATGCATGTGGAAGAACTGATTACTGTCTCCAGAGATAGATGGTCTTAAGCATTCTTTAAGAAACTGTCACCTCCTGCTTGTTAGTATCACTAAGCTTCAGTTTCCTCATCAATAAAATAGAATTAATGAAATTACCTCTGATAATTTCTGTGGGAATTAAAGTAACCTGCATAAAATAGCATATTTCCTTGCACATAGAAGGAGCTCAATTAATTTATCTCATTAAATTTAGCTATGATCTGAGATTTAGACTCAAAAACTTTGTACTTGGTGAGTTCTGCATTTTTTTTTCATAAAAAATTTTCTCAATTTGCCTTCATAAAAGAGAGATCATCATAAGTCTTTTTTTCTTCCATGTTCATATAGTTGCCTATAGATTAATTCACTGAACAAATATTTATTTAGCATCTAATTTCCTGCACTGGCATTCTATCCCTTCTAGCTCTTTTCTGACTTTAATGTAAATGCTTTAGTGTTCTACCTACAGCGAGTGTAAGTGCTGGTCAAGCTGGTGTCTACATACCTGCATAGAAGATATGATATTTTTCACTGTAAATAAAATTTACATTTGTAAATATGTCTCAATTTTTGAAAGTCTGGTATATTCCCAAATTGTGCAAAGTTGGGGACCAACCTGGACTTAATTAAATCTATCAAAGTAAATAACCTGCCTAGATATTAGGCAGATTTTCCTGGTAATATTACTACCTCATATAATGTCTTTTGTTCACATTGAAGTGTAAATGATTTAAACATTCTTATTTAAAAATTAACAATTACTTAAGCTTGTACTAATGAGAAGGTAATAATGTTCCTAAAAGATCTGATCCAAAGAACAACGCACCTGGGACACCCCAGCCCATGCCCACTTCAGCTCCAGCCATGCTGCCAAGGTGGCCCCAGTGCAGCATGTCCTGAGGCCCCATGGCTCACACCAACTTGAACTCCAGCTATCCTGCCATGGAGTCCCCAACACAGCATGCCACAGGACACCCTCACCCCAACCCATGCTTGCTCCACCTGTAGCTTTCCTGCCAGGTAGCTCTAGTGTGGCATGCCCCAGCATAACTCAGTCCACGTCCAATCCACCTCCAGCCATTCTGTCAAGGCAGCCCAGAATGGGAGTTTACACAAGCGATGCTCTACATGAGCCCATGTCTTCGAGCTCAGAAGAGGTAGCCATTTCACCTAATTCATAGAAACAAACACAGAAAGTCAAATAAAATAAGGATATAGGAGAATACATTCCAGAGAAAAAAACAAAATATAACCTCAGGAAAAAAACCCCTAATGAAACATAGATGAGCAATTTATAATATAAAGAGTTCAGAATAATAGTCATAAAGATGTTCACCGAATTCAGGAGAAGAATGGAGGAAAACAGTGAGGACTTCAACAAAGTTAGAAAATATAAAAAAGGACCAATCAGAGTTGAATAATGTGATAATAGAAATGAAAAATATACTAGAAGGAAGCAATTGCAGGTTAAATGACACAGAAAAATGGAATAGCAATATGGAGACAAAATAGTGAAAATCAGCCAATCAGAACAAAAAGTTAAAAGAATTTTTCAAAAATGAGGATGGTTTAAGGGATCTCTAGGACAGCACCAACTCCACTAACAGTCACATGATAGAGATCAGAAGGAGAAGAAAGAGAAAGAAGCAGAAAATGTCTTTGAAGAAATAATGGCTAAACACTGCCTTAACTTGGGGAAACAAATATCCAGGTCCATAAAGCATAAAGTCACATACAGGATGAACCCAATGAGATCTACACCAAGAAATATAATTAAAATGACAAAAATTAAAGATAAAAAGAGAATTTTAAAGCAGCAACAGAAAAACAACTAGTCACATACAAGGGAAATCCCATGAGGCTATTAGGTATTTTTCAGCAGAAATTTTGCAGGACATAAGGGAGTGGCTTAATACATATTAAAGTGCTGAAAGGGAAAAAAAATTTACAAACAAGAACGCTCTACACACCAAAGTTATTATTCACAATTGAAGGAGAGATAGAGTTTCCTAGACAAGTAAAAACTATAGGAGTTCATCACCACTAAACCAGCCTTAAAAGAAATGTTTAAGAGTCTTCTTTAAACATAAAAAGAGTCATTACTAGAATTATGTGAAAGGAAAACATCACAGGTAAAGGCAAATATATAGTCAAAGCAGTGGAGTAGCCACTTTAAAAGCTACTATGAAGGTTAAAAGACAAAAGTAGTAAAATCAATAATAACTGCAATCAGTTAAGAGATATACAAAATAAAAAGATGTAAAATATGACATCAAAAGCAGAAAACCTGAGGAGAGTGCATAAAAATATTGTGTTTTTAGAATGCATTCAAACCTAAACAACTATCAGCTTAAAATAAAAATGTATATGAAAATCATGAAAAACAACCTACAATAGATAAACAAAAATAAAGTGAAAAGAACCCAAATGTAACACTAAAGAAAATCACCAAACCTACAAGGAAGAGACTAGGAGAAGAAAGAAACAGAGAAGGACTAGAAACATGAGCAGAAAACAATTAACAAAATAAGTATATACCTATCAATACCACTTTAAATGTAGATAGATTAAATGTACCAATCAAAAGATACAGGATACTTGAATGAACTGAAACAAAACAAGTCCCATTCATATATTGCCTAAAGGAGACCTGCTTCAAAAGAAAGGAGAGACACAGAATGAAAGTGAAGATATGGAAAAAGATATACTATACAAGAGGAAATGAAAAGAAAGCTAGAGTAGCTATGCTTATATCAGATGGAATAAGACTTTAAAACAAATACTGTTCTAAAAGACAAAGAAGAGTATTACATAATGATTTAGTCAATACAAGAAGAGGATATAACATTCCTAAGTATATATGAACCTAATATTATATATATGTAAATATGTAAACTACATATTTATAAATATATAAAGCAAATATTTGCAGATATAAAGAGAGAAATTGGCAACAATAGAATAACAGTGAGGTATTTTAATAACCCAGCTACATCCAGACAGAAATTTAATAAACATTGCCCTTGAATGATACATTGGACCAGATGAACATTTATTTATATATTCCATATAAATAAAACATTTCATCCAAAACCTGCAGAATATACTTTCTTTTCAAATGCACATGAAACACTCTCCGGGATAGACAGCATGTTAATCCACAAAATGAGGCTTAATAAATTTTTAAAGACAAATCATATCAAGCATTTTTTCTTACTGAAACAGTATGAAACTAGAAATCAATTATAAGAACAAACCTGGGGAAAACCCCACAAGCCTGGGGGGCTAAGGAACATGCTACTAACAACCAATGGGACAATGAAGAAATCAAATAGGATATCAAAAAATAACTTGAGACAAATGAAAATGGAAAGAGAACTTTCTAAAATCTACGGGATGCAGCAAAAGCAGTTATAAGAAGGAAGTGCACAGTAATACAAGACTATCTCAAGAAACAAGAAAAACCTCAAATAAACAATCTAACTGCATACCTAAAGGAACTAGAAAATGAAGAAAAAGAGCCCAAACTTAATACTAGTAGAGAAATAATCAATGTCAGTCTGTAAATAAATAAGAGACTGAAAAAAACAACAGAAAGATCAATTAAACTAACAGTTGGTTCTTTGAAAACACATACAAAATTAATAGACCTTCAGACAGACTCATCAAGAAAAAAATGAGGGAGGGCTCAAAATCAGAAATGAAAGAGATCAAGTTACATCTGATACCACAGAAATAATCATAAGCGACTACTATAAAAATTATATACCAAAAAATTGGGCAACATAGGAGAAATGGATAAATCCCTAGAAACAGAAAATCTCAGAAGACAGAACCAGAAAGAAACAGAAAATCTGGAGAGACTAATTACTAGTAATTAAATTGGATCACTAATCACAATAAGTGTCCACAAACTGAAGTCCAGAAACAGATAGCTTTACAGGTTAACTCTAGCAAACATTTAAAGAAGAGTTAATACCTATCCTTCTCAAAATATTTCAAAAAACTGAAGAGAGAGGAAAGCTCCCAGACTCATTCTATGAGGTCAGGATTGCCCTGGTACCAAAACTAGACAAAAACACTACAAAAAATTACAGGCCAATATCCTTTATGAACATTGGTGCCCAATTCCTCAACAAAATATTAGCAAAATAAATTCAACAATACATTAAAAGGATCATACACCATGATCAAGTGGGATTTACTCAAGAAATGCAAAGATGGTTCAATATCCACAAATTATTCAATGTGATACACTCTATTAACAAAACACAGGATAAAAATCATATGATCATCTCAAGAGATGCAGAAAAAGCATCTGACAAAATTTACATCCATTCTTAAAAAGAACTCTCAACAAAGTGGATATAGAGTGAATGTATCTTAACATGATAAGGGCTGTATATGACAAACCAACATCTAACACTATATTCAATGATGAAAAGCTAAAAAATTTTCCTTTAAGATCAGGAACCAGACAAGAATGCCCACTCTTGCTCCTTTTATTCAACATGGTTGACTAGGAATCAGATAAAAAAAGATATAAAAGGCATTCATTTTGAGAGAGAAGTAGAACTGTCACTATTTGCAGATAACATAGTTACAAAACCCTAAAGCCTCCACAAAAAAATTTTTAGAATAAATGAATTCAGTAAAGTCACAGGAATAAAAATTAATATACAGAAATCTGTTGATTTCTATACACTAATAATAATCTATCAGAAAGAGAAATTAATGAAATAATTCCATTTACAATTGCTTCAAAAAGAATAAAACACCTAGTAATAAATTTGACCAGGGATGTGAAAGATCTATATTCTGAAAACTTTAAGACACTGATGCTAGAAATTAAAGTCAACATAAATAAATGGAAAGATACCATGCTCATGAATTGGAAGAATTAATGTTGTTAAAATGTCCATGCTGCTCAAGTCAATCTACAGATTCAATGTAATCCCTATCAGAATATCCATGGTACCTTTTGCAGAACTATAACAAATAATCCTAAATTTCTATAGAACAAAGACCCCAAGCAGCCAAAGCAGTCTTGAAAAAGAAGAAGAAAGTTAGGAATACCATGCTCCCTGATTTGAAACTATACTATAAAACAATAGTAATCAACATACACGTGGATCAATGGAACAAAAAAGTTCAGAAATAAACCCACATGGATATGGCTAATCAAATTGCAACATGGGGTGAGGCAAGAGTCTACAATGGGGAAAAGAGGTTCTTGGGGAAAACTGGACAGCTACATTGAAAAGAATGAAATTAGACCTTTTTCTTACACCATATATGAAAATAAACTCAAATGGATTAAGATTTAAGCTTAAGACCTGAAACCATAAAATTTCTAGAAGAAAACTTAGGCAGTAAGTTCTTTGACGTTAGTTTTAGCAATATTTTTTTTGGATATGTTTCCTCAGGCAAGGACAACAAAAAGCAAAAATTAAAAAATGGGACTACACCAAACTAAAAAGCCTTGCACAGCAAAGCAAACCATTAATAGAACAAAAAGCAACTTACTGAATGGGAGAAGATATACGCAAATGATACATGCAATGAAAGGTTAATATCCAAGGTATATAAAGAACTCATATAACTCAATATAAAAAATGCAAACAATCCAATTAAGAAATGGACAGAGACTCTGAATAGACTTTTTTCCAAAGAAGACATCCAGATGGACAAAAAGCACATGAAAAGATGCTCAGCATCACTATTCATCAGGGAAATGCAAATCAAAACCTCAATGAGATACCATCTTACACCTTTCAGATTTGCTGTTATCAAAAAGACTAAATGATAAGTGTTGGTGAGGATGTGGAGAAAAGAAACTCTGAGGCACTGTTGTTAGGAATGTAAATTGGTACAGGCACTATGGAAAACAATATGGAAATTCCATGAAAAATTAAAAATAGCAACTCCATTTTTGGATATTTATGTGAAGTCAGTGAAAACACTAATTCAAAAAGATATATGCATTCCAATATTCCTTACAGTATTATTTACAATAGCCAAGATACAGAAGCAACCAAAGGGTCTGCTGATAAATGAATGTGTAAGAATGATGTGATACACACACACACACACACACACACACAAAATGAAATACTACTCAGCCATAAAAAGGAATGAAATCTTGCTATTTGTGTCAACACTGGTGGACCTAGAGAGTATTAGGCTAAGTAAAATAAGTTAGACAGCAAGAGATAAGTACCTTACAATTTCATTTATATGTAGAATCTAAAAAACAAAACCAATAAACAAACATATTAAAACAGAATCAGATTCATAGACACAAACTGGTGATTGAGAGGGTAGGGGGTGAGGGGACGAGTGAAATATGTGAAGAAGATTAAGATGTACAAACTACCAGTTATGAAATAAAGAAGTCACGGGGATGTAAAGCAATGGTGCAGGAAATACAGTCCATAATACTTTAATAACTTTGTATGGTGATAAATGGTAAGTAGACTTATCATGGTGATCAAGTTGTAGTTTACATACATGTCATTTTGAAATGTGTACAACTATAACTGATAAAATATAATAAACTATACTTCAACAAAAAAATAGTAAGGCAAATCCTTAAATTTGGCATTATTAAATTATGTATCATTAAAAGAAAAACATCTATATACATTTCAAAATTATATTTCATATTATAGGAAATAGTATAAGTATGTATCATATACATAATGCCAACTCACATAGTTCAGCCATTATTCACAATATACAGATTGAAAGTCAACAATTTATTTCCACTTTAGTGGAATGTTAGAAGGTGTCAAATAAGTGTGTTCTGTTCTATTATAAAAAATACTTCTTCCTAAGCATTCTCCTATTCTCATATATTTCTGCTTAAATTATTTTGGCCAGAATTGGAACACTAGCTATCTTTATATAGAAGAAAAGATGGGGAGATAAATATATTTAATTAGGTACATTTATAAGTTTTTTTTTTTTTTTTAAGGAAAACAAATATCAAGTAAGGAACTATTAGTATCTATCATAGGGAAAAAAAGTGAAACTTGCACTTTTAGAAGATTATAAATGGCAGATTGCTGGGTAAAGAGAAAAGCTTTAGACAAGACAAAGGTGAATCAACAAACTTAATTAGTGATTTCTTAAGTAGCAATGGAAGTAAAAAGCGATACAGGCATACCTTGTGTTATTGGGCTTTGCAGATATTGTGCTTTGTAGATACTGCACTTTTTAAAAATTGAAGATTTTTGGCAACCCTGCATCAAGCAATGTTATCCACGCTATTTTTCCAACAGCATGTGTTAACTGTGGGTCTCTGTGTCACATTTTGGTAATTTTTGCAGTATTTCAAACTTTTTCATTTTTATATGTTATGGTGATCTATGATCAGTGATCTTTGATGTTACGATAATTGTTTTGGGGCACCACAGACTGCACCCAGATAAAATGGCAGACTTAATAAATGTTGTGTGTTCTGACGGCCACTGGCCATTCCCCTGTCTTTTTTTTTTTTTTTTAATTTTTATTGGTGTATAGTTGATTTACGATGTTGCGTTAGTTTCTGCTCTACAGCAAAGTGCATCAGTTATACATATACATATATCCACTCTTTTTTAGATTTTTTTTCCCCATATAGGCCATTATAGAGTATTGTGTAGAGTTCCCTGTCCTATTACAGTAGGTCCTTATTAGTTATCTGTTTTATATACAGAAGTGTATATATGTCAATCCCAATCTCCCAATTTAACTTTCGCCCCTTATGCTCTCAGGTTTTCCTATTCCCTGAGATACAACGGTACTGAAATTAGGCCAGTTAATAACCCTACAATGGCCTCGAAGTATTGAAGTGAAAGCAAGAGTTGCACATCTCTCACTTTAAATGAAAAGTTAGAAATAATTCAGCTTAGTAGGGAAGGAACATTAAAATACAAGATAGGCTGAAACCTGGGCCTCTTCCATCAAAAAGTTAGCCACATTATTGCAAAGGAAAAATTCTTGAAGGAAATTAAAAGAGCTACTCCAGTGAACACACAAATAAGAAAGCAAAAGAGCCTTATTGCCGACATAGAGAAAGTTTTAGTGGTCTAGATAGAAGATCCAACCAGCCACAACATTACTCTAATTCAAAGCCTAATCCAAAGCAAGGCCCTAATGCTCTTCAATTTGTGAAGGCTGACAAGCGCGAGGAAGCTGCAAAAGAGAAGTTTGAAGGTGGCAGAAGTTGATTCATGCAGTTTAAAGAAAGAAGCCACCTCCATAATACAAAGGTGCAAGGTGAAGCGGCAAGTGCTGATGTGAAAGCTGCAGCAAGTTATCCAGAATATCTAGTAAGATAATTAATGAAAGCAGTTTTAATTAAACAACAGATTTTCAATGTAGACTAAACAGCCTTCTATCAGAAAAAGATGTCATCTAGGATTTTCTCAAGCAATGCAAAGCTGGTTCAAAATTTTTAAATCAATCAATGTAATTCAACACCATGAAAGAATAAAAGAGAATGTCACAATAAATATTATCTCAATCAATTCAGAAAAAGTGTGCTAATATTTAATATCCATTCAAAATAAAATTTCTTAACCTGGCAATAAAGTGGAGCTTTCTAATGAAATCAGAGATGAAGAAAAAGAAACCAAAATTATTGTATTAATTAATGTTGAAGTATATCATCTGAGGTCAGGACTGAAACAAACATACCCATTATCACCATTTCTAGTTTCCATTATTGTAGAAGGCAGGGCAAGTGCAATCATGCAAAAGAAGTGATTTTTTTTAATGGTTGTTATACATAGATTAGATGGTCAAATACACAGAAAATTTAAAAGAAATTATGAAGAACTGTTATAATCAGTAAATTGAGCCAAATTCCTGAATAAGAAATTAACATTCAAAAGTAATTGTATTTTACATGCCAGGAAGAAACACTTAGAAAATAAAATAATAAGGGATAACATGTATTCTAGGATCAAAAATTTTCAATGCCAAGGAACAAATCTCACAATGGTTATATAGGACTTCTACACAGAAAATTTAAATTACTGAGAAAATGTAAAGATAACCTAAATAAGTGGAGAGGTATCCTATGGTTGAGATTACAAAAGAGTAATTGCAGACAAGGAAATCCAAGGATAGAGCTGTGGAGTGTGTCAGTGTTTAGAGGTCATGGTGAAGAGAAGGAGAGATAGAGAAAGGAGAAAGTAAGTGTAAATTTGGTGCTATGTAAGCCAACCAAAATAAATATTTAAAGGGCAAGAGCTTGATCACCTGCATCAAAGGAGGCAGACATGTTCAGTGCAATAGATGTTGTGCAATGACCACTGGTAGCCTTCAAAAGAGCAATTAAATGACAATATTTTCAAGTAAGAATGAGAGAAAATCAAGATAGAGCATAAACTTAATATTTCTAATGTAGGGTTTTAGCACCTGAGGGTCAGGGGTCATCCTCTCTCTCTCCTACTCTTTCTTAGTCGCCCTATCCCTGTCTCTGTTTTTATACTGTGGAAAAAGTTTTGATATAGAAACAAGAAAGTGATAATGTGGAAGAGAAAACTGGAATTGCTACAGCAATATCCTAGAGCAGGTGAAACATTTAACTTTTTTAATATCTACACTGAAATAGCAAATTCACTAACACTACTATATACCATGTATATTCATCCACTGATATCCCAGCAGCAATTATGCCAATGTATCACATGCATTAAGACATGAAATAGAGTTACAGAAAAGAGACATCTATTGGATTGGCTATACAGTTATCACCATAACTGTAAACTTTATGTTGGCAGGTCATTACCACTCATGTTGCATAACATTATGTTTCAGTATTTTCATTATTATTTTAAAAAGTTGTCTTAAATGTAAAATTTAAAATCAGTTTTATTAATTTTTTCAAATAAGAATGTGAATATATAGTCTCTAAAGGAATCAGTAAAGTTTAATCACATAAAGTCTTCTGAAACTTAAGCCATCCCCCAACTCACTTAAAAAAACATAATTATGTTAATGTACGAATGTGCAAAAATATTCTCCTGAGACTGTTTCCAGGGGTAGAATTTTAGAGTCTAAAAGCAATCTCATTTTCAAGTCTTTTGTGATGTACTAAGAAATTAATGTTCACAAAAGTTGCAACAATTTATATAGCTATACGCAAAGCAAAAGTACTGTTTATCAGCAGTCTACACAACCCCACCTGGTTTTACTGGATTTTCTGGTATATATACATTTTTCTTTATGGGTCTGAACTTTCTCACCTCTCTTTAATACTTTTATGTATTTTGGACTTGAATCTGGTAATTTTTAAAAATACCTACTCACCTTTCTATATCAACATACCTATTATATGGATTTCTTTGACCAGTTTTGTATATATTTTAGTACTATCATCAATTAGTTTGGAGAAATCCTTGTATACAAAAAACAACATAGAAATTTATTGATCCTAGAGTAATGAAAATAAAAACAAAAGTAAACAAATGAGATCTAATTAAACTTAAAAGCTTTTGCACAGCAAAGGAAACCATAAACAAGATGAAAAGACAGCCTTCAGAATGGGAGAAAGTATTTGCAAATGAAGCAACTGACAAAGGATTAATCTCCAACATATAAAAACAACTCATTCAGCTCAATATCAAAAAACCCCAAATGAACAACTCAATCAAAAAATGGTCAGAAGACCTAGATAGTCATTTCTCCAAAGAAGACATAGACACAGGCAAGAGGTAGATGAAAAGATGTTCAACGTAACTAATTACTAAAGAAATGCAAATCAAAACTGCAATGAGGTATCACCTCACACCAGTCAAAATGGCCATCAGTCAAAATATCTACAAACAATAAATGCTGGAGAGGGTGTGGAGAAAAGGAAACCTCTTGCACTGTTGGTAGAAATGTAAATTGATACAGCCACTATGGAGAGCAGTAATGGAGGTTCCTTAAAAACTAAAACTAGAGTTACCATATGACCCAGCAATCCCACTACGAGGCATATACCCTGAGAAAACCATAATTCAAAAAGACACATGTACCCCAATGTTTACTGCAGCACTATTTACAATAGCCAGGACATGGAATCAATCTAAATGTCCACTGACAGATGAATAAAGAAGATGTGCTACATATATACAATGGAATATTACTCAGCCATACAAAGGAATGAAATTGGGTCATTTGTAGAGATATGGATGGATCTAGAGCCTGTCATGCAGAGTGAAGTAAGTCAGAAAGAAAAAAACATATATCGTATATTAACACATATATGCAGAATCTAGAAAAATGGTACAGATGAACCTATTTGAAAGGCAAGAATAGAAACAAAGACATAGAGAACAGACATCTGGACAGAAGGGGCAAGAGTGGGATAAATTGGGAGATTAGGATTTACATATATACAATACCAAGTGTAAAATAGATAGCTGCTATATAGCACAGAAAGCTCAGCTTGGTGCTCTGTGATAATCTAGATGGGTGGGATGGAAGGGGGTAGGAGGGAGGTCTAAAAGCAACGGGATATACGTATACATGTAGCTGATTCACTTTGTTGTACATCAGAAACTAACACAACATTGTAAAGTAATTATACTCCAATAAAAAAAAAGAAATTGAGAAAATACTGGATTCTTTTCTCTGACCAAGGCTTTAGGAGAAATTCAATAGGCCCATTGTTACAATACTGGATCTCCTTTTCAGTTTAGTAGCACTTCAATCTCTAAAAGCCATAACATCAATTCTGTCGTTTGAAATTAATCACAGGAATGGTCTACAAGACAGTAATGTTTGACTTGAAATGCTGCTCAGAGACCAAAATGTTCTTCCAACTTGTAATAGTTTGTGAGAGTTTGGGGATGCGAACTACAGTGTATTAACTCTGCTACACAGTGTAAACCATAGGGAACTGAAAGGTGCTTTTCCTCCTTATTCTTTTGAAGAAAAAAAAAAGAAGAAATATAGGCTTAAGTAGAAAGACAAAAAAACTGTATCATCTCTTTTTTTCCTTGACTTCTCAGAGATAACACGTTTCCTTTCATTGTCTTCTTAACATGATCATAGAAAAATTGTTTTGATCCTGGATTTTCAAAATGGGTGTTGCTTGAGTTATTTATGTATGTTGGACATTAATCCCTTATTGGTCTTATTATTTGCAAATATTTTCTCTCACTCAGTAGGTAGTCTTTTCATTTTGTCAATGGTTTTCTTTGCTGTGCAAAAGCTTTTAAGTTTAATTAGGTCCCATTTGTTTATTTTTGCTTTTATTTCCTTTATTTTAGGAGTGGGATCTAAAAACATATGGCTGCAATTCATGTCAAAGAGTATTCTGTTTTCCTCAAGAAGTTTTACAGTATCTAGTCTTACATTTAGGTTTTTAATCCATTTTGAGTTTATTTTTGTATATGGAGTTATTAGTTAATAGCTACACCACATTAACCAATTAAACAAAACAATATGATCATCTCAATAGATGCAGAAAAAGCTTTTGACAAAATTTAATATCCATTTGTGATAAAAACTCTCCAGAAAGCATGTGTAGAGGGAACATGCCTCAATATAATAAAGTCCATATATGACAAACATACAGCTAAGATCATACTCCATGGTTAAAAGCTGAAAGCATTCCCTCTAAGGTCAGGAACAAGACAAGGATGTCCACTCATGCTACTTTTATTCAACGTAGTTTTGGAAACACCAGACACAGCATTCCAACAACAACAACAAAAAAAAGAACCCAAATTTGAAAGGAGGAAGTAAAACTGTTACTGTTTTTAGATGACATGATACTAAATATATATAGAAAATCCTAAAAATGCCCCCAAAATCTACTAGAGCTCATCAATGAATTTGGTAAAGTTACAGAATACAAAATTAATAAACAGAAATCTGTTGCATTTCTATATACTAACAATGAAAGATAAGAAAGAGAAATTAAGGAAACAATCCCATTTACCATCATGTCAAAAAGAATAAAGTACCTAGGAATAGATCTACCTATGGAGGTAAAAGATCTGTACTTGGAAAAGTATAAGACATTTGTGAAAGAAATTGAAGATTACACAAAAAGATGCAAATATATAGCATGTTCTTGGATTGAAAGAATCCGTATAGTTAAAATGACCATACTACCCAAAGCTATCTACAGATTCAATGCAAAATCTACCAATGGCGTTTTTCACAGTACTAGAGTAAATAATTTTAAAATTTGTATGGAGACACAAAAGACCCAAAATAGCCAAAATAATCTTGAGAAAGAACAGAGCTGGAAGAAGCATGTCCCCTGACTTCAGGTTATATTATAAAGCTACGGTAATCAAAACAGTATGCTATTGGCACAAAAACCAGACACATATATCAATGGAACTGAATTGAGAGCCCAGAAATAAAGCCATGCCCTTACAGTCAGTTAATCTATGACAAAGGAGTTAAGGATATATGATGGGTAAAAGACAGTCTCTTCAATAAGTGATGCTATTATAACTGGACTGCTACATGTAAAGAATGAAATTAGAATATGCTCTAACACTATGCATTTTTTCTATCTATTTTAAATTATAAATTTAACTAAACTTATTTTGGTAATCTATTCACAAATATATGAATTGATTCATTATGCTATATATCTCAAACTTCTACTGTGTCTTTTATCAACTTTAAATAAAACTAAATAAGAAAAGAACTTTCTGACATTTGCCCAAACATGTACTATTTCTACCCATCTACATCTATAGATAGTTGTAAAAAATATTTTGTTTTATTATCACTTCTGCTAGTTTGGGTATATTATTTAATATCTCAGAGATTTAGCTCTTTGCCTTAAAATGTGAGATTATGAAATCCGCTTTAGTTAACTCACATGAATTGTAAAGTAACATGATAAATATGCAGAAGTTTTGGAATTCACAATCTTTAATTTCTTAAGGATTACAGTTTTCACAATTTTATTCTGCTTAGCTAGATTTGCATCAGGAAAATATAAAGTTCTTTTTTAAGCCAAAATCTTGAATTTGGCTAATTTTTTTGAAAATATCCTGACCATTAAGTTGATGATTTGATTAAGGGTTTGAAAATCAATACTTGAAATATCGATACAGTTGAGAAAATAATATTAGTAAAGTAGAAAATTCCTCAGGGCTTGCTAGGAAAATGCATCATAGTCTAACATGACATTATTGAATAGAGGGGTTAGCAGCCAACTAATTGGTAATTTCAGTCAACTACAATTCACCATATTTCACATGCTTAGGTTTTTTTCTTAATTAACTATAAATAATTCTACTCAACTACAAACAGTATAAATTTAAAATACCAATTATACTTCATCTTGTGTCAAGTCCTTAAGATCGGTGAAATCTTAGATTTCTAATATAGAAATTTAATCTAAATTTGCAGACCTGCACAGTCCAAGAAGTGCCCATAATTATTGTTTTTTAAAGCTCTTTATTGGAATATAATTGCTTTACACTGTTGTGCCAATTTTTGAGGTACACCAAAGCGAATCAGCTTTATTTATACATATGTCCTCATATCCCCTTCCTCCCATAATTCCCTCCAACCCTCCATATCCTGGCCCTTTAAATTATCACCCATCATGGAGTTTATTTCCCTATGCTATGCAGCAGCTTCCCACTAGCTATCTATATTACATTTGATAGTGTACATACATCGATGCTACTCTCTCAATTCACCCCCGCTGCCGGGGCCAGCCGGCAAAGTCGATCAGGTCCGGCGATGAGCTTGATGCGGCTAAGAAAATTAAAGAGACAGACACAGAATGGGGTCGAGAGGATCAGAAGCTCACAGGCAACTGATACTGAACTTTATTTAGTACAAGCTTATATATGATTTTTGTCAAGGAGGAGAAAGAAAAAAAGGATTCTTGCAAGACATATGTCTGTCACTCTTTAAGATAAAGCTCAACTCAACAATCTAAAACATCCTGTTATCTTGTATTTGCTTTGGGACAATTGTAAATCTTTATGATTGCATGCATCACTAACTATATGCTTAAACAGTAAATTCCTAAGGAACAAACATCAAGGAGACTGAGTACACAGCACGTTTCACAGAAGCAGATGCGTTCTTTAAGGCACGTAGCCAGTAGGTCAGGGGTGGCAGAACAGAGAGCTATGCTTGCCCAGGCAAGCCTAGGCAAGCCCTTAAAATAAGGCAGCTCCCAGGGCTATGTCCTGGAGACCAGGGCCCCTTGTTGGGGGCAACTATGGAAACCAGGACCCCTGTTCAGGGCAGCTCGCTGCACCCCGCTTCCCTTTTGTACCCCCCACCCCATGTCCTCAAGTCTGTTCTCTACATCTGCATCTTTATTCTTGCCCTGTCACTGTGTTCATCAGTACTTTTTTTTTTTTTTTTTTAAGATTCCATATATATGAGTTAGCATATGGTATTTCTTTTTCTCTTTCTGGCTTACTTTGCCCTATATGACAGATTCTAGGTCTATCCACCTCAACACAAATAACTCAATTTCATTCTTTTTTTATGGCTGAATAATATTCCATTGTATATATGTGCCACATCTTCTTTATCCATTCATCTGTTGATGGGCATTTAGGTTGCTTCCATGTCCTGGCTATTGTAAATAGTGCTGCAATGAACATTATGGTACATGTTTCTTTTTAGATTATGGTTTTCTCTGGGTATATGCCCAGTATTGGGATTACTGGATCATATGGTAGTACTATTTTTAGTTTTTTAAGGAACCTCCAAACTGTTTTCCATGTGGTTGTACCAGGTTACATTCTCACCAACACTGCAGGAGGGTGCCTGTTTCTCCACACCCTCCCCAAAAAGCAAATAACCCAGTCCACAAATGTGTGGAAGACCTAAATAGACATTTCTCCAAAGAATACATGCAGATGGCTAACAAACACATGAAAAGATGCTCAACATCACTAATCATTAGAGAAATGCAAGTCAAAGCCACAAGGAGGTATCCCCTCACACAGCTAGAAGAACCATCAAAAATCTAGAAACAATAAGTTTCTAGATAATTATTAAGATATTTGGTATTGTAGGAAGAGAATCAAGATGGCAGAGTAGGAGGACATGCACTCACTCCCTCTGGCAAGAGCACCGGAATTACAACTAACTGCTGAACAATCATTGACAGAAAGACACTGGAACTCACCAAAAAAAAACACTCCACATCCAGAGACAAAAGAGAAGCCACAATGAGACGGTAGGAGGGGCGCAATCGCGTTAAAATCAAATCCCATAAATGCTGATGGGTGACTCACAAGCTGGAGAACAGTTATACTGCAGAAGTCCTGAGGGTTCTGAGCCCCGCGTCAGGCTTCCTAACCTGGGGGTTCAGCAATGGGAGGAGGAATGCCCAGAGAATCAGACTTTGAAAGCCAGCAGGATTTGATTGCAAGACCTCCACAGGACTGGGGGAAATGGAGACTCTTCTCTTGGAGGGCACACCAAAAAGTGTGCACACCAGGACCCAGGGGGAAGGAGAAGTGACCCCATAGGAGACTGAACCAGACCTACATGCTGGTGTTGGAGGGTTGCCTGCAGAGGTGAGGGGCAGCTGTGGCTGAGGAGACAGGGGCATTGGTGGCAGGGGTTCTGAGAAGTGCTCATTGGCATTAGCCCTCCCAGAGTCCACCATTAGCCCCACCAAAGAGCCTGTAAGCGCTAGTGCTGGGTCGCCTTAGGCCAAATGACCACCAGGATGGGAACACAGCCCCACCCATTGGCAGACAAGCAGATTATAGTGTCACGGAGCTCCGCCCACCAAATCAGATTAAAGTTTTACTGAGCTCCGCCCATCCAGCCCAACCCACCATCAGTCCCTCCCATCAGGAAGCACCCACGAGCCTCCTAGATAGCTTCCTCCACAAGGGGGTAGACAGCAACATCAAGCAGTATCAGCAGTATTTCGTCTTGTGGAACTGAAAACCACAGCCACAGAAAGACAGAGAAAATGAAAAGGCAAAAGACTTTATACCAGATGAAGGGACGAGATAAAATACCAGAAAAATAACTAAATGAAGAGGAGATGGGCACCCTTCCAGAAAAAGAATTCAGAATAATGATGGTGAAGATGATCCAGGACTTTGAAAAAAGACTGGATGCAAAGATCGAAAAGTTGCAAGAAAACTTTACCAAAGACCTAGAAGAATTAAAGAACAAACTGAGATATGCAACACAATAACTGAAATGAAAAATACACTAGAAGGAACCAATAGCATATTAACTGAGGCAGAAGGGCAAATAAGTGACCTGGAAGACAGAATGGGGATAATAACTGGTGCAGAAAAGAATAAAGAAAAAAGAATGAAAAGAACTGAAGACAGCCTAAGAGACGTCTGAGACAATGTTAAACACACCAACATTCACAGTATAGGGGTCCCAGAAGGAGAAGAGAGAGAGAAAGGACCCGAGAAAATACTGGAAGAGATTCTAGTTGAAAACTTCCCTAACATGGGAAAGGAATAGCTACTCAAGTCCAGGAAGCGCAGAGAGTCCCAGGCAGGATAAACCCAAGGAGAAACACGCCAAGACACATAGTAGTCAAACTGACAAAAATTAAAGACAGAGAAAAGGTATTGAAAGCAACAAGGGAAAAACGACAAATACCATACAAGGGAACTCCCATGAGGTTGACAGCTGATTTCTCAGCAGAAACTCTGCAAGCCAGAAGGGAGTGGCAGGATATATTTCAAGTGATGAAAGGGAAGAACCTACAACCAAGAATACTCTACCCAGCAAGGATCTCATTCAGATTCGATGGAGAAATCAAAAGCTTTACAGACAAGCAACAGCTAAGAGGATTCACACCACAAACCAACCCTACAACAAATGCTAAAGGAACTTCTCTAAGCAGGAAACATAAGAGAAGAAAAGGACCTACAGAAACAGAAAAAAACAAGTAAGAAAATGGTAATAGGAACATACATATTGATAATTACCTTGAATGTAAATGGACTAAATGCACCAACCAAAAGACAAAGACTGGCTGAATGGATACAAAAACAAGACCCATATCTATGCTGTCTAGAAGGGACCCACTTCAGACCTAGGGACATGTACAGACTAAAAGTGAGGGGATGGAAAAAGATATTCCATGCAAATGGAAAACAAAAGAAAGCTGGAGTAGCGATACTCACATCAGATAAAATAGACTTTAAAATAAAAAATGGTATAAGAGACAAAAACGGACACTACATAAAGACTGAGGGATCCATCCAAGAAGAAGAGATAACAGTTATAAATATATATGCACCCAATATAGGAGCACCTCAATACATAAGGCAAATGCTAACAACTATGAAAGAGTAAATCGACAGTAACACAATTATAGTGGGGGACTTTAACACCCCACTTACACCAATGGACAGATCATCCACACAGAAAATTAATAAGGAAACACAAGCTTTAAATGACACAATTAACCAGCTTGATTTAACAGATATCTATAGGACATTACATCCCAAAACAGCAGATTACATGTTCTTCTCAAGTGCACATGGAACATTCTCCAGGATAGATCACATTTTGGGTCACAAATCAAGCCTTGGTAAATACAAGAAAACTGAAATCATATCAAGCATCTTTTCTGACCACAATGCTATGAGATTAGAAATCAATTACAGGAAAAAAACTGTAAAAAACACAAACACATGGAGGCTAAACAATATGCTACTAAATAACCAAGAGATCACTGAAGAAATCAAAGAGGAAATAAAATACCTAGAGACAAATGACAATGCAAACACAATGATCCAAAACCTATGGGATGCAGCAAAGGCAGTTCTAAGAGGGAAGTTTATAGCAATACAATCCTACCTCAAGAAACAATGAAAATCCCAAATAATCTAACCTTACACCTAAAGAAACTAAAGAAGAGCAAACAAAACCCAAAGTTAGTACACGGAGAGAAATCATAAAGATCAGAGCAGAAATAAATGACATAGAAACAAAGAAAATAATAGCAGAAATCAACAAAACTAAAAGCTAGTTCTTTGAGAAGATAAATAAAATTGGTAAACCTCTAACAAGACGCATCAAGAAAAAGAGGAAGAGGACTCAAATCAATAAAATTAGAAACGGAACAGGAGACGTTACAACAGACACCACAGAAATAAAAAGCACCATAAGAGATTACTACAAGCAACTATATGCCAATAAAATGGACAACCTGGATGAAATGGACAGATTCTTAGAAAGGTATAACCTTCCAAGACTGAATCAGGAAGAAACAGAAAATATGAACAGACCAATCACAAGGAATGAAATTGAAACTGGGATTAAAAATCTCCCAACAAAAGTCCAGGACCAGATGGATTCACAGGTGAATTTTATCAAGCATTTAGAGAAGAGCTAACACCCATCCTTCTCAAACTCTTCCAAAACACTGCAGAGGAAGGAACACTCCCAAACTCATTTTATGAGGCCACCATCACCCTGATACCAAATCAGACAATGATACTACAAAAAAAGAAAACTACAGACCAATATCACTGATGAATTTAGATGCAAAATCCTCAACAAAATACTAGCCAACAGACTGCAACAACACATTAAAAGGATCATACACCATGATCAAATGGGATTTATCCCTGGAATGCAAGGATTCTTCAATATATGCAAAAATCAATGCAATACACCACATTAACAAATTGAAGGATAAAAACCACATGATCCTCTCCATAGATGAAGAAAAAGCTTCTGACAAAATTCAACACCCATTTATGATAAAAACTCTCCAGAAGGTGGGCACAGAGGGAACCTACTTCAACATAATAAAGGCCATATATGACAAACCCACAGCAAACATCATTCTCAATGGTGAAAAACTGCAAGCATTTCCTCTAAGATCAGAAATAAGACAAGGATGTCCAGTTTCGCCACTACTATTCAACATAGTTTTGGAAGTCCTTACCACAGCAATCAGAGAAGAAAAAGAAATAAAAGGAATCCAAATTGGAAAAGAAGTAAAACTGTCACTGCTCACAGATGACATGATACTATACATAGAAAATCCTAAAGATGCCACCAGAAAACTACCTGAGCTAATCAATGAATTTCGGAAAGTTGCAGGATACAAAATTAACACACAGAAATCTCTTGCATCTCTATACACTAACAATGAAAGTTCAGAAAGAGAAATTAAGGAAACAATTCCTTTCACCACTGCAACAAAAAGAATAAAATACCTAGGAATAAACCTCACCAAGGAGGTAAAAGACCTGTACTCAGAAAAGTATAAGACACTAATGAAAGAAATCAAAGAAGACACAAACAAATGGAGGGACATACCATGTTCTTGGATTGGAAGAATCAACATTGTGAAAATGACTATATCACCGAAAGCAATTTCCAGATTCAATGCAATCCCGATCAAATTACCAATGGCATTTTTTTTTCTTTTTTTTTGGCACACGGGCTTAGTTGCTCTGCGGCATGTGGGATCTTCCTGGAGCTGGGATCGAACCCGTGACCTCTGCATTGGCAGGCAGACTCTCAACCACTCTGCCACCTAGGAAGCCCACCAATGGCATTTTTCACAGAACTAGAACAAGAAATTTTACAATTTGTATGGAGACACAAAAGACCCTGAATAACCAAAGCAATCTTGAGAAGGAAAGACGGAGATGGTGGAATCAGGCTTCCTGACTTCAGGCTATACTCAAGGCTACAGTGATCAAGACACTGTGGTACCAGCACAAAAAACAGAAACATAGATCAATGGAACAGGATAGAAAACCCAGAGATAAACTATGGTCAACTAACCTATGACAAAGGAGACAAGGTTATACAATGGAGAAAAGGCAGCCTCTTCAATAAGTGGTGCTGGGAAAACTGGACAGCTACATGGAAAAGAATGAAATTAGAACACTCCCTAACACCATACACAAAAATAAACTCCAAATGGATTAAAGACCTAAATGTAAGGCCAGACACTATAAAAATCCTAGAGGAAAACATAGGAAGAACACTCTTTGATGTAAATAACAGCAAGATCTTTTTTGATCCACCCTCTAGAGTAACGGAAATAAAAGCAAAAATAAATGTGGGACCTAATGAAACTTCAAAGCTTCCGCACAGCAAAGGAAACTATAAGCAAGACGAAAAGACAATCCTCAGAATGGGAGAAAATATTTGCAAACGAATCAACAGACAAAGGATTAATCCCTAAAATATATAAACAGTTCATCCAGCTCAATATCAAAAAAAGAAACAACCCAATCAAAAAATGGGCAGAAGACCGAAATAGCCATTTCTCCAAAGAAGACATATGGATGGCCAAGAGGCACATGAAAAGCTGTTCAAAATCACTAATTCTTAGAGAAATGCAAATCAGAATTCTTAGAGAAATGCAAATCAAAATCACCTCACACCAGTTAGAATGGGCATTATCAGAAAATCGACCAACAGTAAATGCTGGAGAGGGTGTGGAGAAAAGGGAATGCTCTTGCACTGTTGGTGGGAATGTAAACTGATACAGCCACTATGGAGAACAGTATGCAGGTTCCTTGCAAAACTAAAAATAGAGTTACCACATGACCCAGCAATCCCACTGCTGGGCATATACCCAGAGAACACCACAATTCAAAAAGACACATGCACCCCTATGTTCATTGCAGCACTATTTACAACAGCCAGGACATGGAAGCAACCTAAATGTCCATCAACAGATGAATGGATAAAAAAGATGTGGTACACATATACAATGGAATATTACTCAGTTGTAAAAAGCAATGAAACTGGGACATTTGTAGAGACATGGATGGACCTAGAGACTGTCATACAGAGTGAAGTAAGAAAGAGAAAAACAAATATCGTATATTAACACATATATGTGGAATCTAGAAAAATGGTACAACTCAACTGGCTTGCAAGGCAGAAATATAGACACAGATGTAGAGAACAGACATATGGACACCAAGTGGGGAAAGCGGGCAGGGTTGGGAGGAAAGAATTGGGAGATTGGGATACCAAATTGTACACTCTAAATACATGCAGTTTATTGTATATTAAAAAAAAATTTGGCATTGTAGATGGATCTTCACAAGTTACAACTTGATAATTATTTTTAAAACTTATTACTTCCAAAATTTTCTTTTTTAACAAAATTAAGACTGTTCCAGAAGATGCTTCACATATGTTTTCAACGAAATACAAATTAAAATCACACTGAAATACTACTACTATACAATGTATTAGAATTGCTAAAATCCAGAACAATTACCACACAAAACACTGTGGTGGATGAGAAGAAACAGTAACCCTCATTCATTGCTGGTGGGAAAACAAGATGGTACAGCCATTTTGAAAGACAGTTTGAGGGTTTCCTATAAAAGTAAACATACTTTTACCATATCCAGCAATCTATCACACTCCTAGGTATTTACCCAAAAGAGTTGAAAACTTATGTCCGCACTTAAACCTGTACAAGGATGTTTATAGCAGCTTTATTCATAATTGCCAAAATTCAGAAACAACAAGATGTCCTTCAGCAGGCGAATGTATAAATTGTGGTGTATTTTGGCAATGGACTACTACTCAACATTAAAAATAAATGAGCTCCTAAGCCATGAAAATACATGGAGGAATTAAATGTGTATTACTAAGTGATAAAGCCAATCTGAAAAGGATACATACTATATAATTCCAATTATATGACTTTCTGGAAAAGGCAGAACTATGCAGAAAAAAGATCAGCTGGTTTTAAAGTAAAACTGTTTCTCATTCAGAGCCTGCGTCTCCAGAAAACAAGAATCTCCAAGAAGGAAATGGCTTCTGCAAAAAGATCATTTCCATGGCTTTGATTGTAAGCATAGCCATGGGGTAAAGTTCAGGTAAAGGGTACAGCTATAAGATCTTTTATTGAGACACCAGGAAGATTTAAGAGATTACCTCATATATGCTTTCAGCTAGACACAAAGACTTTCAAGAATATTAAGACTGTACCTTGTACCAACTGAATAATTTAGGTTTAAAATTCTTCAGGAACATATCCCACAGCACTTTGACTCATAGCCTAAGGTATAGCATAGGTATGCTGATGCAGGATTCCATATTTTCTATGTTTACATGTTACTTTCTGGGAATAAGTAAAGCAGATATTTTTTAAAGCTATTAGGTTAATACAGTGATGTAAATCATTGAAAAAATATCAATTATTAATTGGAGAATTTTTTTTTACTATTTAAAGATAATCCAGGTTCTAGTAAAAGATAGTGATTTAGGAGGATCCTGAATTCCTCCCATGGGCACACCAAATCTATAGCTACATATAAAACAAATTCCTCTGAAATCAACCAAAAAACTATCTGAGTGACACCTACATATTGGGCAAACAAGAAAAAACCCACATCAAGTGGGTAGGAAAGGATGAGACACACAATACCACCAGAATTCCCACCCCTGCACAGCAACCTGAAATTGGGAGGGAACTCAGAACCCTGAGTTTCTCCCTGAGGAGTGAGGTGTTTGAATCCCACATCTGGTACCCCAACTTTTAAAACCCACACCTTAGACACAAGCCCCTAAAACATCTAGCTGTGAAAGCCAGCAGGGCTTGCATCCACAAAACCCACACAGCTATAGTGAACTGAGAAAGAGCTCTTAAAGGACTTGTGTGCATACACTCACACCCCAGGACCCAGCACAGAGGCAGTCAACTGAAATGCAGCCAGACATCATGTGATAGAGGTTTATCTGCTTGTATTAAAACACCAGACTTAGGGGCAAGCATCGAATTTCACACACATGTAGGGACCTACTGCAACACCTTTCAAAGTTGGAGGCTGCAGGACACTATCTTCGCACTCTCCATGTGTCTCACTCCAGCTCACCTGTATCTCCTGGAAGAAGCTTGCACACTTGTCTGGCTACCTGCTTTTCCAACTATTGCCCAGCAGATACCTCTAGATTGCCTGGCTCCAGTGGCCACTGGGGTTTATGCTCATGAATCCCGCATGATTGTAACAAATGAATGAGTTATTAACTGACTACCATACCCAAGGCATATCAGATAGGAAACAGACTTAGGCACCCAGTCTTTCTGCGAAAGCTTGCTAGCTTATCTTCATAACTGAGACCTGAGTGGCTAGGCTTCTAATTAAACACACATTATAGGGCTGAATGCAATCCTTTCCACAGACTTCAGAGGGCAGATGCTATCTTTGCACACTCCCTCTGTCATGCTCCAGGGCATCAGTTTCTCCTGAAGGGGAGCTTGTACTCATGTCTAATACTATGATTTTTTTCTGTCTGATGCCCTTGTTTTCTGATTGCCACTCAGGGAATGTCCCCTGGTTCCCTTCCCCTGATAGCCAGTGTAGCTCACGTTCATGAGTTGAATGAGAGAGTACAAAAATAAATAAACAAATAAATCACAAAAACACAACAGTTCTTAACTGGCTATCACCCCAGGGCTCAGTGCAGAGGGAGCAGATAGAAAAACATCTCTTCATCTTCCCCTGAAAGCAGTATATTTGCATAATTTAAAACCCTGCTGCATGAGGGTCTGGCTTTCAATCAGCCTGAATCTAGGTGGTGACTCAGATCTACCCTTTGGGATACTGATACTCTGGGTTGTCATGTCACAGCCTCAAATACTGGGAGCCACTAAAAATAAAACAGGTTGCTTGGACAATCACAAAGGTTTGAGAGTCAACCAAGAACTATGGCAGAGTTGAACAGTAAATATCTCCTATATAAGGCCACTCCTTCAAGAAGGCAGAGGTGGTTGTTTAATCTAATGCATAGAAACAAATACAGAGAGTCAAGGAATATGAAGGAACATAAGAATATGTTCCAAATTAAAGAACAAGATAAAACCTCTGAAAAATACATTAATGAAACAGAGATAGGTGACTT
Organism: Hippopotamus amphibius kiboko; assembly: GCF_030028045.1. NCBI lineage: Eukaryota > Metazoa > Chordata > Mammalia > Artiodactyla > Hippopotamidae > Hippopotamus > Hippopotamus amphibius. Next base: position 69,465,638 of record NC_080198.1, on the reverse strand, counting down.
ACATGAAAGACTAAGAATCGTCATAAAGATGTTCATGGAACTCAGGACAAAAATGTGTGAACAAAGTGAGAATCTGAACAAAAAGCTAGAATACAAGAAAATACCAACCAGAAGTCACAGAGATGAACAATGCATGAACTACACTTAACAATACACTAAAGGGATACACTAGGTAAACAAAAGAAAGGATGACTGAATTCAAAGATAGGGAATTGGAACTTATACAAATGAGAAAAGAAAAAAGAAAGAAAAAGTAAAAGAGTGAAGATAGCTTAATGAACTTAGGGAAAATAACAGGTGGACTAACATTTGCATTATAGGTGTCCCAGAATGAAAGAGAGAGGAAGCGGGGGCAGAAATCTTATTAAAATAATGGATGAAAAATTCCCATAAGCTTGGGAAGGAAATAGACATCTAGATCCAGGAAGCCCAGATAATCCAAATAAAATGAACCCAAAGAGATCCACAGCAGGACACATTGTAATTAGAGTGCCAAAAGTTAAAAAGAATCAAGAGAAGCTCAAGAGAAAAAACAGTAAGAGAAAAATGACTTGCTATATACAAGGCAACTTATATAAGATTATCAGCAGATTTCCAGCAGAAACTTTGCAGGCCAAAAGGGAGTGGCACAATATATTCAAAGTGCTGGAAAAAAATAAGAAAGAAACTGCCAACCACTAATACTCTCAACAAAGTTGTCATTGAGAGTTGCAGAGATAAGTTTTTCAGACAAGCAAACTAACAGATTTCATCACAACTAGATTGGTCTTATAAAAAATGTTAAAGGGAATTTTGTTATTATTTATTTAAAAAATGTTATTGAAGTACGGTTGATTTAAGATATTATATTGGTTTCTGATGTACAGCATGGTGATTCAAATTTTTTATAGATTATACTCCATTTAAAATTATTAAAAATAATAAGTATGTCTCCCTTGCTGTCCTTGTTCCTTATTTATTTTATGCATAGTAGTTTGTATCTCTTAATCCCATACCCCTATCTTGCCCCTGCACCCTCCCCTCTTCTCATAGGTATCCACTAGTTTGTTTTCTGTATCTGTGAGTCTGTTTCTGTTTTGTTACATGTATTTGTTTGTTTTAGTTTTTAGATTCCATTAAGTGATAACAGATTATTTGCCTTTCTCTGACATATTTCACTAAGCATAATACTCTGCAGGTTCTAGTATGTTGTTGAAAATGGCAGAACTTCATTCTTTTTATGGCTGAGTAATATTCCAGTGTGTGTGTGTATGGCTATTATAAATAATGCTGCTATGAACATTGGGGTGCATGTATCTTTCCAAATTAATGTTTCTGTTTCCTATGGATATATACCCAGCAGTGGAATTGTTATATGATATGTTAATTCAATTTTATTTTTTTGAAGAACCTCAATATTGTTTTCCATAGTAGATGGAAACTACTAGAGCTCATCAATGAATTCAGTAAAGTTGCAGGATAGAAAATTAATATATAAATCTGTTACTTTTCTATACACTAATAATAAACTATCAGAAACATAAAGCAAGAAAATGTTCCTGTTTAAAATCTCATCAAAAAGAATAAACTATCTAGGAATAAACTTAACCAAAGTGGTGAAAGACCTACACTCTGAAAACCATAAAGCACTGATGAAAGAAATTTAAGATGATACAAAGAAATGAAAAATACCCTGTGTTTTTGGATTGCAACAATTAATAGTGTTAAAATATCCATACTACCCAAAGCAATCTACATATTTAATACAGTCCCCATCAAAATACCAATGGCATTTTTCACAGAACTAGAAAAAATAATCCTCAAGTTTATACAGAACCACAAAAGATCCCAAATGCCAAAGCAATCTTGAGAGAAAAGAGCAAAGCTGGAGACATCACACTCCCTGACTTTATACTACAAAGCTACAGTAATGTAAACAGCTTGTTATTGGCACAAAAGCAGACATATACATCAATGGAACACAATAGAGAGCCCATAAATAAACTCATGCACTTATGGTCAATTAATCCATGAAAAAGGAGTCAAGAATATACATTGGAGAAAAGACAGTCTCTTCACTAAGTGGTGCTGGGAAAATGGGACAACTACATGAAAAAGAATTAAATAGGAAATTTTCTCATACCATATACAAAAATAAACTTAATAAAAAAAGACTTTAAGACACTGACTGTAATAAGGGACAAAGTAGTTCATTACAAAATGATAAAGATTGTATATAATAAGAGAAGAATTGTAATTATTTATGCACCCAACAGAGGAGTACCTAGGTATATAAAGTAAATATTAACAAAACTAAAGAGTGAAATAGCAACAATTGTAGGGAACTTTAATACCCCATTTTCATCAATGGCTAAATTATCCATACAAAAATCAATAAGGAAACACTGTAAATAAATGACACCTTACCAGATAGACTAAACAGACATATACAGAACATTCCATCCAAAAGCAACAGAATACACATTTTTCTCACACTAACATGGCATGTTCTCCTGGATAGATCATATGTAAAGCCACAAAAAAGTCTTAATAAATTTAAGATGGAAATAATTTCAATCATCTTTTCTGAACACAATGGTATGAAACTAGAAATCAATTACAAGAAGAAAACAAAATTCACATATATATAGAGATTAAGTAACATACTACTGATCAGAATAGGTCAATGAAGAAATCAAGAGGGAAATAAAAAATAACTTGAGAAAAATGAAAATCAACATATCAAAACTTGTGGGATGCAGCAAAAGCAGTTATAATAAGAAAGTTCAGAGAGATAAATGTCTATGTCAAGAAATTAAAAAGAGATAAATAAGCACCTAAATTTATACTCAGGAATTAGACAAAGAAGAGAAAATAAGCCAAAAGTTAGTAAAAGAAGAAAATAAGGAAATCAGGGCAGAAATAGAGACCAAAAAAAAAGACAATAGAAAATATTAGTGGAATAAAGAGCTGCTTTTTTTTTCCTGAAAAAAATAACAAAATAAGCAAAACTATAGGTAGACTTGCCAAGAAAAACAAAGAATTCAAATAAATAGAATTAGAAATGAAAGAGATGTTATAACTGATACCACAGAATTACAAAAGATCTTAAGATACTACTATAAGCAATTATATGCCAACAAAGTGGACCACCTTAAAGAAGTGGATACATTCCTAGAAACATATAACCTAGAAAGTCTGAATCATGAAGGTACAGAATATCTGAACAAACTGATTACTAGGTAAAGAGAGTGAATAAGTCATCAAAAAGTTCCCAACAATAAACGCTGAGGCCCAAAAGCCTTCACTGGTAAATTCCACCAAACATTGAAAAAAGAATACCAATTGTTCTCAAATTCTTCCAAAAAATTAAAGAGGAGGGAACTCTTCAAACTCATCTTAGCAGGCCAGCATTAGCCTGATACCAAAACCTGACAAGGATGACATACATACACAAAAAGAAAATCACAGGCCTATATCATATCACCTCACTAGATGCAGAAAAAGCAGTAGACAAAATTCAACATCCATTTATGATAAAAAAAAAAGCCTCATCAACAAAGTGGTTATAGAGGAAACAAAACGTAACATAATAAAAGTCATATATAATAATTCTACAGCTAATATATTCAAAGGTAAAAAGTTGAAAGCTTTTCCTCTAGGATCAGGGACAAGACAAGTCTGCCCATTCTCACAATGTTTATTAAACACAGTATTGGAAGTCATAGCCACACCAATGATACCAAAAAAAGAAAAAAAGAGAAGTAAAAACAACCAAATAGGAAAAGAAGACGTAAAAATACCACCATTCTTAGATGACATGATATTATATACAGAAAACACTAGAGACACCAAGAAAACCGTTAAAACTAATACCAAATTCAGTAAAGATGCAGGATACAAAATCAATAGATGAAAATCAACTGTTTATATATGGTAATTACAAAGTATCAGAAAGAGAAATTAAGAAAAAATCTCATTTACAATTGCATCAAAAAGAATAAAATAGGTAAGGTTGTGAAAGACATGTACCCTGAAAACTGTAAGAAATCGATGAAAGAAATGAAGACGACATATAGAAAAAGGAAATATTTCTATATTCATTGATTGGAAGAATTAATACTATTAAAATGTCCATTCTATTTAAAACACTCTACAGATTCAAAAAGCAATCTCAGTCAAAATTCCAAAGTGATTTTTTCACAAAAATAGAACAATCCTAAAATTGGTATAGAGCCATAGAAGATCTGAATAGCTGAAGCAATCTTGAAAAAGAACAGCAAAGCTGGAGATATCATGCTCACTGATTTATAACTACAAAGTGAAGTTATAGTAATCAAATCAGTATGATACTGGCATAAAAAAGGACACACTGATCATTTGAACAGAATCAAGCACCCAGAAGTAAATGCAAGCATATATGGACAATTAATTTAAAATAAAGAAGCCTAGCATATACAATAGGGAAAGGATACTCTCTTCAATAAATGGCATTAGAAAACTGAACAGCCACATGCAAAACAATGAATCTTTACCACTCTCTTACAGCACACATAAAAATGAACTAAAAATGAATTAAAACTTGAACATAAAACCTAAAACAATAGAACTATTAGAAGAAAACAAGCTTCTTGACATTGGTCTTGTCAGTAGTATTTTGCATTTCATACCAAAAGCAGAAGAAGCTAAATAAAAAATAAAGAAGTGGGACTATAACTGAATATAAAGCTTCTGCACAAGAAAGGAATCTATCAACAAAATGAAGAGGTAACCTACAGAATAAGAGAAAATATTTGGAAATCATGTGTCTGATAAGGGGTTAATATCCACAATGTATAAGGAATTAATCTAACTCAATACCAAAAACAAACAAAAAAATCAAACAATGCAATTAAAAAATGAGAAGATCTGAGTGCACACTTTTCTATTGAAGACCTATAAGATGGTCAACAGGTACATGAAAAGGTCCTCAATATCACATATAATCAAGGAAATGCAAATCAAAACTGGTTTGAGATATCTCACACCTGTTAGAATGCTTATTTTCAAAAAGACAACAAGGATGTTGTGGGAAGGGAACATTCGGACACTGTTAGTGGGAATGTAAATTGGTGCAGCCCCTATGAAAAACAGTAAGGAGGCTCCTCAAAAATTTAAAAGTGGGGGGGGAGTCAAGGAAGGGAGGGAATACGGGGATATGTGTATAAAAACAGATGATTGAACTTGGTGTACCCCCCAAAAAATAATAAAAAAAAATTAAAAGTAGAATTATCTTATTATCCACAATTCTATTTCTTGGAATTTATCCAAAGGAAATGAAAACACTAAAAAGATACATGCACCTCCTATGTGCACTGCAGCATTATTTATAACAGTCAAGATACAGGAACTACCCTAATGTCCTGTGAGGATGAACAGATAAAGAAAATGTGATATATAAAATGAAATATTATTCAGCAATGAAAAGAATGAAATCTTGCCATATGTGACTAATGAATGATCCTTGAAGGAAATATACTAAGTGACATAAGTCAGACAGAGAAAGTAAATGCAATATGACCTTATTTATATGTGGAATCTAAAAACAAAATAAAACAAAAAAACAAATTAAAAAAAGACTGAACTTTTAGATACAGAGATAGACTGGTGGTTGTCAGAGATGGGGGAAAAAGTTCAAACTTCCAGTTATAAAATAAATAAGTCATGGTGATGTAAGGTGTATCATGATGACTATAGTTAATAATATTGTAATGTATACTGGAAAGTTGCTAAGACAGTAGATCTTAAAAGTTTTCATTTTAAGAATAAAAAATTTGTAACTGTATGTGGTGATGGTTATTAACTTGACTTATAATTGTGATCATTTCACCATATATACAAACATCAAATCATTATGTTGTACCTCTGAAACTAATATGTTGTTATATGTGAATTAAATCCCAATAAAAAAATCCATTGTCTGACTCATTAATTTCTTAACTACTTTGGTAGTTCCCAGTAATAGGAAATAAAGTTATAGGTTTTACATTTAAGTAATGTTTGGAGGCTAGATGAATGTATCAAACAAAAACAATAATATGTTAACTGTTCAGTTGAGGATTGCAAAGATCAGTATAGGAGACTAGGGAGATGTATTAAGAATAGTTATAAAGAAGTTAGCATTTCAAATAGATAAATGAAACTAAAAGCTGAATCTTTGAAAAGATAAACAAAATTGATAAAACCCTTAGCCATTCTCATGAAGGAAAAAAAAAAGAGGGGCCAAAACAAACAAAAATATCAGAAATGGAAAAAGGAGACATTGCAATGAATATCACAGAAATACCAAGGATCACAAAAGATTACTATGAACAATTATACGTGGATGAAACTGACAACTGAGAAAAATGGATGAATTCCAAGAAATGTACAATCTTCCAAGATTGAAGCAGGAAGAAATAGAAAATATGGACAGATTAAATACAGATAATGAAACTGAATCAGTAACAGAAAAATCCCCAACAAACAAAGGTCCAGGACCAGATGGCTTCACAGGTATATTCTACCAAACATTGAGAGAAGAGTTAACACCTAGGCTTCTCAAACTATTCCAAAAAATTGCAGAAGAACTGTTTCCAAACTCATTCTACAAGGCCAGCATCACCCTGATACCAAACTTAGACAAAGATATCACCAAAAAAAAGACAATTATAGGCCAATATTACTAATGAACATAGATGCAACAACATATTAGAAAACTGAATTGAACAATACAATAAAAAGGGACCCCCCTGATGGTCCAGTGGTTAAGACTTCCTGCTTCCAGTACAGGGGGCATGGGTTTGATCCCTGGTTGGGGAACTAAGATCCCATGTGCTGTGCAGTGCAGCCCAAGAAAGAAAAATAAATAAATTTAAAAAATATATTAAAAGGATCACACATCATGATCAAGTGGGATTTGCTCTAGGGATATAAGATACCACATTAACAAATTAAAGAATAAAATTATATAATCATGTCAATAGAGGCATAAAAAGCTTTTAACAAAAGTCAGCATCCATTTAGGATAAAAACTCTCCAGAAAGTGAGTATATAGGGAACATACCTTGACACAATAAAGGCCATACATGACAAGTCCAGAGCTAACATCATAATTGTGAAAAGCTGAAAGCATTTCCTCTAAGATTAAGAGCAAGACAAGAATACCCACTCTCCCACATTTATGCAACAGAGTATTGGAAATCCTACTGAAGCAAGAGATTGAAAACAACACAGATGGAAAAAATATACTGTGTTCACGGATTAGAAGAATTAATATTGTCAAAATGACCGTACTACCCAAGGCAATCTACAGGTGTAATGCAAACCCTATCACAATACCAATGGCATTTTTCACAGAACTAGGACAAGCAATTCTAAAATCTGTTTAGAAACACAAAAGACCCTGAATGGCCAAAACAATCTTGAGAAAGAACAGGATTAGAGGTATCATCCTCCCTGACTTCAGACTGTAGTACAAAGCTACAGTAATCAAGAAAAGTATGGTACAGGCACAAAAACAGACACATAGATCAATGCAACAGGACAGAGAGCCCAGAAATGAACTTGGGCTTGTATGCACAATTAATCTATGACAACAAAAGCAGAAACATACAATGGGAAAAAGACAGCCTTTTCAATAAATGGTGTTAGGAAAACTGAACAACTCACTCACACCATGCACAAAAAAGAAATTCTAAATGGATTAAAAACTTGAATGGAAGACCTAAAAGCATGCAACTTCTAGAAGAAAACAGGCAGTACATGCTTTGACATTGGTCTTTGGTAATTTTTTTTGGGAATGTCCCCTCAGGCAAGGGAAACAAAAGCAAAAACACACAAATGAAACTATATTAAAAGAAAAAGCTTTTGTACACTGAAGGAAACTATCAAGAAAATGAAAAGGTCACCTACTGAATAGGAGAAGATATTTGCAAACTATATATCTGATAAGGGGTTAATGTCCAAAATACACAATGTACTCATTACAACTCAATATCAAAAAAAACAAAACAGAAAAACAACAACCTAATTAAAAATTGGCAAAAGGATCTGAATAGACATTTTCCAAAGAAGACATACAGATGGTCAACAGGAATAGGAAAAGATATTCAACATCACCAATCATCAGGGAAATGTAAATCAAAACCACAATGAGATATCACCTCACACCTGTCAGAATGGATATTATCAAAAAGACAACCGACAACAAGTGTTCACAAGAATGTAGAAAAAGGGAACCCTTATGCACTGCTGGTGGGAATGTAAATTGGTGCAGTCATGATGGAAAACCGTATGCAGATTCCTCAAAAATTAAAAATAGAACTACCACACAATCCAGGTGTTGCAATCCTGAGTGTTCATCTAAATAAAACAAATACACTAATTAGGAAATATTTATGTACCCCTATGTTCATGGCAGCATTATTCACAATAACTGAGATATGGAAGCAATCTAAGTGTCCATCAACAGATGAATGGATAAAGAAGATGTGGTATATAAATACACAAAGGAATATTACTCAGGCATAAAAATGAATGCAATCTTGCCATTTGTTGACAAGATGGATGACCCAAAGGTTATCATGCAAAGTGAAATACATCAGACAGAGACAAATGCAATTTGATTTCACTTATATTTGCAATATAAAAAACAAAACAAATAAATATAAACAGAGCTACAGATTCACAGAATAGGTTTTCTAGAGGGAAGTGTGTAAGGGGAAGGAAAGAAACAGATGAAAGAGATCGAGAGGTACAAACTTTCAGTTGCAAAATAAATCAACCATGGGTATGAAATGTATAGCGTGAGGAATATAGTCATTACTGTGTAATATCTTTTTTACAGTGACATATCGAAACTAGACCTATCATGGTGATCAGCTTGGTATGTATAGAAATAGAGAATCACTATGTTGTATAACAGGAACTAACAGTATTATAGGTCAATTATACTTAAAAAACAAAGAAACTCATAGACAAAGTGATCAGATTTGTGGTTACCAGAAGTGGGGTGAGATTTGGGGGAGGGGGAATTGGATGAAGGCAGTCAAAAGGTAAAACTTCCAGTTATAAGATAATTACTAGGGATATAATGTATACCATGGTAAATATAATTGACACTGCTCTATGTTGTATATGAAAGCTCTTAGCAGAGTAAATCCTGAGTTCTCATCACAAGAAAAATTTTTTTATTTCTTTAATTTTGTATCTATATAAGATAATGGATATTCACTAAACTCATTTTGATAATTCCTTCATGATGTATGTAAATCAAATCATGCTATCAACAAATTTGTACAGTTCTGTCATTTATATCCCATTAAAACTGGAAGAAAATAAAAAGTTAACATTTGAATTCAATCTTAAATAATGCATGGCCTAATACAACTGGAGTATGATACCTCGTCAGATGCTTTGCTCCATCTGGGGTTTCAAAAGTGAGCTACATAGACAAGATTACTAACTACATTAGTCTAGTGTGGGACATATAGATAATAAGTAAACAAAATAGTTTTCCTTAGGAATATACAAAGACTCCTTTCACAAGAAAGTGATCAGTTTAGCTAATTTATACATGATGATGCCACACTGAGGTGGAAAGCTGGTAAAGTTTTGAAAGAAAGAAGAACTAGCCCTGCTGCTACATGATGAGGGAGGGAGAAATGCATGATGTATTTTCACAGAAAGGGGCATGGCAAAGATTTGGGAATTTTATATAGTGTGATGGGAAGCCAGAGAGTGGCTTGTGATATGATCTAATTTTCCATTAGGAGTTCCAGTACGTGAATAGAGAATTTTGTAGGGATGCAAACATGGAGGCTGGTGAACTTGTTGGGAGGGTATTGGGTAAATGAATCTAGTGTAGACTAAAGAAATAATGAAGAGGATAAAAAGATACTGATATACTTACAAACTATGTTTGAATTAGAACTCAAAGAATTCACTAAAGGGTAAAAAAGTGAGTGGTATAAGGTAGAGATTGTATTTTGTATTGAGAAATTGGGTGGTTTGTGAGGACAAATGAACTCTGGACTTTATATGTGCTGAGATCAAGATGCTTGTTACATGTCAATGTGGAAAGATATAAAATAGGCAGTTAAGTCAAGTATGGAGAAACAAATGGGAAATTATCAGATGTTAGATGCTATGCCTTATTTCATTTTGTCTTCATAACAAATTTTTGAAGATGATATTACTAAATATACTAGGTAGGAAATGAGTATTAGGAATATTAAGTAATTGTAAAAGGTCTTGTAGCTTAAAAAGATAAAATGAAAATTTGGATACTAGTCTTTTTGGCTTTAAATGCTATTGTTTTCCCATTGCTTTGAGTGGGTAGTGCAGGGTGTGGCTGGAAGAAATTACTATGGAAACATCAAAACAAATAAATATAAAAAGCCAATTAACTAAAAGCCATGATACAGCATTTGAAGAGTGTTCAGGATGGTTAGAATGCACAGGTGCTAAGAGAAAAAAAATCTGTAAGAGACAGATTACAATGGCCATGCTGAGTATTTTTTTCAACTACTTAAAGTTTTCATAGTATTTAAATCACGAAAAAAAAGACATAGCTGAGTAAGCATTTTAAAAAGATCACTCTGGCATTATTGAGGAATGACTGGGACTATATACGTACATATATATTGTATATATTGTATATATATTGTATATATACGTACGTATACATATACTGGAAATAGGAATTCTTCTGTTAGGAATACTGAGGATTTGACTTACAGAAGTAGCAATGGGAAGGGAGAGACATACATATGCTTGTTAGATTATTTAGAAGTTAAAAGTGTTCTATTTTTTCTAATGACAGCATTCCTCAAATGAAAAAGAATTATGTCAACAAAATATAAATTTCTAGATGGAGACACAAGAGTAATGGCGAGGAATTTAAATCCAATAAATATACAGGAAAGGAGTTAATTTGAAGGTAAATTAATGCAAACAGTTTGGTCATGTTGATTCACAGTAATACATCTTACCCTTAGGAGTGCTAAGACTACCTTTTCAAGATAGCCAATTAAGTATTTAGTTCATTTAAATTAGTTAATTATGTGGTAAAGAAAACATCTATCTCCAGAGTAAATACTGCAGTCTGGTTCACTACTCAGGTTAATCTAAAAGCTCCACTTGGGCAAAACATTCCTCACTTCTTCCTGTAGTAGCTCTTGCTCTCTTTATCAATACATGATAGGTAAATTTTCTCTGTTCAACTGTGGAAGGAAAACAGACTTTCACTCTAAAACTGAATCTACCCTGGCAGATTCTTTATCACTTCCAAGTAGGTCTCTGATTTTCCAGTGTCATCAGGAAATTTTTTTCTACTTTGGATATGGATGAAAAGCCTTAACTTCTGTCTTGGTATTACTGACATTTTCATTATGCATATACAATATGAAGTGGTGGGAAAATATAAAGGGACAGCAATTGACTATAATAATTCATTGTGCAGAGGTGTTGTAATATACCACAAGTGTAATTCTCTATGAAACTTCCAAAGGAGCTATGTTGACCAATGTAGAAACTCCTGCAAGGTAAGCGCACATATTCATTCAAATATTCAAAATGTGTTCTATAGCACTGAGAGATATAACAATTATATTTCAAGGTAAATGTCAAAGAGGAAATGATGTGTTTGAAATGGTGGAAAAAAGAGATGCCTGTTTAGACATCTGGTTAAACCAGTAAAAGGTTTCAACTACTTGCCCCACAAATTTAACTAACATTGGGACAGTTAATGAGATTTCAATATGGACTATAGATAATAGTATTGTATCAAAGTTAAATTTTGTTAAATTAATAATTTAATACAGTTAAGTAAGGGAATATCCTTCTTTTGAGGGGAAAATAACAAATATTTATAGGTGAAGGGGCGTCATGTTTCCAACCCACTGTAAAATAGTTCAACCAGTTATATATAAATATACATAAATATATAAACACATATACATGTATACATATGCACACACACATACAAACACACTCCCAACACACACACATATGTGTATACAGGGAGAGAAATAGAATGCTAAATCAAATGTAGCAAAATGCTAGTTGGTTGATCTGTGTCAATACTACACCTCAGCTTCTTTTTACCATTTCCTTTTTACTATTTTTACAATCCTTCAGCAAGTTTGTAACTATTCCAAATTTTTTAAATAGTAGATATAATTTAAATCACAGATTTAGGCAACTTTAGTATAAAGCTCAGTGGCATAATTTTTGGAAATGCTCTTAGTGCAGTTACCATTGAAGAAATGCATGAAAACAGAGTTACCATATGATCCAGCAATCCCATGCCTGGGCATACACCCACAGAAAATCATACTCTGAAAAGACAGATGCATCTCAATGTTCACTGCATCACTATTTGCAACAGCCATGGACGCTACCTAAATGTCCATCAACAGAGGAATGGATAAAGAAGATGTGGTAGGTATATACAAGGAAATATTACTCAGACATAAAAAAGAATGAAATAATGCCATTTGCAGTGACGTGGATGGACCTAGAGACTGTCATACTGAGTGAAGTAAGTCAGACATAGAAAGACAAATATCATATGATATTGCTTAGATGTGGAATCAAAAAAAAAATGGTACAAATGAACTCATTTACAAAACAGAAATAGAGTCACAGGTGTAGAAAACACTCTTATGGTTACCAGCAGGGAAAGGGGGGAGGGATAAGTTGGGAGATTGGGATTGACAGATACAGACTACTATCTATAAAATAGATAATAATTATCTAATTAAAATAGATACTTAATACGCCTGTTGTACAGCATAGGGAACTCTACTCAATACTCTGTAATGATCTATATGGGAAAAGAATCTAAAAAAAGAGTGGATATGTGTATATGCATAACTGATTTAGTTTGCTGTACAGCAGAAACTAACACACCATTGTAACTCAATTGTCCTTTCCCCCATTGAATGGTCTTGGCACCTTGTTTGAAAGTCATTTGACCACATATGTGAGGGTTTATTTTTGGGTTCTCTAATCTAGTTTCCTTATCTATATGTCTGTCTGTATGCAGTGCCACACTTCTTTAACTCTTATAGCTTTGTAGTAAATTCTGAAGTAAGAAAATTTGAGACCTCTAACTTTATGTATTATTTTTCAAGATTGTTTTGGCTATTCAGGGTTCCTTGAGATTCCACATGAGGTTTAGGATGGAATTTTCTATTTCTGCAAAAAAGTTGGAATTTTGATAGGGATAGCACTGAATCTGTAGATCATTTTGGGTATTTGACATCTTAAGTCTCCCAGTCCATGAATACTGTATTCCATTTGTGTTCTTTACTTTTTTTTTAAGTACATTTTTAAATTTAAAGAAATGCAAACAGCTAAAACTCTTCTAAGAGTTCACATATACTCCAAAATGTACAAGGGTATCTCTGTCAGTGTTCCTACCAAGATGGGATATATTTTTAAATCCAAATTTAATAGATTTAAAGTTATTATTTCTGTTTTAATTTATTTTGCTTAATTTTTTTGAGTTTAAATATATGTTCATGTATTTAAGGTAATTTGAACACTATTCAATGAACTATCCATCTATTTTGGGGGGGTTGGTCATTTTCTTATCATGTATTTTTATATTATTGATAGTTGTTTATATAATGTTATTTAGTATATTATAGATATGAACCATTTACTCTAATTTTAAAAAATTCCTAAGTATATCTTGTTTTATTTTAGTATCTGTCTATATCTAAGTATTTAAGTTTTGTATGATTAATAAAATATTTTCTGTTTTATAGGTAGTACATTTTTATAATAAACCATTATTTTCTACTGAATTAAAATATAACCTCTGTTGTATTTCTGCTTCTAGCGATTGCAGAGTAACCAGTGTTAGTTAGTTGCCCTCCCACCATAAGCAATCATAAAACTGAACAATACATAAAACACTGTTTTTGGGCACGACTCAGCAGCAAAGAGAGAAGAAACATGCAAGACGTGATTTCAATTTATGTCCTGTCTTTCTGCCTGGACCACGGTAGACAAAAGAGTGAATTAAAACAGAAGGTAATAAAAAAGGACAAAAAGGGACAACTTTTGGATAATTGATTATAGGTAATTCATTTCAAAGAAAAAAGAAAAAATACAAGAAGTAATTCTCAAACATATCATGGAAGAAACTTTCTAAACTGAAGAGAGTCCTGAATCTTTACATCAGAAACTTAAATACTTGGACAGATTTCTAGGTAAATTACTGACTTTCAAACAATGGGGAGAAAAGGCAATCAGACAAGGTAAACAGTTTATTTACTCTGATAACAAAGTCAGGCTTGCTTCACACCTATTGACAAGTCTGGATGTCAAAAAGGCCATGGTGCAATATCTTCAGAAAACCAGAAAGAAAAGTAATGGGCTAAGATAGTTAGTTGTCTTTCACCTAACTAAAAGAAAGGGGCTAAGATGGGTTAGTTGTCTTTTATCTATCAAGCAACAGAAAGATCTACTTATATACACAACATCCAGAATTTATATCCATGATAATTTCAATAAATTTTGGGAGGTATTTTCTAGCCATTCACAAAATAAATTATTTCTGTCACTCAAAAATATATATTAATTTTCTCTTTTTGCTGGGCACTGGACTAAGCCCAAGTATATACTAAGAAGAATGGGACATATAAGATCTCAAATATCTCTCCTCACAAGATATAAATGTTATGAAATGAATCAATGGGAAATGAATATTGAAATGGTTTAAAAACACACAAATTAAAATAGATAATCTAAATAGAATTATTATAGAATGGTAATAGTATAATTCTTGATACTGAATGAAATAAACATTGTGTTGTTACTGAATTTGAAGTTTTAATGAAATTGAACAGAATTCTAAATATTTCCAATGTAAGAATAATCATGATGTAAAATTCTCAGTAGACAAGTCAATTACATTCTTGATATCCAAAAAGCAATTACTTGGATGTAATTTGAAAAGACCTAACAATTTTTCTATTTGGTCCTGCATTTTATGGTAAATAAAATACTACTTCTTGTATTTGTTTATCAATTTAATAATTTAAAAGTATGCTTTACTTTTTCATGGATGGTCATTCTGCCATTTAATTGCAAAATGAGTAATAAACATCACATATGCGCAAAAACCCTACTAAAGGGACTTCCTTGGTGGCACAGTGGTTAAGAATCTGCCTACCAACGCAGGGAAACACGGGTTCGATCCCTGCTCCAGGAAGATCCCACACGCCATGGAGCAACTAAGCCTGTGTGCCACAACTACTGAGCCTGCATTCTAGAGCCTGTGACCCACAACTACTGAGCCCATGTACCGCAACTACTGAAGCCCAAGCACCTAGAGCCCATGCTCCGCAACAAGAGAAGCCACTGCAGTGAGGAGTCTGCACACCACAATGAAGAGTAGACCCCACTTGCTGCAACTAGAGAAAGCCCACACACAGCAACAAAGACCCAACACAGCCAAAAATAAATAAATAAGTTTACCAAAAAAACCCCAAAACCAAAACCCAAAACTCTACTAAAAGCTGTGCTTATACTTTTAAGTAGTGTAGCATCTGTGCATAAAAAGGCTATATTCAGTATTTTATATCATTATAATCATAGCATGCTTCATTTCTTGTCATACATTTCAACAAAAAGTTATTCTATTTTTTTCACATAAATTTTGAAAAAGGAATCCATGTTGAAATACGGCTGCTGGGTGGATGGTCATTTAGTTATCCTTAATAAGGAGTTCATTTTATGTGGTTTGCAAAATTCATATTCACATCATATAAAAGTATTTACCACTTAATACAACTGTAGAAATGTGTTAAATATAAGAATACTAAAGTAATATTACTTTGACTATTTCAGATATACGTGTTTAAAATTTTTCATTTAACTTAAAGATCTGCCAATGACACCACTTATTTACATGCCCAGAAACTGAAATGCTGAACTTATATGCACTATCTGTGGAAGACTTACTGTTGGTTGTGGGGATTATTGAAAATTTTTCATGGTACTTCTCAGATGAAAAATGATAGCGAAGTCTTAGCAGAACATAAAACAAGTGAGAAAAGGGACAGATGAAAGGGGAAATGGAAGAAAACAGTACATAAAAGAAATATTCATTTTTGAAGCAGAGTTAATATAATTATTACAAAAATGATATAAAAGTTTTCCTAAAATTTTATATGACCATTAGTGAGAAAAAATTAAACAGAGTTTTTATAACGAATGTTGTACCTTTTTTTAATGAAAATGCATTTGCCATGATTGAAACTGCTATTTTTTTCTGCCTCCCTATTTTTCTTCTTGGTAACTGCTATCCATTTTTACTCTGCAGTTAAAATGATCAAATGACTATGGTACCACAAAATTATTTTAAAAGCATGTACTAAAATTTCACTGAATTGCATTTTAAACAAATTATATTACTTTTGTCTGAAAATACTTCAATGGAAATAGGAAACTTAGGAAAGTGGTCATTGTGTATGCCAAATATATGATTTTCTGGCTTCATGGAACATTAAACTACCTTACATGTGATTCATGAAACAATAAGATATTACTGTTGGAAAATATGTTGAATGTTTTGAAATTTAAAGTACCGTTGATAAAAGAACTTACAACACTTTCTATTAAAATACAAAAGCAAAACTAACTCTGATAATCTTGTTGAAATTAAAGAATATTTCATGTTATTATAAAGTATATATTTTATGGAGAAACAGATGGCATAGGGGAAAAATGGACAGTTCTGAGTTTCAATATTGATTGTATCATTTAGTAACTGGTTAACTTCAAATTTTTCTTAATCGTTCTGTGTATTAGGGTTGGTTTATTTGTTTTAATTTGGCTTCTGAGTTTCCTCACAGGTTTTCGATGAATACTAATAATTGTTTTCAAAGAACCCAATAATGTCTGATACATTTAAATTTGCATTCATAGAAGCTCTTCTTACCTCCTATTATCCCATTCATTTCATTGACATGGTCTCTATGCTTTCGTCAAAAAACAAACAAAAACCAAAAAATATGACTGGTAGTAAGTCAAATATTTTGGAAATAATTATAGCATTATGTGTGGACAGGATAATGGTAAAAGGCTGAAAAATCTTGTAAAATTTATGAAGTACTATATACTTGTATTGATTAGTCAAGAGTAAATCAATCTGCTAAATTGAAATAAACCAAAACTTTTCAAAATTAATTTTTATTGGAGTATAATTGCTTAAAAATGCATTAGTTTCTGCTGTACAGCAAAGTGAATCAGTTATACATATACATATATCCCATCTTTTTTTGATTTCCTTCCCATTTAGGTCACCACAGGTCATTGAGTAGAGTTCCCTGTGCTATACAGTAGGTTCTCATTAGTTATCTATTTTATACATAGTATTGTATACACATCAATCCCAATCTCCCAGTTCATCCCACCTTCTCTTCTCCCCTTGGTATCCAGAAGTTTGTTCCCTATATCTGTGTCTCTATTTCTGCTTTGTAACTAAGTTCATATGTACCATTTTTCTAGATTCCACATATGAGCAATATAATACAATATTTGTTTTTCTCTTTCTGACTTACTTCACTCTGTATGATATCCTCTAGGTCCATCCACATTGCTGCAAATGGCACAATTTCATTCCTTTTTATAGTTGAGTAATATTCCATTGTATATATGTACGACATCTTAAGAAAAAAAAAATGAACCAAAACTGAAAATTATAGATGATGTGTTATTAGTAAGGCTCAGCTAGAATTTCTATTAATGAACCCATATTTATACAAAAAGCCTTATCCTCCACATTAAACAATGGTCAAAAATGTCAGAGGAATTACATGAGCAAGATGGCCTTAGTAGAAAGCCCTGGAACAGTCCTCCACAAACACACAAATTCGGCAAAAATTTATGGACACATTCACTTTGTGAGATATCAGAAAATAATTCAGAGTGTCTTGCAGCCTCAGGACAACCCAAATTCAGACTCACCAAAGTAAGTAGGGAGATTCGAGATACATGCTGGCTGCAGACACTGCCCCTGGCACAGTGCCATATGATCAGGAAGAAACTCCCTACCTCTCAGTTTCATTCAAGGAGAGTAAGGTTCAATTCATATATCTAGCATCCCAACTTTTCCAAAGAGTTCTGGCTTCTGTTTTGGCATTCTTGAAAGTCTAATGTTCCAGCACAATACAGCTGTCCAGTGGAGAACAGAGGTGATGGCTTGGGCTGGCAGACACCATTGTTCCTACTCAGCACAAACAGGCAAAAATGATATGCTGATCTTCCCCCTTGGAGAGGGAAAGAGTTGATCTGCTCATCAGCATTCAAACTTCTCTGGGGCTGCCCAAAGGATGAGATTCTCTTGTCAGGTCTGAATCCCTTTCAAATCCAGCCCTGAGACAAGGAGAGGTGCCAGTCCGTGAAGACTGGAAAAAAATGCCAGCTTTGTCCAATGCATGGGTGGCAACAAAGATTCAAGAAAAATGAAGAATTAGGCAAAGATGTTCCAAACAAAGGAACAAGATAAATCCTGAGAAACTGACTCTACTGAAACAGTTATATGACTTACCTCAGAGAAAATTTAAATGACTCACAAAGACACTCACCAAACTCAAGAGAACAATGTGTGTATAAAGTGAGAATTTCAGCAAGGAGATAGAAAATATTAAAAAGTGCTAAATAAATCATGGAGCTGAAGAACACAATAACTTAACTGAAAAATTCATCAGAAGGTTTCAATATCATACTAGATCAAACAGAGCAAAGGATCAGTAACTCAAAAACAAATCAATAGAAACAATTCAGTCAGGAAAGCAAAAACAATTTTTTAAAAAGTAAATACATTTCATGAGATTTAAGAAATATCTTAAAGTGAAACAATATATGCATCATAGGAATCCCAGAAGGAGAGGAGAGAAAAGACCAGAAAGCTTTTTCCAAGAAATAATATGTGAAAACTGCCCAAATTCTGAAATGAAATTTGACATCCAGATTCAACCAGCTGAAAGGTAATCAAATAAAATGAACACAAAGAAATCCACACAGGGACAGATTAACATCAAATTACCAAGTCAAAGACAGAAATTTGAAAACAGAAAGAGAAATGCAACTTGTCACATACAAGGGGTTCTTGAAAACATTATGAACAAATTTTTCAGCAGAAATTTTGCAGGCCAAAAGGGAATGGGATGATACATTCAAAGGCTGAAAGAAAAAAAAATGCCTCTCAAAAATACAATATAAAAAAAAAAAAACAGTATCTAGCAAAACTGTCCTTCAAAAATAAAGGAGTGATAAAGACTTCCTCAGACAAACAAAAGCTGAGGGGGTTCATAACCACTAGATGAGCCTTATACAAAATATTACAGAAGACTATATTACTGAAATGGTGGTGGGTAAATAATTCTAGTATAAAAATTAAAAGTATTAAAAATAACTACAGTTAAAATATATTAAAGATATACAACATAAATAGATGTTAATTGTGACAACACCTAAAATGTGGGTGGATGAGAAGTTAATGCACAGTTTTCTTATGGAATTGAACTTAGTTATTATCGGCTTAAAATACATTGCTATATTTTATGTAAGTCCCAATGTAACTCACACACATATAACATAGGTACAGAAGTTACGAAAAAGTAAAAAAGAATCATAGCATATCAATACAAAAAAAAAAAGGAGAAAAATACAAAAGAAGATAGCAAGAGAGAAAATGATTCGCCCTACCCTATAAAGGACTAAAACACCAGAGAAAGCAACTAACGAAATGACAGTAGCAAATTATTTTCTATCAATAATTACTTTAAATGTAAACAGATTAAATTCCCCAATCAAAAGGCATAGTGAAGGTGATCAAGATGGGGAGTAAGAGGATGTGGAGCTCACCTTCCCCCATGAATATATCAAAAATGTATCTATATGTGCAACAATTATCATTGCAAAGGAATAACACTGGCAGAAAGACTCCTGTGTAACAATGTGTGTATAAAAGACACACACACAATTGGGCAGGAAGGAAAAAGTTATCAGATTAGGACCTGTGCTCCTAGGAGGGGACTCAAGAAAATCAAGATTGCTCTGGCACACACACATTCATAGGGCAGTTAGCAAACTGAGCCACAGACTGTACATCCTAGTCCTGGGATCCTACATGGAGAAGACAAGCCCCCTTGGCTGGCTGGAGAACTGATGGGACAGATAATAAGATGGGAGGAGCTTGGACTCTGCTCATGAGTAGCATGTGTGGGCTAGCTCCCAAGGCAGGGTGAAGAGAGGTCTGCCCTAGCAGCTGGCATGTTTCCTGCAATGGCCTTGCCATGTGCTCCAACCTGAGCTGAGTGAACACCCCAGCTCTACTCACTCCAAACTTCAGCATTGCACTGGATCTGAAGCAGGCAGGACTGCATGAAAGACTCAAAAATGGGAAGCAAAGGTAGCCCAGTCCCAGGGTGGAGCCTGGGTGGGACTGTGGTGGCTACTGTTGGCATTTACGAAGTGGCAGCCCAGATTTCTCATGGCAGCTGTGGGGCCACAGCTCACCACTGCACCATACCTGCAGAGAAATTATATGGGCCCTGCTTCATGTGCAGAATGGTTCCTGAACAGTATGGGAGTGGTGGAGGCTGGGAACAGTGATCAGCTATTAGAGACAAAGGGGTATTGACCCTACGACAGTGCAGAGAGAGGTCTGCTCTAGCGGCTGACAGATTTCCCATGACCATCTCACAGTGTGCCTCAGCCTAGTGCACCCAGCTCAAGCCAAACAAACTTTCCAGCCCCACTCAAACCATACCATAGTACAGCATTAGCCCTATGGTTGTCAGGACAAGGGAAAAGATTTGAATGTGGGCTGCATCTGAGCAGAGCTGAAGATGCCTACACAAGCAATGCATCAGACCTCTGTATGCACACGCCCCACTTGGTTCAGCACTCCCCTCCACTGGGGCTAAGGTCCAGGTACAGGGAGAGGAGAAATTATACAGTTAAAAAGAATAGAATCAGTCTGAGTCCAACCCTCAGGGCTTCTGCTTCAGAAACTTGGAATCAGACCCTACCCCTGACAGGGTAATGATAGGCTCTAAACAGAGAGGACATCCCACCTCATACCTGGTGCCATCTCTAATGACTCCATCTTTAATCCCACCCACTACCAAGGTGATAGCTGCCAGCACACCCTGAGGAAAGATTTAACTGACATCAACATCAAATCCAGCCCTCCCACCAAAAGTACTGAGCATACAGTTCGCAACGGGATGCTCCCACATAAAAAAACCTCTTCAAGACCACAATAGGTAACCATTTCACATGAATTGAGAGACAAACAAAGTTAAGTAAAATTAAAAGTCAAGGGAATTACTCTCAGTTGAAAGAGCAAGAGAAAAACCCTGAAAAAATAATGAAACAGAAACCCTTTACCAGATAAAAAATTCAAAACATGGTAATAAAAATGTTAACTAAAGTAGTAAAAAGAATTGATCTAAACACTGACCATTTAAACAAGGAACTAGAAAATGCAAAAAAAAAAAAAATCCACGGCTGAAATAAACACACTTAGAAGGAATGAAAAATAGACTACATGATACAGAAGAATGCATAAGTGATTTGAAAAACAGAATAATGGAAATCAACCAAACAGAATAGCAGAGAGAAAAACAAAATTTAAAAAAATGAAAGCAATCTAAGAGATCTTTAGAACAATATTAGACATTACAACATTTACAATATAGAGATTCCAGAAGGAGAAGCTAGAAGGAGATCAAAAGTATATTTGAAGAAATTATGGCTGAAAACTTCAATGCAGAAGAGGGAAGTAGATATCTAAGTACAGGAAGAACAGAGGGTCCTGAACAAGATAAACCCAAACAGTCTCACACCAAGGCATATCATAATTAAAATTGCAATATTAAAGAGATAATTCTAAAGGCAACCAGAGAGAAAGAGTCATATGCAACGGAATCCTCACATGGCCATGAACTGAATTCTCTGCAGAAATGTTGCAGGTCAGAAGGGAATGGCATGATACATTCAAAGTGCTAAAAGGGAAAAACCTTCAACCTAGGATACTCTACTCAGCAAGATTATAATTTAGGATAGGACAGACAAGGAATTTCCCAGACAAGCAAAAATTGAAAGAATTAATCAATACTAAACCTACCTTGAAAGAAATGTTGATGGGTCTTCTCTAAATGGAAAAGAAATAAGAATCTATAGGGAAGGGAAAATCCCAATAGGAAAGGCAAATATATAGTAAGAATTGAAGATATGTAGATTAAAAGAAAAAAGAATAAAGCAACTCTATGATGGACAGTTAAGAGATAAGCATGAAGATATAAAATATCACATCAAAAACACAAAATGTTGGGGAGAGGAGTAAAAAATGTGGATCTCTTAGAATGTGTTTGAGCTTAAATGACTACCAGTTTTAAACATTATGGATCAACATATATGAACCTCATAGAACCACAAATCAAAAACCCACAACAGATATACAAAAACCAAAAAGAAAGGATCACAAGTATATTACTAAAAAAATCAAATCATAAAAGAAGGAAAAAAAAAGGAAAAGGGAAAACCATGAAAACAAGCAGAAAAAAAGTAATAAAATGGTAATAAGTACATACCTACCAATAATTACTTTAAATGTCAATGGACTAAATGCTCTGCTCAAGAGACTGTGTGGCTGACTGGATGAAGAAACAAAATACTTCAATATACTGCCTAGAAGAGACTCACCTCAGAGTTAAAGACACACAGAAACTGAAAGTCAGGGGATAGAAAAAGATATTTTCTGCAAATGAAAATGACAAGAAAAAGGGGATAGCAATACTCACATAAGACAAAATAGATTTTAAAACAAAGACCGTAACAAAAGACAAAATAGGGTATTATATAATAATAAAGGGCTCAACACAAGAAGAGGATGTTGAATTCATTAACATATAAGCATCCAATACAGGAGCACCTAAATATATAAAGTAAATAGTAACAGACATAAAGGGAGAAATTGACAATAATACAATAACAGTAGGGGATTTTAATACCCCAGTAACATCAATGGACAGATTATCCAGACATAAAACCAATAAGGCAACAGTGGTCCTAAATGATACAATAAATCACTCAGACTTTATATATATATATAGGACATTACATCCCAAAATAGAAGAACACATATTTTTTCAAATGCACATGGAACATTCACCAGGATAGATCACATGCTAGGCCACAAAAGAAGTCTCAACAAATTTGAGAGTATCAAGCATATTTTCTGACTACAACAGTATGAAACTAGAGTTAATTTATAAAAAGAAAAATGGGAAAAGAAACACTTGGAGACTAAACAACACACTACTGAAAAACCAATGGGTGAATGAAGAAATCAAGAGGAAATCAGAAAATACCTCGAGATAAATTATAATGAAAACACAATACTCTAAATCTATGTGATGCAGCAAAAGCAGTTTTAAGAGGAAAGTTCATAGCAATACAGGTCTTTACAAGAAACAAGAAAAATTTCAAATAAACAACCTAACCACCTCCGAGAAGAATTAGAAAACGAGCAAACAAAGCCCAAAGTCAGCAGAAGAAAGAGAATAACAAAGATCAGGAAGAAAATAAAGTAGAAAGAAACATTATAAAAGATAAAACCAAGAGCAGGTTTTTTGAAAAGATAAATAAAATTGATAAACCTTAACCAGGTTTATCAGAGGAAAAAATAAAGGACTCAAATAAACAAAGAGAACAAATAACCAATACCACATAGATACAAAAAGTATCATGAGAGAAAAATATGAACAGTTAAATATCAACAAATTGGAGAATCTAGAAGAAATTCACAAATTTCTAGAAACATACAACCTGCCAAGACTTAATCAAGAAGAAAGACAATTTGAACAGGCTGATCACTAGTAGAGAAATTACATATGTAATTCAAAAACTCCCAACACACAAAAGTCCATGATCAGATGACTTCAAAAGGGAGTTCTACCAAACATATAAAGAAAAACTAATACCTATCCTTCTAAAACAATTTCAAAAATTTGAAGCAGATGGAAACCTCCCCAGTTTATTCAAAGAGGTCATCATTACCCTGATCCCAAAACCAAAGACACAACAACAACCACCAAAACAAAACAAAACAAAACAAAACAAAACACAAAAAAACCCAGAAGAATAAGAAAGAGAAGAAAAGAAAAAGAAAATAGAAATCAATAGCTTCGAAGAAAAAGGTCAAAAAAATCCTCAAAAAAATACTAGCAAAGTGAATCCAACAATATATAAAAAGGCTCATACCCCATCAAGTTGAATTTATTTCAAACTCACATGGATGGTTCAACATTCACAAATAAATCAATGTGGTACACACCACATAAAAAAAGAAAAAAAAATCATCTCAATAGATGCAGGAAAAGCATTTGACAAAATTACACATTCATGATAAAAACTCTAATCAAAGTGGGTATAGAGGGAACTTATCTCAACATAATAAAGACCACTTATTATGACAAACTCATAGTCAACATCATACTCATTGGCAAAAAGCTAAAAGCCTTTCCTTTAAATTCAAGAACAAGGCAATGATGCCCACTCTCACCACTTCAATTTAACATAAATTGGAAGTCCTAGCCACAGTAATCAGATAAGAAAAAGAAATAAAAGTCATCCAAATTGAAAGGAAAGTGGTAAAACTTTCATTATTTGCAGATAACATAATAATTTACATAGAAAAGCCTAAAGTCTCCACCCCAAATCTTTTAGAACTAATAAACAAATTCAGTGAATTTGCAGGATTTAAGATTAACATACAGAAATGTCACATTTCTGTATGCTAATAATGAAATATCAGAGAGAAAATGTAAAAAAAAGAATAAAATCACATCAAGAAAAATAAAATACCTAGCAATAAACTTAACCAAGGTGAAAGACCTATACTCTGAAAATTACAAAACATTAATAAAGGAAATTGAAGATGATACAAAGAAATTGAAAGAAATCTTGTGCTCTTTGATCAGAAGAATACTGTAAAATGGCCATACTACCCAAAGCAAGTTATATACTTACATTACATATTTAATGTAATATCTCTCAAAACATCCATGATGTTTTTCACAGAACTAGTCCAAATAACTATAAAATTCTTATGGACCCACCAACAACTACAAATTGCCAAACACTCTTGAGAAAAAAAGAACAAAACTGGAGGTATCAACCTCCCTGACTTCAGACAATACTACAAATGTATAATAATTAAAACAGTATGGTACTGACTCAAAAATGGACACATAGAACAATGGAACAGAAAAGAGAGCTCAGAAATAAATCCATGTACCTACAGTCAATTAATCTACAATAGATGAGATAAGAATATTCAATGGAGAAAAGACAGTTTCTTTAAAAAATGTTTCTGGGAAAACTGGACTGCTAGAAGTAAAACAATAAGATTAGAATATTCTCTCACTGCATATACAAAAGTAAAATCAAAATAGATTAAAGGCTTAAATGTAAGACCTGAAACAATAAAACTACTAGAAGAGAACATAGGCAGAACACTTTGACATAAATCATAGCAATTTATTTTTGGATCTGTCTTCTAAGGAAAAAGAAATAAAAGCAAAAATAAACAAATGGGGCCTAATTAAACTAAAAGCTTTTGCACAACAAAGGATATCAATGACAAAACCAAAAGACAACCTAGAGAATGAAAAAAATATTTGCAAATACTTTGACTGACAAGGGATTAATATTCTAAATATATAAACAGTTCATACTAGTGAAGATCAAAAAAGCAAACAACCTAATCAAAAAATGGGTAGCAGACCTAAAACAGACATTTCTCTGAAGAAGACATATAGATGGCTAACAGGAACATGAAAAGATGATCAACAATGATAATTATTAGAGAAAGGCAATTTAAAAGCACAATGAGATACCACCTCACACCTGTCAGAATGGCTATCATCAAAAAGTCTACAAATAAAAAATGTTGGAGAGGATGTGGAGAAAAAGGAACACTTGTACACTGTTGGTGGGAATGTACATTGGTACAGCCACTATAGAAAACAGTATGGAAGTTCCTGGTAAAGCCAAAAATAGAATTACCATATGATCCAGCAACTCCACTAATTGGAAAGGTTACATAAACCCCTGTGTCCTAGCAGCACTACTTATAGTAACCAAGATAGGGGAGCAACTCAAATGCCCATCAATATACAAATGAATAAAGATGTGAATGAATGATCAATACTATGTTCATACTATATCCATCATTCATTCACATAAAGATAATAAAGATGAAAACAGATGATACTATATATAGTATATATACATTTATATAGATTGCATACATATACATATATACACACACACACACAAATGCATAAAGATGTGATACACACACAATGGAATACTACTCTGCCATTAAAAAGAATAAAATTCTGCCCCTTGCAGCAACATAGATGGACATATATCATGCTTATTAAAAGAAGTGATACATCATATAGTATTTGTCTCTATCACTTATATAAAAACTAATACAAATGAATGTATATGTAAAACAGAAACAGACTCACAATTATAGGAAATAACTTAGTGGTTACCAAAGGGGAAAGGAAATGGAGAGGCACAAATTAGAAGTATGGGATTAAGACACATAAACTGCTATGTATAAAATATATAAGCAACAAGGATATATTTTATAGCATAGGGAATTATAATGATTATCTTATATTAAACTTTTAATGGAGTATATTCTGTAAAATACCAAATCACTATTCTGTACACTAGAAACTAATATAATATTGTAAATCATTTATAGTTCAATTTAAAAAAAGAATTTAAAAAAGAAAAATAAAAAGAAGATATATTATCGACCAGGCCACATAGTCAAACTTTTTCAGGATGAGAAGGAACAAGGAAATAAATATAGTGTTCAGAATTGGCTTCACTTTTGGGTATATATGTAACAATATATGTACTGTGTTTCTGGTCATGTGGATCATTTACAGGGACATGAAAGTTATTTAAGTTTGTTTTTCTTTTTCTTTCTTTATTTATCTTTGATGACTTGGTACCCTGGGTAGGAGAGGCTCCATTTTAGACCTAAAAAATAATTTCAACAATATTAATAAAAAAAAAAAAAACTACTTTCAAGCTAAAGAAAAAGAATATTGTAAGGCTGAATGGATTAAAAACAAAAGACCCAACTACAACTGACCCTTGAACACATGGGTTTAAACTGTGCAGGTCGACTTATATGTGGGCATTTTTCAGTAGTAAGTACTGTAGAGTCCAGGGTTATTTGAATACGTAGGTATGGAGGAATTACATATCTGAAGAGCCAAACATAAAAACATAGTCCATGCAATTGGTAACCAAAAGACACCAGGAATGACTATATTTATGTAAGATAAAATGGACTTTAAGTCAAAAACTGTCACAAGAGGCAAAGGACATTAAATAATGATAAAAGGGTCAGCCCACAAGGATAATATAATAAGTATCTATGCAATTCACAGGCTCTGATGCTAGGTGCATATATAGCTATAGATGCATATATATTCATATATGTATCTTTATAGATCTACTTATATACATATAATATCTAATATACATACATATATAATGTATACTTATAATGAATATGCTATTTTATATAAATATTATATATGTGCATATATTTATATGAAGCACACACTGACAGAACGGAAGAAATAGATAACAGTACAGTAAGGTACTTTAATACCTTTTCATTTTGGATAGAACATCCAAAATGCATTTTCATTAATGGATAGAACATCCAGAGAGATCAGTAAGAAAATATGTGACCTACACAACACTGTAGATCAAACAGACCTAACAGACATATATAGAACATTCCACTTAAGAGCATCAGAATACACAAGGATATATTTTATCTTCTCAAGTGGACACTGATATTTCTCCAGGATAGGTCACAAGTTAGGTGACCAAACAAGTCTAGCATTTAAGAAGATTGAATGCATATCAAGTACTTCTTATCACAGTGGAATGAAACTAGAAATCAATAGAAGAAAAACTGGAAAATTCACAAATATGTGGAAATTAAGAACATATTCTTGAACAACCATTGGGTCAAAGCTGATATCAAAATTGAAATTAAAAAATACCTCTAGGCAAATACAAATGAAAACAAAACATATGAAAAATCTATGGTATGCAGAAAAAGTATTATTAAGAGGGCATTTAATAGCCTTAAATGCCTACATTAAAATTTCTCTAAAAAGTCTTAAACAAGTTACACTTCAAGAAATTAAAGAGAAAAAAACTAAGCTCAAAGTTAGAAGAAAAAATAAAATTAGAGCATACATACATGAAACAGAAAATAGAACAATAATAGAAAAGAAAACAGTGAAACTAAGAGTCGGTTTTTTGAAAAGATATATAAAATTGACAAATCCTTAGCTAGAGTAAGAAAAAAAAGAGAAGGGTGATGACACAAAATAAAATGGATCATCAGATATTACTATGAATAATTATATGCCAACAAATTGGATAACATAGAAAGAATAGAAACTCCTAGAAACATACAACTTACCAAGATTGAATTATGAAAAAGTAGAACGTATGAACTGACCTTTAATTAGGTAGTGATTAAATCAATAATCAAAAACATTCCAATGAAGAAAAGCCCCCTACCAGATGCCTTCACTGGTGAGTTCTACCAGACATGTAAAGATAATCAATATTTCTCAAACTCTTCCAAAATAGAAGAGGATGGATCATTTCCAAACTGATTTAATTAGTTCAGCATTACCCTAATACCAAAGCCAGACAAAGATATTACAAGAAAAGAAAACTATAGGCTAATATTCCTGATGAAAAGAGTTGCAAAAATCCTGAACACCATATTGGTAAACTGAATCCAACAGTATATTAAAAGGATCATACTTCGTGCCCAAGTAGGATTTATCTCTGGGATGTAAGGATTGTTCAACACATGGAAGTCAATTAATGTGATATACCACATTAACAGAATAAAGAATAAAAAAATAAAACAGAAGATTGCCTCAATAAATGTAGGAAAACATTTGATAAAATTCACAACCTTTCATGAAAGAACTCTCAAATTAGTTTGAGTAGTAGAATAGAAGGAATAAAGGGTGTACAGTACAAGTCCACAGCTAAAATCATGCTCAACACTAGAAAACTGAAAACTTTTTGACTAAGACCAGGAACAAGGCAAAGATGCTCACTGTTGCCACTTCTATTCAACACTGTAGTATAAATCCTAGACAGAGTAATTAGGCGGGGCAAATAAAGAAGGGGCATCCAAATTGGGAAGGAAAAAGTAAAATTGTCTCTGTTTGCAGATGATATGAGCTCATATACAGAAAACTCTGAAGACTCCATTAAAAACTAATATAACTAATAAACAAACTTAATACACTTGCAGAAAAAAATCAATATGAAATAAACCAGACAGAGGAAGACAAATACTGAATGGTATCACTTGTATGTGGGAACTAAAAACAAACAAACAAAAAAAAACATAAAGCTGATTGCATAGAAACAAAGAACAGAATGGGTGGTTGCCAGGAGTTAGGGGATGAGGAAACAGGGAGATGTAGGTGAAAGAGTACAAACTTTTAGTTGTAAAAAGATTAAGTTCTGAGAACCTAATGTATAGCTGGTGAGTATAGTTAATAATTTGGTATTGTACACATGAAAACTGCTGAGAGTAGATCTTAAACACCCTCCCCCCACACACACACTCACACAGAGTTAATTATGTGAGGTAATAGATGTGTTAATTATCTTGATCTTGGTAATCCCTCCTCAAAGTATATATATATATATATCATATATATCTATATATATATATTTATATCAAATCTTCCTGTTGTATACTTTAAATATTTATAATTTTGTCAACTATTCCTCAGTAAAGTTAGAGGTAAAATTAGTTGTGTTTCTATACAGTAACAATGAACTATCTGAAAAAGAAATTTAATACCATTTACCATAGCACCAGAAAGAATAAAATACTTAGCAATAAACTTACCTAAGGAAGTGAAAGACTTGTATACCAAAAAGTACACAGCACTGATGAAAGAAATAAAGGACACAAATATATTGAATGTGTCCACAAAGTGGAAGACGTAATACTGTTAAAATGTCTATATACACCAAAAGAGATCTACAGATTCAATGCAATCCCTATCAAAATCCCAACAGCATTTTTAACAGAAATAGAAAAAAAACAATTCTTTAATTCATATGGAACCATAAAATACCATGAATAACCATATACATTTTGAGAAAAGGAACATAACTGGAGGTATCACACGCTCTGATTTCAAAATATATTACAAGCCTCCAATAATCAAAACAGTATGATAAAGGTATAAAGACAGACATATAGAAGAATGGAACAGAATAGATTCCAGACATAAACCCACACATATACAATCAACTGATCTTCACAATGTTGTCCAGAATACACAATGGGAAAACAAATGGTTTTGTAAAGACTAGTCACATGCAAAAACTGAAATTGGACCTGCTTTTTTCATCATAACTAAAATTTCAACTCAAAATGGATTAAAGACTTAAATGGAAGACCTGAAACTATAAAACTACTAGAAGGATACATAGGGAAAAATCTTCATGACATTGATTGTGGCAATGATTTCATGGATATGACACCAAATGCATGGGTAGCAAACCCCAAAACAAACTAGGAGTACATCAAACTAAAAAGCCTCTCCACAACAAAAGAAACAATCAACAGAGTGAAAAGGCAACCTAATCAAATAGGAGAAAATACTTGCAAATCATAGATCTGATAAGGGGTTAGTCTCCAAAATATGTAAGGAATTCCTGCAACTTAATAAAAATATAACCTGATTAAAAATTGGGCAGTGGACTTGAATAGGTATTTCTCCAAAGACATGCAAATAGCCAATATGCCTATGAATAGGTGCTTTGCATGACTAAATCATCAGGGAAATGCAAATCAAAACCATAATGAGATATTGCCTCACACCTGTCAGGATGGCTATTATCACAAAAACAAAAGACCACAGTGTTGGTGAGTGTGTGGAAAAATTGGAACCATTGTACACTGTTGGTGGGAATGTAAAATGTTACACCAGTTATGGCAAATGGTATGGTAGTTTCTTTAAAAGTTAAAAAAACCAAAACCCAGATTATATAGCAGCCTCATTTTTGGGTACTTACTGAAAATAATTTATATCTGGATCTCAAAAAGATATAAGTACTCCTACATTCACTGCAACACTAATCCAGTAGTCAAGTTGTGGAAAAAACATGTCCACCAACACATAAGTGGATACAGAAAATGTTTATTTGAAGCAATGCTGGCTGAAAATTTCCCAAACCTGGAGAAATAAATAGACATCTAGTTACAAGAGGAACAAAGTATCTCAAATAAGTTGAACCCAAATAGGACTACAACACTTAAATTATCAAAAATCAAGTACAAAGAAAGAATTTTTAAAACAAGAAGAGAAAAAGAGAAGAGTTACATATAAGGGAATCCTCATAAGACCATGGGCAAATTTCTCAACAGAAACTTTTCAGCTCAGAAGAGAATGGGATGACATAATCAAAATAATGAAAAAAAAAGTCAACCAAGAATACTATACCAGGTGAAGCCATTCTTCAGAAATGAAGGAAGGATAAAGACATTACTGAAAAAACAAAAGCTGAGGGGGTTCATCACTATTAGACTCCCTTTACAAGAAATGCTAAAGGGAGTTTATTGAGTGGAAGAAAGGACTAATTAACATTATAAAAACCTAAGAAGTTAGTGTAAAACTCACTGGTAATGCTAAATATATAGTCAAAGTTATAGTCTATAACATGGTGGTTATGAGGGTGGTTGTAATTCACATAACAACTCTAGTTTAAAAGTTAAACAAACAGTATAAATAAACATAACTGATAATTTGTTACTTACAAAATATAAAAAATATGTCACCTGTAAAATCCATAACCTAAAATGTAAGGGGAGGAGAAGTAAAACTAAAAGAAGTAAAAGCAGGTGTAGTTACACTTATATCAGATAAAATAGACTAAACTGAAAATGGTAAAAATGAGAGGAATATGATGGGAATAAGATAAGCTTAAGCAAGAAGACACCCAATTAGGAGTATTTATGGGCCCACTGCATACATCTCACGTATCTTAGAATATATAAGCCTTTTTTTTAAAATCACACAAAAAACACACAAACTAAACTGGAATGATAGTTGGCAGGTGCAGGGAGGCATTCACTAAATCTTAAAGCTCTTACTCTCTCTTTGGTATTTATCTAAATGTTTCTGAAACTTACAAGGAGACATTCTGACTCTTGTGAGCTAATAATAACCCAGAGTGATAGTTAGCAGGTGCAAGGAGGCATTCACTAGATCTTAGAGCTCTCCTTGTCATTTATCTAAAATGTCTGTAAAACTTACAAGAACTCTTCTTTTTAGGGTATATAAAACACCCATGTACACCCCATCAGGGGTCTCTCCACCCCCTTCTGGTGTCTGTACCAGAAGCTACTGTACTCTCTCTCTAACTTCTCTCTAATAAACTTACTTTTTACTTAAACCTGAGCAATTACTTTTTATTGATCCCAAGGAGAAATTCCTTTCTTCCAGAGATCACGAATCCATTCCCCTAGACGGATCTCATGGACTTCAAAAAGAGAGAAAAAAAGATTATACAATAAAGTGGTCAATTCATCAGGAAGATATAACAATTGTAAATACTTATACATCCAGTATCTAAATACACCTAAATACATAAAGCAAAAATTAGCAGAGCTAAAGTGAGAAATTCGAGCAACAACAAAATAGTTAGGGACCTTAATACCCCACTGTCAACAAGGGATAGATCATCCAGAGGATCAGTGAGAAAACAGTGAATTTGAACAAGACCATAGATCAAATGAACCTAACAGACATACCTAAAGCATTCTATCTTACAACAGTAGAACACACAGTCTTCTCAAGTGCACATGGAATACTATCCAGATAGACCACATGTTAGGTCACAAAACAATCTTGGAAATTTCAAGGAGATTGAAATCATACTAAGTATCAGTATCTTCTCTGACCACAGTGGGATGAAATGAGAAATCAATAACAAGAGGTAAACTGCAAAATTCAATAATATATAGAAATTAAACAACACTCACCTGAACAACCAATAGATCAAAGAAGAAATTGAAGGGGAAATTTACACATATCTTGAGACAAACAAAAATAGAAACAACATACCAAAACTTATGGCATGGAGTGAAAGCAGTTCTAAGAGAGAAATTCATGGTAATATATGCCTAAATTAAGAAGCAAGAAACATCCCAAAAAAGCAATCTAACTCCATGCCTAACAAAAACTAGAAAAAAAAAATGAACTGAGCCCAAACTTAACAGAAGGAAGGAAATAAAAATTAGAACAGAGATAATTCAAATAGAGAGTAGTAAAACAACAGAAAAGATAGTTATTTTTGAAAAGAGCTATCTTTGGAAAGATAAACAAATTTGACAAATTTGACTAACCAAGGAGAGAGGAGGATCGAAAGAACCAGAGTATAAATAAAATAGGAGACATTACAACTGATACCACAGAAATCACAAATAATCATATTATGAACAACTATACACCAACAAATTGGACAACCTAGGAGAAATGGAAAAAAATTCTTAGAGACTGAATGAGGAGGAAATAGGAAGTCTGAATAGGCTACTAGTAAGGACGTTTAATCAGTAATCAAAAGGCTCCCAAAGAAGAAAATCTCTGGACCAGTTGACTTCACTGATGAATTTTACCAAACATTTAAAAAAGAATTAGTGCCAATCTTTCTCAAACACTTCCAATAAATTGAAAAAGAGGGAACACTTTCAAACTCATTTTAGAAGGCCAAATTAACCTTACACAAAAGCTGGAAAAGGAAAACCAGACAAGAACTACAGACCAAAATCCCAGATGAATATAGATGCAAAAATTCTTAAGAAAATACTAGCAAACTGAATTCAGCAGCACATTAAAAGGATCACACACCATGATCAAGTGGGATTTATACCTGGGATGCAAGGATGATTCAGTGCATAGAGATCAATGTGATATATCTCATTAATGCAATGAAAGAAAAAAATCATTTAATAACCTCAACAGACACAGATAAACTTAATACCTGTTCATGATAAAAAATCTTAACAAATAGGTATGGAAGACAAGTACCTCAACATAATAAAGCCATATATATATATATATATATATATATATATATATATGTATTTATGTGTGTGTGTTTGTATACATATATATGTGTGTATATATATATATATACCTGCAGCTAACATATTCAATGGTGAAAGTTAGAAGCTTTTCCTCTAAGATTATGCACAACACAAGGATGCACACTCTTATACTCCTATTCAACATAGTACTGGAAGTACTCGCCAGAACAATCAGGCAAAAAATAAAAATAAATAAATAGCATCAGAATTAGAAAGAAAAAAGTAAAACTTTCTCTGTTTGCCAATAGCATAATTTTATATCTAGAAAATCCTACAGCCTCCACTAAAATCTATCAGATCTAATCAACAAATTCATTAAAGTTTCAGGATACAAAATAAACACACAAAATCAGCAGCATTTGTACATACTAAAATTTTTTGAAAAATAAAGAAAATGATCTCACTTATGATAGCATCAAAAACAATAAAATATATAGGAATAATATTAACCAAGGAGGTTAAAGATCTCTACTCTGAAAACTATGAGACACTGATAACAGATATTGAAGATTACACAAATAAATGGAAATGTATCTCATGTTCATAAATTGGAAGAACTAACATTGTTAAAATGTCCAGAAATCAGATTTAGATTCAATGCAGTCTCTATCAATATTCCAAATGCATTTTTTTTTACAGAGGTAGAAGAAACAATCCTAAAATATGTATGGAGCACCCTGAATAACCAAAGCAATTCTGAGAAAGAAAAACAAAGTGAGAGTAATTCTACTTCTTGATTTCAAGCTATACTATAAAGTCATAGTAAGTAACAGTATGATACTGATAATATTGACATAAAAACAGACAAATAGATCAGTGGAATAGAAATAAACTCAAGTATGTACAGTCAACTAGATTTTACAAGAGAGCCAAGAATACTCAATGGTGAAAAGACCATCCCTTCAATATATGTTGCTGGGAAAATTGGATATTCACATGGAAAAGAATGGAACTAGACCTCTATCTTAAACCAATCACAAAAAAAATCTTGGAAAGGATTAAAGACTGAAATATAAGCCAAGAAACCATGACACATTAAGAAAAAATAGAAAAAAGTTCTTTGACCTGGGTCTTTTCAATGATTTTGGGGATATGACATCTAAAACACAAGCAGCAAAATCAAAAGCAAACAAGTGGGATTACATCAAACTGTAACACTTCTGCATAGAATAAAAAAACTCACCAAAGTAAAAAGACAACATATAAATTAGGAAAAACTTATTTGGAAACTATATACCTATAAGAGGTTAATATTCAATATATACAAAGAATTTTTTAATCCAATTAAAAATGAACAATAGACCTCTTATTCAAAGATAAATGAATGGCCAACTGGTACATGAAATATGATCAACAACACAAGTTGTTAGGGAAATGCATATTATAACCAAAATGACACACCATCTCATGCCTGTTAGAATGACCATTATCAAAAAGACAAGAGATAAAAAATGCTTGCAAGAATGTGAAGAAGAGGATACCTTTGTGCACTGTTGGTGGGATTGTAAACTGGTATAACTACTATGGAAGCAGTATGGAAAATCTTCTAAAAATTAAAAAAATAACTATTATCCAGCAATTCCACATCTAGAAATGTATGAAAAGGAAACAAAAACACTAACTTGAAAAGATATCTCTACAACCATATTCACTGCAGCATTACTTATAATAGCCAAGACGTGGAAACAACCTCAATATCCAATGAAACATGAATGGAAAAAGTTCACATGCGCACACGCACACACACACACAGAGGAATATTATTCAGCCACAAAAACGAGGATATCTGCCATTTGCCATAAGATGATGGAACTTGAAGGCATTATGCTAAGTGAAATAAATCAGATAGAAAAATGACACCTAATGTATAATCTCACTTATATGTGGAGTCTTAAAAGAAACTCACAGGAAAAGAGATCAAATTTGTGGTTACTAGAGAGAGACAGAGGGTTCAGGGAGGGAAAATTTGAGGAAGGTGGTCAAAAATGTATAAACTTCCAGTTACAAAGAGAAATTTAAGTAATAGGAATGTAACGTATAGCATGATGACTATAGTTAAGGCTGCTGTTCAGCATATCTGAAAGTTAAGAGAGTAGTTCCTAAGAGTTCTAATCATCAGAACAAACTGTTTTGGTTCTTTTTTTTTTTTTTGCCTTTTTTTTTTTTTTGCTTTTTTATTTTATCTGTAGGTAATGATGGACACTGACCAAGCTTATTTAGGTAATCATTTCACAACAGATGTAAATCAAATCATTATGTTCTGTACTCTAAACTTATAAAATGATGTAAATAATATTTCAATAAAACTGAAAAAAATACAGCAAAGATAACCATGGTGGATTAAATTTCTAATTTTTAAGTATTCTAAGTAAGTATAATATTTATCTTTAGAATATAAAAAATGACCCTTGGGGAGTCACTAAGCCAGCTGAATTCACAAATAGATTTTTCACGTATAAATGTTTGTAGTCACAAATTATTTTTTCACTTTCCTAATCTTAAATGTTAATAAACTACTTAAATAAAAATAAGCCAATAAAATAAGCCCTCTGGTTTTTATTGAATGCTCCAGGTCCATGTGATAGTAACTTTTCATTTTTAACTGCAGAGGGACATTGATGTACATAAATTTCAACCTTTCAAATACAAAGTAAATATTAGGATAACAAAACTATGCCTGGCAGCTGTGGAAAACATTCACCTGTGGAAACTGCTTTTAATTCATTTTATTGTTCTATAATAATTTATATGATTACTTTGAGAGTCTCTTCCCTCACATATAAGAAATTTATTCATAAAAGATCACCATTATTCTTTTAGTTTATACCTATCCCAAAGTACTCGCTGGTCTCCAAACATGGTTCCAGATTCTCTACTTACATTATCTTGCTTGATTTTTCAAGCAGCATTATGATAAAGGCAAAAACACAGTAATGGTAGTAAATGATGCATTCACAAAACTAGTGGTAAGGTTAAAACAGAAAAGTAGTAAAATTATCTATATACACAATAGGCATTTAAGGGATACACAAAAAAAATTAGATGTAAAATATGATGGCAAAAACTAATTGCTAGTGGAGGAGAGTACATATGCAGAATTGTTAAATGCATTTGAAATTAAGAGATCAACTTATATCATGTAATATACATATTGCTACATATAAACCTCATGATAAAAAAACCCCAAATATCTGCAATAGATAGATACACACATATAAAAAGAGAAAGGAATCCAAACATAACATAAAAGACAGTCATCAAATCACAAAAGAAGGAAACAAAAGAAGAAAGAATAAAGAACTAAAAATCAAACCTAAAGAAATGAACATAATAAAAATAAGAACATACACATCGATTTCATCTTGTGCAAATGAAAATCACAGCCACAGAAAGATGGAGAAAATGAAAAAGGCAAAAGATTTTGTACCAGATGAAGGGACAAATTTAAACTCCAGAAAAACAACTAAATGAACATGAGACAGGCACCATTCCAGGAAAAGAATTCAGAATAATGATAGTGAAGATGATCCAGGACTTTAAAAAAGACTGGATGCAAAGAAAAGTTTACCAAAGACCTAGAAGAATTAAAGAGCAAACAAACAAAGATATGCAACACAATAACTGAAATGAAAAAATATACTAGAAGGAACCAATAGCAGATTAACTGAGGCAGAAGGGCAAATAAGTGACCTGGAAGACAGAATGGGGATAATTACTGGTGCAGAAAAGAAGAAAGCAAAAAGAATGAAAAGAACTCAAAACAGCCTAAGAGATCTCTGGTACAATGTTAAATGCACCAACATTCACATTATAGGGGTCCCAGGAGGAGAAGAGAGAGAGAAAGGACCTGAGAAAATACTGAAAAAGATTCTAGTTGAAAACTTCCCTAACATGGGAAAGGAACAGCTACCCAAGTCCAGGAAGCACAGAGAGTCCCAGGCAGGATAAACCCAAGGAGAAACATGCCAAGTTATATAGCAGTCAAATTGACAAAAATTAAAGACAGAAAAAAGGTATTAAAAGCAACAAGGGAAAAATGACAAATACCATACAAGGGAACTCCCATGAGGTTGACAGCTGATTTCTCAGCAGAAACTCTGCAAGCCAGAAGGGAGTGGCATGATACACTTCAAGTGATGAAAGGGAAGAACCTACAACCAAGAATACTCTACCCAGCAAGGATCTCATTCAGATTTGAGGGAGAAATCAAAAGCTTTACAGACAAGCAACAGCTAAGAGAATTCAGCACCACCAAACCAGCCCTACAACAAATGCTAAAGGAATTTCTCTAAGCAGGAAACATAAGAGAAGAAAAGGACCTACAAAAACAAAAAGAAAACAATTAAGAAAATGATAACAGGAACATACATATTGATAATTACCTCGAAAGTAAATGGACTAAATGCACCAACCAAAAGACAAAGACTGGCTGAATGGATACAAAAACAAGACCCATATATATGCTGTCTACAAGAGACCCACTTCAGACCTAGGGACATGTACAGACTAAAAGTGAGGGGATGGAAAAAGATATTCCATGCAAATGGAAAACAAAAGAAAGCTGGAGTAGCGATACTCACATCAGATAAAATAGACTTTAAAATAAAAAATGGTATAAGAGACAAAAACGGACACTACATAAAGACTGAGGGATCCATCCAAGAAGAAGAGATAACAGTTGTAAATATATATGCACCCAATATAGGAGCACCTCAATACATAAGGCAAATGCTAACAACTATGAAAGAGTAAATCGACAGTAACACAATTATAGTGGGGGACTTTAACACCCCACTTACACCAATGGACAGATCATCCACACAGAAAATTAATAAGGAAACACAAGCTTTAAATGACACAATTAACCAGCTTGATTTAACAGATATCTATAGGACATTACATCCCAAAACAGCAGATTACACGTTCTTCTCAAGTGCACATGGAACATTCTCCAAGATAGATCACATTTTGGGTCACAAATCAAGCCTTGGTAAATACAAGAAAACTGAAATCATATCAAGCATCTTTTCTGACCACAATGCTATGAGATTAGAAATCAATTACAGGAAAAAAACTGTAAAAAACACAAACACATGGAGGCTAAACAATATGCTACTAAATAACCAAGAGATCACTGAAGAAATCAAAGAGGAAATAAAATACCTAGAGACAAATGACAATGCAAACACAATGATCCAAAACCTATGGGATGCAGCAAAGGCAGTTCTAAGAGGGAAGTTTATAGCAATACAATCCTACCTCAAGAAACAATGAAAATCCCAAATAATCTAACCTTACACCTAAAGAAACTAAAGAAGAGCAAACAAAACCCAAAGTTAGTACACGGAGAGAAATCATAAAGATCAGAGCAGAAATAAATGACATAGAAACAAAGAAAATAATAGCAGAAATCAACAAAACTAAAAGCTAGTTCTTTGAGAAGATAAATAAAATTGGTAAACCTCTAACAAGACGCATCAAGAAAAAGAGGAAGAGGACTCAAATCAATAAAATTAGAAACGGAACAGGAGACGTTACAACAGACACCACAGAAATAAAAAGCACCATAAGAGATTACTACAAGCAACTATATGCCAATAAAATGGACAACCTGGATGAAATGGACAGATTCTTAGAAAGGTATAACCTTCCAAGACTGAATCAGGAAGAAACAGAAAATATGAACAGACCAATCACAAGGAATGAAATTGAAACTGGGATTAAAAATCTCCCAACAAAAGTCCAGGACCAGATGGATTCACAGGTGAATTTTATCAAGCATTTAGAGAAGAGCTAACACCCATCCTTCTCAAACTCTTCCAAAACACTGCAGAGGAAGGAACACTCCCAAACTCATTTTATGAGGCCACCATCACCCTGATACCAAATCAGACAATGATACTACAAAAAAAGAAAACTACAGACCAATATCACTGATGAATTTAGATGCAAAATCCTCAACAAAATACTAGCCAACAGACTGCAACAACACATTAAAAGGATCATACACCATGATCAAATGGGATTTATCCCTGGAATGCAAGGATTCTTCAATATATGCAAAATCAATGCAATACACCACATTAACAAATTGAAGGATAAAAACCACATGATCCTCTCCATAGATGAAGAAAAAGCTTCTGACAAAATTCAACACCCATTTATGATAAAAACTCTCCAGAAGGTGGGCACAGAGGGAACCTACTTCAACATAATAAAGGCCATATATGACAAACCCACAGCAAACATCATTCTCAATGGTGAAAAACTGCAAGCATTTCCTCTAAGATCAGAAATAAGACAAGGATGTCCAGTTTCGCCACTACTATTCAACATAGTTTTGGAAGTCCTTACCACAGCAATCAGAGAAGAAAAAGAAATAAAAGGAATCCAAATTGGAAAAGAAGTAAAACTGTCACTGCTCACAGATGACATGATACTATACATAGAAAATCCTAAAGATGCCACCAGAAAACTACCTGAGCTAATCAATGAATTTCGGAAAGTTGCAGGATATAAAATTAACACACAGAAATCTCTTGCATCTCTATACACTAACAGTGAAAGTTCAGAAAGAGAAATTAAGGAAACAATTCCTTTCACCACTGCAACAAAAAGAATAAAATACCTAGGAATAAACCTCACCAAGGAGGTAAAAGACCTGTACTCAGAAAACTATAAGACACTAATGAAAGAAATCAAAGAAGACACAAACAAATGGAGGGACATACCATGTTCTTGGATTGGAAGAATCAACATTGTGAAAATGACTATATCACTGAAAGCAATTTCCAGATTCAATGCAATCCCAATCAAATTACCAATGGCATTTTTCACAGAACTAGAACAAGAAATCTTACAATTTCTATGGAAATGCAAAAGACCCTGAATAGCCAAAGCAAACTTGAGAAGGAAAGATGGAGTTGGTGGAATCAGGCTTCCTGACCTTAGGGTATATTACAAGAATATAGTGATCAAGATAGTATGGTACTGGCACAAAAACAGAAATATAGATCAATGGAACAGGATAGAAAGCCCAGAGATAAACCAATGTCAACTAATCTCTGACAGAGGAGGCAAGGCTATACAATGGAGAAAAGGCAGCCTCCTCAATAAGTGGTGCTGGGAAAACTGGACAGCTAGATGGAAAAGAATGAAATTGGAACACTCCTTAACACCATACACAAAAATAAACTCCAAATGAATTAAAGACCTAAATGTGAGGCCAGACAATATAAAACTCCTGGAGGAAAACACAGGAAGAACATTCTTCAAAGTAAATTACAGCAAGATCTTTTTTGATCCACCCCCTAGAGTAATAGAAATAAAAACAAAAATAAATAAGTGGGACCTAATGAAACTTCAAAGCTTCTGCACAGCAAAGGAAAATATAAGCATGACAAAAAGACAACCCTCAGAATGGGAAAAAATATTTGCAAACGAATCAACAAAGGATTAATCCCTAAAATATATACAGTTCATCCAGCTCAATATCAAAAAAAGAAACAACCCAATCAAAAAACGGGCAGAAGACCTAAATAGCCATTTCTCCAAAGACGACATATGGATGGCCAAGAGGCACATGAATAGCTGCTCAACATCACTAATTCTTAGAGAAATGCAAATCAAAATGACAATGAGGTATCACCTCACACTGGTTAGAATGGGCATCATCAGAAAATCTACACACAGTAAATGCTGGAGAGGGTGTGGAGAAAAGGGAACGCTCTTGCACTGTTGGTGGGAATGTAAACTGATACAGCCACTATGGAGAACAGTATGCAGGTTCCTTGCAAAACTAAAAACAGAGTTATGATGTGACCCAGCAATCCCACTGCTGGGCATATACCCAGAGAAAACCATAATTCAAAAAGACACACGCACTCCAATGTTCATTGCAGCACTATTTACAAAAGCCAGGACATGGAAGCCATGTAAATATCCATCAACAGATGAATGGGTTAAAAAAATGTGGTACATATATACAATGGAATATTACTCAGTTGTAAAAAGCAATGAAACTGGGACATTTGTAGAGACATGGATGGACCTAGAGACTGTCATACAGAGTGAAGTGAGTCAGAAAGTGAAAAACAAATATTGTATATTAACACACATATGCAGAATATAGAAAAATGGTACAAATCAACTGGTTTGCAAGGCACAAATATAGACACAGATGTAGAGAACAAATATATGGACACCAAGTGGGGAAAGCAGGGAGAGTTTGGGGGGAATGAATTGGGAGATTGGGATACCAAATTGTACACTCTAAATATATGCAGTTTATTGTCTGTTAACTATCTCAGTAAAAGTTCTTTAACAAAATAACATACACATCAATGATTGCTTTAAATGTAAATGCATTAAATGCTTCAATCAAAAGACATACAGTATTTGAATAGATACAAAAACAAGACCCATATGTAAAGTGAGGATATCTAAAAAGTTATTCCATGTAAATGTAAATCAAAAGAAAGCTGGGGTAGCAATATATGTCAGACAAAATAGACTTTAATACAAAAACTGTTATAAGAAACAAAGAAGGACATTACATAATGATCAAAGCATCAATCCAAGAAGAAGATATGACAATTGTAGATATATATGCACCCAACAGAGCAGCACCTAAATACATCAAGCATATATTAACAGACATAAATGGAGAAATTGACAGTAACTAAAAAATAGTAGGGAACTTCAACACCCCACTTACATCAATGGACAGATCAACCAATAAGAAAATCAATATGGAAATACTGGCCTTACATGACATTTTAGACCAGATGAACTTAATATATATAGAGAACATTCCATCAAAAGTAGCAAAATACATTCTTTTCAAGCGCACATGGAACATTCTCCAGGATAGATCAAATTTTAGGCCACAAAACAAGTCATGTTAAATATAAGAAAATTGAAATCATATCAAGTATCTTTTCTATGAGACTAGAAATCACGTGCAAGGGATAAAAAACTGCAGAAAATACAAACATATAAAGGCTAAGCAATGTGTGACTAAATAATCAATAAGTCACTAAAGAAATCAAAGAGGAACTAAAAAATATCTGGAGACAAATGAAAATGAAAACTCAATGATCCAACATCTATGGGATTCAGAAAAATAAGTTCTAAGAGGGAAGTTTATAGTGATAAAAGCCTCCTTTAAGAAACAAGAAAACTCTTAAATAAACAATCTAACCTTACACCTAAAGGAACAGGAAAACGAAGAACAAACAAAAAACAAAGTTAATGGAAGGAAAGAAATCAAAGATCAGCGCAGAAATAAAAGGAATAGAGACTAAGAAACAATAGAAAATATAGATGAAATTAAGCACCAGTTCTTTGAAAAGATAAACAAAATTGATAAACCTTTAGCCATACACATTAAGAAAAAGAGGGCTCAAGAAAACCAGCAATGAAAAAGGAGGTTACAACATACACCACAGAAATATGAAAGATCATAAGAGACTACTATGAACAACTATATACAAATAAAATGGACAACTTAGGAGAAATGGACAAATTCTTAGAAATGTATAGTGTCTCAAGACTGAACTAGGAAGAAGCAGAATATATATATACAGATTAATTACCAGTAATAAAATTGAATCAGTAATTTAAAAAACTGCCAATAAACAAACTCCAGGAGCAGAAGGCTTCCTAGGTGAATTCAACCAAATATTTTGAGAACAGTTAATACTTATCATTCTCAAACTATTCAAAATTTGCAGATGAAGGAATACTTCCAACCTCATTTTATGAGGCCAGCATGACCCTGATTCCAAAACCATAGAAATATATCACAAAAAAGAAAATTATAGGCCAAAATCACTAATGAACATTGTTGTACAAATCCTCACCAGAAAATGAACAAACTGAGTTCAACAATACATTAAAAGGATCATAAACCATGACTAAGAGGGATTTATCTCAGGGACTCAAGACTTTCAATATCCACAATGTAACCAATGTGATATATCACATTAATAAACTGAAGAATGAAAATCATCTGATCATCTCAATAGGTGCACAAAAAGCTTGGTAAAAATTCAAAATCCATTTAGGGTAAAAACATTCCACAAAGTAGGTATAGAAGGAAAATACATTAACAAGGCTATATACGACAAGACCACAGAACAAAATCTCAATGGTGAAAAGCTGAAAGC
Organism: Hippopotamus amphibius kiboko; assembly: GCF_030028045.1. Taxonomy (NCBI): domain Eukaryota; kingdom Metazoa; phylum Chordata; class Mammalia; order Artiodactyla; family Hippopotamidae; genus Hippopotamus; species Hippopotamus amphibius. Next base: position 69,421,178 of record NC_080198.1, on the reverse strand, counting down.
ATTTCCTCCAAGATCAGAAAAAAGACAAACGCATCTAGCCACTTTTAATCAACATAGCATTGAAATTTCTAACCACAGCAAACAGACAAGAAAGGAAAACAAAATTAATCTGAATTGGAAAAGGAGTAAAACTGTCACTGTCTGCAGATCACACGATACTACAAATAGAAAATTCTAAAGATGCCACCAAAAACTACTAGAGCTCTTCAATGAATTGGGTAAGTTGAAGGATACAAAATTAATATTCAGAAACCTCTTGCACTTCTACACACTAACAATGAACTATCAGAAAGAGAAATTAAGAGAACAATCCCATTTATAATTGCATCAAAAAGAATAAAAATACATAGGAATAAACCTATACCTAAGGAGGTTAAAGACCCCTCCTCAGAAAACTATAAAAGATTGATGAAAGAAATTGAAGATGACACCAGCAGATGAAAAGATATACCATGTTCATGACTTGGAAGACTCAATATTGTTAATATGACCATGCTACCTAAGGCTATCTATAGACTCAATACAATCCCTATCAAAATACCAATGGCATTTTTTCCTAGAACTAGAACAAATAATTTTAAGATGTATATGGAAAAACAAAGGTCCCCAAATAGTCAAAACAACCTTTGAATGAACAGACTTCAGACTATACTAAAAAGCTACAGTAATCAAAACAGTATGGTACTGGAACAAAAACAGACACAGTTCAATGGAAAGGAACAGAGACCTCAGAAATGCACCCTAGCACCTATGGCCAATTAATCTATGATAAAGGAGATAAGAATACAATGAAGAAAAGGCAGTTTCTTCAATAACTGGTGCTGGTTAAACTGGACAGCCACGTTGAAAAGAATGAAATCACCACATTCTTCAGTATTATATACAAAAATAAACTCAAAATGGATTAAAGGCCTAATTATAAGACTAGAAACTGTAAAACTTCTAGAATAAAACATGGGCACAGCACTCTGACATAACTTGTAGCAATATTTTTTGGATCTGTTTCCTAAGGCAAAAGAAACAAAAGCAAAAATAAACAAATGGGACCTAATTAAACTTAAAAGCTTTTGCACAGCAAAGGGGATCATCAACAAAATGAAAAGACAACCCACTGAATTGGGGAAAATATTTGCAAATGATGTGACTGATAAGGGGTTAACATCCAAAATATGTAAACAGCTCATACAATTCAACATCAGAAAAAAAAAATCAAACATCCCAATTAAAAAATGGGAAGAAATCCTGAATAGACATTTTTCCAAAGAAAACATATAGATGGCTAACAGGCACATAAAAAGATGCTCAACATCTCTGATTAGAGAAATGCAAATTAAAACCACCATGAGAGATCACTTTATACCTATAAGAAATGCTATCATCAAAAAGATCAGAAATGACAAATGTTGGCAAGGCTATGGAGAGAAGGGAACACTTGTACATTGTTGGTGAGAATATAAATTGGTACAGCCACTGTGGAGAACAGTATGGAATTTCCTCAAAATAAAAATAGAGCTATCATATGATCTAGCATTTCCACTCCTGAGTGTATATCTGGAAAAAAAAACACACTAATTTGAAAAGATACACACATCCCAATATACATAGCTGCATTATTTACAATAACCAAGATATAGAAGTGACTTAAATGTCCATCAATAGATCAATGGATAAAGAAGATGTGGTGTGTGTGTATATATATTATACATATGTATATATGCATATATATCTACAATGGTATACTACTCAGCCATAAAAAATAATGAAATTTTGCCATTTGCAACAACATGGATGGGCTTGGAGGATATTATACTTAGTGAAATAAGTCAGAGAGAGGAAGACACATACTGTATGATATCACTTATATGTAAAATCTAAAACCATAAAACTAATGAAAACAACAAAAATGAAACAGCCACAGAGATATGGATAACAAACAAGTGTTTACCAGTAGGGGGAGAAAGAGGAGAAGGGCAAGATAGGGGTAGCGGATTAAGAGCTACAAACGACTATGTATAAAATATATAAGCTATAAGCATATCTTGTACAGCACAGGGAATACAGTCAATATTTTATAATAACTATAAATGGAATATAATCTTTAAAAATTATGAATCATTTCGCATACCTGAAACATATTATAAAACTATATACCTCAATATAAGATACTCTGTGTGTGTGTGTGTGTGATTATAAAATCAGCATTATGAGACAGGTGTTATTATTTACTTCTTCCTGATAAGCAAAGTGAAATTTAGTAGGTAATTGATTGTACCATAGTCATTCAAGTATTAATCATAGCAACAGAATTGAAACAAACATCTTCCTGATATCAGTGGTAGATTATGTTTTTGTCTTTTTTCTGGTTCACATCAATGACTTTAAGCAGATGGCTTTATTCATCTTTTTTAGAAGATGTGACTTTCTTAAATCATTCAGAACAGAGCTATTCTGTGTTTAGTATTCTATTCAGTGTTCTATGAATGCCTCTTCAGTGGCATGGTAGCATGTAGAAACCCTGAACCATTCCTCCCAGGATACTGAAGATCAGCCAGGCAATCATTAAAGTGTGAAGCTTTGAACAGTTAACTGAAAGAAACTGGGAAGATAACAGAAGAATGGAATGTTCTATGTGGAAAACACAAATTTTAATGAAGACTAAATAGTAGGCTTCATTGGTATGAGAAAAAAAAAAAAAGACCAGAATATTCTCCTTATGAAAATGTTGAAGGACAGGTATGGTACTTAAGACAGAGCCTTTGGAAAAAAAAAAAAAAAGAGTTGTGGGAGTTCATTAATGCAGGTTATTATTTGGAACAATCTCAAATGGAAACAATTTTTCGTAGTGGTAGTGGCCAAGACTTTTGTAGCAGCTACATGTGAGGGATGGATCCAATATAATGCAAACACAAGTATTGTTCACTGGTTAATCTCAAGTCTTTATGACAGTGCTTAGCACATGGTAGCTGCTCAATAACTATTTGTTAAATGAGTGAATGAATGAATAACGGATGCTAAACTAATATATATTGCAACATGGAAGGACATATATAGATTATCACACTAAGTGAAGTAAAAGTCAGAGAAAGACAAATACCATATGATATCATTATATATGGAATTAAAATATGATACACATGAACCTATCTACGAAACAGAAACAGACTCACAAACAGAGAAGAGATGTGTGGTTACCAAGGGGGAGAGGGAGAGGGAGAGGCATGGATTGGAAGTTTGGGGATAGCAGATACAAAAAATGTTATGTAGAATGGATAAACAACAAGGTCCTACTTACTATATAGCACAGGGAACTGTATTCAATATCCTGTGATAAACCATAACGGAAAATCACTTTGGTGCACAGCAGAAATTAACACAACATTGTAAATCAACTATACTATATTTCAATAAAAAAAGCTGAGACTTTTTGTTTTAAGCTAAACTACAAAAACTTACAAACAGTACTTCTGAAGGATACATGTTTATTAGTAATATACTCTAAAATTTCCTTTTCAGCTGCATTATGCATTATGCTTTTTTCAGATAACAGCACAATGTTTCTGTACAAAATTATAGTGATGCAAACAATTATAAATGAACATTTGGATCGCAACCATTTCACTTATAGCTGCTTAGTCTATAGAGCTAAGTGGCTGTTAGTCAAGAGCATAGGTTTGTACATATATGATGATGGCTTAGGTTTGAAGACTTTTTTCTTTTCACATAAGCAACACCAGATTTCAGTTTTTATTTCATAATCAAAATAAGTAAAGATTGTTTTGTATCTTTACTGGCTTTGTCATATGAAAAGTTTGTTCTGCTGCAATATTTTTTATATTATCCTAAACCTCTAGTGTCTATCCTAAACCTCTAATGTTTATCAGTTGTTTATACTTTCTAGTTCATTTAAACATTTATTATTTCTGATCAGCAGTGTAATTGTACAATATGAATTTGTAACTTTTGGAGTCAGTCAGAACCAAAATAGACTTACTGTCTAAAATAAATTTCTATTTGTAGAATTTAATACTAATGGTAATGTAATGTAAAAGTGGCTTTCCAAGGATTGCATACTTTTAATTAAACTAAATATTCACTTTGCTCTTCTAAAAATGTATTTGTTTTGCTTCTCTTTCAGTTTTGAATATCAACATAGGTAAAAGTGATAAACTAAACACACTGAATTACAGTGTAAAAATGTGGAAGAGTAAAAGCCATTACGTGTTAGTGAGTATCTAGTAAGAAGAATCCTGTATTTCAAAGAGCAATTAGACCTTCATTGCAAGTTCTTCATTGGAATGATTCCATTGTTTTTCTAAACAAAGTTATGAGACACACTGCAAAAAAAATAATAGGGGAAATCCACTTAGTGGTGGGATAGGAATGTATTTTCAGCATCAAATGTATTTTAATCAGAATTCTATTTCTGGGATACATGAAGCACATTTTAAAAGCTTCTTTATAGTGATTTACCAAGAAATAGATCATCTTGGAACATAACTTCACTTTTAAAACTGTTAGACTGACAATTTACATTTTGAAGATCTCCTTTCTGTTAAAGCTACGCTTAACCCAGAAAGTTGAGCTTCTTAAACAAATAAAATCACTAAGTGAACTTGACACTGTATTATGTACATAAAATACCATATTTCTTCCCCTTAGAGATACTTCAATCAGTAAATACATTTTATTATGAAAAACCACAAATACTATTATATGTGGATTTGCTTTCACAGAATGGAATATATCCATGAGACGATAAAAACATCAGTGTATACAATTGTAAATTATATATAATATGTTGTATTCTTTCTGTTTTTGGCAACCAAAATGAGATGAAATAATTTTAGGGCAGACATTCTCCTATCCTTTTTTGCTTAATTAATAAAGCATGAGGTTACTTATTATTTCTCTTGTAAAATAACAGCCACATAAAACACGTTCCCATAATATTTTTGTGTTTCCTTGATATTTATGTATATGGGTAGAGTTGCTTTGATGAAGGAAGTGGCAATTTAAGATTGGTGTAAAATATAAAGCTTATTATGGTTAAGTGGCATCTCAATATTTACAAAGAGTGTATTTTAAGTAGCACGTAAACATCATTACAAAAGATCAGCATTATTAGAAGACTTACCCACAGTTTTGAAACTTCATCAGTAGTTATGGTCATCACTGTCACGGTGTCTGTTATGCTAAAAACTTTATATTTTGCATCGTTATTGTAAAGTATTTTGCACCCCAAATCTGCTCTTAAATGTTCTCTAGGAGATAGTTCATTGTATAAAGCTGACTTCAAATACTGGGTTTATTTCCTTGTATAAGTTACAAAGATAAAAGACAGAAAATGACCTTTTAAATGTAACTCCAGAACACAAATGCAGACAATAAAAGATATCTACAATTCTTTTGGTTTCTTGTGCATCTATGAAGATTTCCAGAATATAAAATGTATACATACAATGGCTCATAGAGACCCTTCATCGTTGTACTTCACAGATGTAGAGAATACAGCCTAGGGAAATATGATGATTTATTTCCAGTATCACATATAAAGCGATTCTTGCTATGCCCATGGGAATGATCTTTCCACTATACTGTGTTACTCCATCTCCCATCAAAGAGGTAAAATAGCAGCACTTACGGTGATCCCAAAAAGGGCTTAGGTGTACATTCTATCCACAGCTTAGTTTTTCATAATAATGCATGATGTTTTACATCATTTAATACTTAATACTGATAACCATTTATAGTTATTTACATAACTAGAAGTTTAATAAGAGGCTGACAATAAATACGTTACCATCTAATGATTCAAAGAATGCTTACGTAATTGTAAAGAAAGTTTTAGCATATTGAAGCCCATCATTGCATTTGCCTCTAATGTTAGAAAAAAAATTTATTCATCCAGGGATTTAAGGAGAATAAATTTCACATACCGAAAAATGAATATTTGAAAAAGATCCCTAATGTATATGGTTTATAATTCTTATCTTAGTTCATTCACTTAAATAAAATGATATTTATTCTCTAAATGGCAAGTATGCAGTATACATTTTGAAATGGAAAGAACACATTAGGGTAGAAGGTAATGAGCTTCTTTCAATTACATTTTATGATTATGATCTCTGTTTCAACAATTTGACATTTTAATTAAATCCATACCTCTTTCATTTCTAAAAGATATCCTTCATTCTTTATTACTAAAACTTAATGAAGTATTTTTTTCATTGCAATTTACAATAGCTGGCTTTTTAATATCACTTTTCAATGACAAACTTGGAGTACATAAAAATTATGAAATGGTTAATCATAATCAATCATTGACTATATTTTAGGTGTCATATACTAGTACTCAAATGTAAATGCATTTTAAACACTCATGCCGCAAATAGGTACACAAGATAAAGTCTGTTTCAATTGGTAGCTGTAATTCAAAAACATGGCAAGATTCAGAAACCCAAGAAAGTCAGATAATGTAGGTGGTGAACTAGACAATGCCTTGATTCCATTGAGGATACTCAGTATTCTCTTTGGTCCATTTTGAAGACTTTCACAATTTTTCTTTTATTGTATTTGACATTACTTCATCACTTAAATATAGTTTTGGTAAATAATGTATAAGAATTCTTCCTGGTGTTACTGTTTAGATATTTGTTATTACATGGTATCCATGTTGGGAGTATGGAGACATGACTTTTTTAAAGGCATATGCATGATCTCATTATTTCTTCAACTACATTTTCAAAATACATTCCTATTCATTATAATGCAGCACTATACCATCTATGAAGAGTTAGATTGGACAGTCAAATTTTAAAAACCATGAAATACTTTATAAGGAAAGAAATTATCCTGCAACATGTTTTCCTTTGTAGCTTCCAAATATCAAAACTGAACACTATCATTTAGTCCTACACACACATCTTATATTGAAAATGTCTTTTTTTTTTTTTAACTGCAAGAAGTTTCTCTTGCAATTGATATTCTCTTGTGGGCAGCCTCTAAGATGGACTCCAATGATCTCTATCTTCTGGCATTCAAGTTCTTACATAATCCCTTTTCCTGAATGTGGGTTGACCTAGTAACTTGCTTCTAAATGGTAGAATATGGCAAAGATGCTACTTCTGTGATTAGGTTAAAAGAGATTTGTAACTTCCAGTCTAGCAGATCCTCTCTACTACCTTCTCTTGCTATTTTGATGAAACAAGTTGCCATGACATCAAGGCCATGTGACAGGGAACTAAGGGTGACCACTGGTTGACGGCCAGCTAGAAAGATGAGATCCTCAGCTTAACATCCCCAAATCAAGTCACTCCTGGCAACAACCATGTAAATGACTTCGGAATTGAATCCTTCCCAAATCAGGCCTTCACATGAGACCCAAGTCCTATTGATACCTTGACTGTGGCTTCCTGAGAGATCCTGAAGCCAAGGACCAAGCAAAGCTGTATCCAGATTCTGGACTGACAAACTGTGAAATTATAACTCTATCATATTAAACCATTTAGCACACATAACAAATATACTTGTCTCTTACTAGAGTTTTAGAAAGAAATGTATCAGTTTTATCCACTGTTTTCCATGTCTACACCAACTTTTTGGTGTTCAATTGATTTTTAAGTGAATCTCTTTAAGTTGTAAAACAGGGAAATAGTTACTACCATTCTACTGAAGAAATTGTGTGTAGTTTTTTTTATTAATGTAGTTGAGTCCTTACTGAGAGAAATTTGATCAACAGATTTCATTCCAATATTGTAAAACTTTAAAAAAACTTCGATTACCAAGAGAATATAATGTATATGTATTAAAAGAAAAAATATTTTCCTGTATCTGGACAGACCCAGACTATTATATTTAATGGAGAGCAAATAAAAAAGTAATACTTGGAGTTCATAGCTGACATATACCTTTAAGATACTGAATCTTGCTAGGAATGCCAGTTATTGTGTGTATGACGACTTGTGGAGAGCTTCATTATCTCAGGAATATTAAGAAACATGGATGCTCTTATCCAAGTCCAGCAGTTTTCCAGAAACTGAATATACTATTAATTGAAAATGCTGAATCACTGATTTCGTTCACATTCTTGCTAAGCCATTATGTTCAGCCTTGGTTCTCTTATCTTAATTTAGTCTGCATATGATAAATTTAATGCTCCATTTGAAAGTATGTGAAATTTTAAGATAATGAATCAACCAATTGTGAAACATCAAGTGGTTTAAAAATGCATGTACAACAGAACACTACTGCCAGACAGACAACATGTAAAAATGCTTAGCTTTAGCACTGAGAAAATTTTACTTTTAAGACTGGAAAATCTGGCTCAGGGAAAAGGAAATTCCTTTTTTAAGAAACTGTTTATATTATACAAGGGAAAGTATCTTGCAGAGGAGAAAAAAAATCTCAAAGGTAAAATATGTACATGCCTATTACAAGGCATCTCAATGGAAATGGACAAGGGGAATTGATGGCAGCCATCTTAATGACCATCAATGGTACTCAGTCAAACTAAGTATTAGTCTGGTCAAGGGATTTGCATGTGTTATTTAATATTTAATAGGGAACTATGTATTCATTTTATTTGGTAGTTATTCATTCAATATTTATTCACAGTGTACCACCCCCAGCTATTGTGTGTGTTGGCTCTTATTCTGCTCTCAAAAAGCTCACCATCTGGAAGGAGAAATGCTAAAGATTTGCACAAGCTATGATTAACAATCATGTAACTTATGGTGTAGATTCCCTAATTTTTATTGCTAAGTCGCTGCTAAAGCAGGTAAGTAAAGATTAATTGCATGTGTGTGTAGCTTGGAGGTTAAGGTATGAATGAAAACATGAAATACCTTGATGGTTACCATAAAAGAAAATCAAGAATAATAAAACTCCAAATAAAGGAAAACAAGAAATGCAAATGAGGTTTAAGGAACTGAAATATAATAAACAAATTCAGAAAAGTTGGTCATTATTTTGGTAAGAAGAATTAACTTTCAAATGAGACAAATATCGGTAGTATTTTATTCATTAAACTTATTAGTTATGGAGAGATTTGCTTCATTACGTGATATTGCTTATACATATAATCTAAAAGATACAAATGAACGTATTTACAAAACAGAAATAGGATCACAGACATATAAAACAAACTTATGGTTATGAAAGGGTAAAGGAGGGAGGAGGGATAAATTAGGAGTTTGGGATTTCACACTATTATATATGAAAGAAATAACCAACAAGGACCTACAGGGAACGATACTCAACATTTTGTAATAACCTATGAGGGAAAAGAATCTGAAAAAAGAATCTATATCTATATGTATACACACAAATATAAATATAGACCATATATATATTCAAAACCAAATCATCTTGCTGTACACCGGAAACAAACTGTAAATCAAATATACTTCAATTTCAAAAAATAAAGATTTTTAATATCCCCAGAAACTCTTTTTGACTTTTAATAACATCCCTGTCTCTGCTCATTTTTCATATTTCATGCATCTTTTTCTTGTCCCTTTTGTCTTCTTGAATCCCTTCTGAGAAGTGAAATATGTTTGCTGAATAAAAGGCTGTTCCAAACAGGCTGGTAGATGATTTTTAGAAAGGCTTCCTCAAGTATGCTGGGTAAATTAGTGAAAATCAATATTCTTTCATAAAAGATCAAAAGCTTTTTAGGTCTTTAGGAATACTTTAGTTTCTAAAACTATCTTGGATTTTTTTTTTCAGGTTTGTAGAATTACTTTCCTAGTGGTATTTCTTATTCATAGTCCTCTTTTACTGACTGTGGACCCAGCTCAGTGTTGCTCCCAAGTGTGACATCCTGTCTCCTCTGCACGAAATCATACCCAATAACTTAGCAACACTCTAGAGATTTTGTAGAATTTAAAGAAAATAATTTCTTTTCCTGTACTGGTTAATGAGACTAGAGGTGAGAAAGAACAGCTAGAATAGAAGTGTTGAGGGAAAGCACCCCCATTTTGTTTGAGAGATAGAACACCACTTTCTATGAGGAATCCAGGAAATCAAAACAGTTGTTCAGAACTTCTGTCATCAAAATCACATTTTCTCATTGACTTCTTACTCTCCCCTCAAATTCACGTGTAAGAATGAAATTGTTCTCTTCATAATTACTTAATTTACAACAGTGATAGTCATATGATCCTGAACATAAGGGATGATGCTTGTATTTTAGTTAACCCATCTAGTACAAATAGGAGGAACTAGTCCCTGGTCACAACACTATAAAATACACGTGCACACACATACACATGCACCAAGGAATGAGAAATTGGGGAGGAAATTAGTCATGCCTCATTTATTTGCCCATTTATTTTTAGTACATTCAATAATGACACATATTGGATTCTCAATCATTAAACACATGTTAAATAAGTGTATCATAACAGACTCCAATAATTTTTTTGGGGGTGGGGAGAACTATCTTTTTTAAAATTAATTTTTATTGGAGTATCACTGATTTACAATGTTGTGTTTGTTTCAGGGGTAGAGCAAAGTGAATTAGTTATACATATATACACTTCTTTTTAGGTTCTTTTCCCATATAGGTCATTACAAAGTATTGAGTAGAGTTCCCTGTGCTATACAGCAGATTCTTATTAGTAATCTATTTTATATATAGTAGAGTGTATATGTCAATCCCAATCTCCCTTCCCCCCTTGGTGACCGTAAGTGTGTTTTCTACATCTGTGACTCCATTTGTTTTGTAAATAAATTCATTTGTACCGTATTTTTGATTCCACATATAAGCAATATCATATGATATTTGTCTTTCTCTGTCTGACTTATTTCAGTACATTTTAGATTAGATATTATACCTAAGGGCTACCCATTCCTATAACAAACTGAATGAGGCTCTTCTTCTTGAAGTTACCTCTGAATACACTTTACATAATTTTGTTTCTGTCCTTCTGAGACTCTTAAAGATCTTCCAGATAGAGAAGACAGAAAATGAAGAAGAGAAATGAATTTGGGGAACATTTCCCTTCATTTTTTCCTGTGGATATTTGTAAGTTTTAGTCCCTGGTAGATATCATAGCAAGTGCCTAGTCATAACTGGTGTCCAACATTTGATAAATGAGTTGATTATTTACAATGAGAGGCAAAAAATGCATTTCCTCAATGATAAGTTTCTTATAATTTTTTGTTAGCTACCTGAAACTTTGGTCAGCAATAATATGTTTAGAAATATCTAAGTTTGCCAGGGAAAATGAGTATGTACTCATTATTTTATGCTACTTCAATTTATTAAGCACTGCATAATTGTCAGGCTAGTTATTAACAGGGGGAAAAAGTTACCTTATGAGAGGGAAAAATAAAACACCTTTAAGTATCTTAAAATCTCATTCCTTTTAATATTTATCTCTATAAAATGTTCATTTCAGCTGTAGTTGTAAGATCAAGACTAAGTAAATCCAGAAGACCAAATAGTGTGAGCAAGTAGATGACCTGCAATATCTTTGGCACTGCTTTGTTTTCCGGTATTTTTCGATTTCGATCTTGATTTCTCAAGCAGATAAGCTTTTTCCATTTTAAAATACTTCTAGACTTCCTAAAGTAATGTTTGATAATTTGAACTTATTTTTAGACATAGATACACATCTCTTAATTTACTTAAAACAAAATTTAGGGCTTTCCTGGTGGCGCAGTGGATAAGAATCTACCTGCCAAAGCAGGGGACACGGGTTTGATCCCTGGGCCAGGAGGATCCTGAAACCTGCAGAGCAACTAAGCCCATGAGCCACAACTACCGAGCCCACATGCCACAACTACTAAGCCTCGGTGCCTAGATCCTATGCTCTGTAACAAGAGAAGCCACCACAACAAGAGACCCTCACGCCGCAATAAAGAGTAGCTCCTGCTCGCCACAACTAGAGAAAGCCCGTGTGCAGCAATGAAGACCAAACACAGCCAAAAATAATAAAGCTTAAAAAAAAAGTTGTTAAATAAATGAATAAATGCATGAACAGGACCGTTTTAAAAAAAAAATTAGAACATTCTTGGAAAAGGCAATATGCTAGACATCATATTACTTTCTAACTAATGTTAATTTTAATGCTATTTTCTATGTGAGAGGGCAACAAACTACAGCCCAGCTGACTCCAGTTTTTTCAATTAAAGTTTTATCACAGCACAGCCAGGGTCACTTACTTAAATATTGTTTATGACTGCCTTCCTGCTAAGAACAGCAGACTTGAGTGGTTGCTACAGAGACTGTAGGGCCCAGAAAGCTGAAAATATTTGACCTGGCTCTTTACATAAAATATTTGTCAGCCCTTATTTTATACCATCAATTTGAACAAAGCTAAAATCAGATTAAACTAAATATTTTATTTAAATTATTATATTGCAAAGAAAGAGGGGTAAGCCTTAATATACTTGTTTAAATATAAAGATCCAATAGGCAATGCCAAACAAAATTCAAAACTATTCTTTAGCACCATGATTCTCAGATAACAACAAAGAAAACAATAAATTATCTTGAGTAATTAAATGACTTTCAAATAACTGTGTACAAACAAATTAAATACTTATTTAAGTGATCTAATTACAAGTGTTATTAGGTCTCTTATTGATTTGACCAACACATTTAATTATATGTTTCTTTAGTTTCTGCTGCCTACAGCAGTTGCAAAAGTCTTTAGAAGAACTTTGCACGTCATGAATGCCTGGAGCAACATTTCCTGAATAAATAGGTGCTGGTCTTATACAAATACATGTATCATTCCAGGTTTAAGTAGGAACATGCATATACGTTCTCACTCAAGAAATATTTAAATTAGAAATAAAGTCAACTCACCACCTCTCCTCCTCCAATAACTCAAGTCAATTAGACATTAGGCTTACAAGTGAGGTCATCATAGTAATTTTATACCCCACCTCTATGAAAAAAATCACCATTTTCTGCTCATTTGAGCTAATGAAAAATAACTATCACCACCCCACAAAGACCAAAATAGAGTTGTGCTACTTTAGCACATAAGTACCTACCAAAGCAAACTTGTTTTAGTGCAAGTCTTTAATATTATTTCACATAGAACGAAGTCTAGGTCACAATTTCATTCACAGAGCATCTTGATGATGTCATATACAATTAAATGCTATGGTAACAGTAAAAAAAAAACAGTGGTGAGAAGTATGCAAATAAGTGATTTGATGATTACACCTGAAATTAAAACAATTAGTTCTATAAAATGAATGTTAATGTGTGTTTATTTCTCATAGACTCTGGAGTGCTTTATCTATTTTACCAAAACTCTCATTTGAAAAGTTTCATGTGATACAAATATTTCTCCACTATTGCTAAATTAGAAGGTGATCTTAACAGGGATCGAAATTGTTCAATTTCTTCCAACTTAGTTCATTACCTTTACATCAAGGGACTGTTACTCTCCTTGTTGCACACAGCTGCTTATCAACCTGTAAAGTCATTTAAACTACCTACTTACTGACTTCATGAATCAACACTTTGAACAACATTATTTCGGATTTACACCATATTATTTCAGGCAGCCAAAGTTTCAGCAAAGGAAGAAGCATGCATACCAGGAGAAAAAATTTCATTTTGCAAGGAAAATTAAGTGGATTGGCAAAGAAAAAGTATCCAACCTAACTTTAAATACCTTTAATATTATACAGATCAAGGTTTTTTGTTTTTTTTTTTTTTGGATAAAAAAGGTAATTGTGGTCAAAATGATTTTTGAATCATGAAGTTCTGAACTCTGCTGTAAAATGTTCCATATGGAGCTGGGAAAATGGCCATCTCTCACAATCTGCATTAAATAAATCTGTAAATTACAAAAATTGTAAAAAGAAATTCAGGAATTTCTACCCATGATGACAGCGTCAATGTCTCACTCTCAATTCCTTTGAGTTCCTAAAACACCTGTAGTTATTTAAAATATAAAATAGTCTATGGATCTATAAATTCACAACAAAGTGAAACAAAGGAATAGTATTTCAACCCTGGCAATAAATTATGCTTTCTAAGGACTAGCATTATAAAGTCATAAAATCACTATTGTTGTGCTATTCTGATGATATGCCTGTTGACTGAATGAAGTTGTGATTATCAATAAGTAGTCAATGCTAATCACTGCCACAGCCATTCCACTGGGTTGCTGGAGGTAGAGATGGCTGTGAATTAAGGGTCAGACAAGTGGTAAAGAAACAAAAGCAGGTAAATCTTGGAATAAGTTTGACTGTTCTAACAGAAAAATGAGGCTATGACTGTGGGGGCCAGCATAGGGATGAGAATATAATGAGTGGATGCATTGCTTATAAGGAGGAAGGTAGGAAATGATGGTTTAACACATAAGACACAATGAGATATTAAAAATCAAACTTCCATTAAAGAATTAGAAGGATGGGGCTATACAAGAGGAAGACCTCCAGGACACAGGTAATCAGTGACTGTAAAGAGTCAGAAGCAAATAGAAAAACAGTGCAGAGTAATACAAAGATATTTGTAGGTTTAATGGTAGGAATTCAGATATTATTTTCTCTGTAAAGAGGTTTTTGAGTTTTTCTGCTGCTAGAGGAGCATTTGTAGGGTTCAATGCTTAGAGAAATTGGAAACCAATTTACATAGCAATTGTGAAGAATCTGAGTGATATAGATATCCCACAAGACTGAGGGCACAACTGAGGATGAACCCTCTGAATCCAAACTGGCAAACATCTTTAAAGTTTTATGACAACATACATTTGGAGTTTCCCATGACTGGAGTTTTGCCAGGTGACTTCAAGGGAAGGGCAACATGAAACAAAGTTTGAGGTTCTTGTTAAAAGTGTGCTTGAAGTAATATACCACCATACCTAAACTGGAAAGCCAAGATGTATATAAACAGGATTGTTTGGACAACAGCAATGAAACAGAAACAAAAGAAACAAAAAACGTAGGGGGTAACAAGATTAGAGTTCTCAAAGTTAAGGAAGAAATACAGTAGGGGTAACTGAATAAGAAAAAGTATGGAACTAAAAGATGTTTGAAGGTAACATTTCAAAAACCTAGGACCTCATTATTAAAAAGAGAAGTATCACTGAGAATGGACATTCAGGGATAAACAGTGAATGTAACTATACCAAGTAACTAAGACTGGCTGTTGCTTGATATTCTAGACAGGGCTGAAATTAGCGAAGCTGATGGCAAATCTGCAAAAAGACATAAGCTAAATGCCAAAATCAACAAAGCTGAAGTTTACTTGAAAATAAGAAGAGATGACTGTAGCTGAGCTTCCTTACTTTTAGTGGGGCCAGGCTGTTTTATGAGAGGGTGAGAGAGAAGAGGTCTAGAAGCAATGTGGCATCAAGCTGGGCTTGGTCCCCACCTTCCAGAGAGGGTAGCAATAGTAATAGCGCAAGTCTCCGTTACAGAAAGCAGAGGAAAGAAGTGAGGAATGAGAGTTTATTTTCTAGGAACCAGAGGTTTTAGAGTACACTGTGAAATTATTTGGGTGTGTATGAGGGGATCTGGGTGACTCAAAAGGAATTATAGGCTGATATAGGGACACAAGTGTGGGAGGTGATGACAAACTGAGATTACAGTGGAGGAATCACAGTTCAGGCATGCAAAAATGGAGTCAGGCAACCGTTGAGACCAGGATCTGGTCTCAAACATGTTCCTGCACCACTGAGAACTTGAATTCTCTCTGAACTGTATCAGATCCTAGGACACCACCAGGCATATATGGAAAAACATCCACCAGCTGCAACTTTATGCTCTCAAGGTCCCCATAACTATGCAAACGTTTCAGACCCCAACCAATCCTAGCGTAACAAACACCCTTGCTTCCTGCTAGCTCCCATCATAATTCTTGACAAACAGCTTACTTACCTACCTGTGGCCCTGCAGTATTGCCTTTATAAGCTTCCTCTGTTTTGTAGTCCAGGGGAACACAATTCAAGTGCTTCTCAAAACTTTGTCTCTGGGCTCCAGTCCTAACGAATCCCAAATAAATGCTTTTTTATTTCAATCAGGTCTTTGTTCCGCAATTTTGGTTAATACAGGGGATATGCAACCAGAGAAGATCCCATCAAAGATAATCAAAACAGATACCAGGAACATAAGGTCTGGTAGTTTAACTGGCCACAGCACTTTTTAGAGAATTACTCAAGACAAGTACCTAGGTGGGTTAGAGCACAAGAGGATGTTTAGAAGACTCACCAGCAGTGACCCGGATGGGCTGCACCTTTGGTAGTAGCAGAGATTCCAGTCCATTTGGAAGGGTAGTGGTTTGGATACCTGGCTTGTTCCAGGTATTGTAATGGAGCCCTTGCTAGAGGTTCAGCATTTACTGCTGCTTATATTCAGTCTCGTAGGGCGAGGGCTCTTGTTCTTTCACATAATATTTCTGCTTTTATCTGCACATTTATTTTATTCTTTCCTTGCTATAAACTGACTAATTTCAGCGTGCCCAAAGTTTCTGTTCAGCCGTAATTTTTATTTGTATGTAGTTAGTATGGCTTTTTTAACCTCTTCCTTAGAACATCATCCTAACACTTCAATTCTCAGTGCTAATTGGCACATCCTTCCCATATTTCTTTGTTTACAGTCTGATAGGCCTAGCTCTTTTTTTTTTTCCTTGCTAAGCTACAAAAGTCCCTGGCAGTCCATGGTAACCCTTAGGTCAGATCTATTCAGGTGAATTGTGTGCAAAGCACTGCTTTATATCACAGCAAAGCCTGAAACCAGGCAACATTTTGTGATAGACATTCAGATCAAGGACAAAAGAATTCATATTCTAAAATATATTTATCTTGTACCATATGGAGGATTTACTTTTTTCTTTTCTCATTGAACAAATGCAAAACTAGTTCTAGGCCAAAGAATGTGCCAAGGCTTGTAAAAGCTCTAATAATATAGCCCTTTCTCTGAGAATAAGCCAGAAATTAATGATACATATTATCAGGCTCCTGGTAGAGGTGGGTAAGATAATTTGTTTTTTAGGAAGTTATTTGTCCACCTGACCTTTCTGATGGAGCATCGACATGAATCCAAGGTTGACAACTTGAAGCTCTCCCATTTTTGGACAACAGAGAAAAAAACATATCCCATATCTTTTTCAGAGAATACATTCTTAACATTGCTTCTACCCTGAACTTGTTGGAAACTTGTTTATCTGGGGGACTTATGCTCTAAAAAGTATTGCCACTTATTTCTTTAAATAATCTACTGTGTACCTGATAACATAAGGAGGGTTAGAGAGAACTGTATACCTGGAATTCATCTGTTTCCATACAAATACATTTAGTGAAATGCATTTTATTATGTTAATAACTTTCTGTAAAGTGTGTTATGAGAACAAACGCTAAATTAAAAAACTGTTTCTCTAATGAGGATGTTATTGAAAGAATTATTCAGTTCATTGCACAGAGTGGACCTGATGAAAATACAGACCGACTTTCCACTATGGTATTTTTAAAATTTTATGTACACTGAAAATCAGGTAACACAGGATGTGGAAAATACAGTTGCATACTCAGAATTTAAAATAAGACTTTGTTTTCTAAGAACCATATACATAAAACAAAAATAAGAGTGTGCGTATGTATTGTATAAAGGAGTTCATTTTCAACTTCCCTCAGGGATGAGCAAAGTCCTGCCACGTGGACACCACACAGGAGATTTCTGCAGCAGACACTCCTGACTGTTCACCACCACACCTTCCTGAGCCACAGCTATTCCGTTTCTCAGCCACCCTTGCTGTTCATTGTGGCCATGTGACTAGATCTCGCCATGTGATATTTGTAAGAGTCCAGGTGAGGGTTTTCAGGAAGCAACTGTCTCTCATATTCTTTTACTTTTGGCCTGTGGGTTACAGATGAAAATGAGGCCTTAAGAAATGACAAATATAGACAGCACCTGTGGTCCTTAAATAATCCCCCACAAATTTTCCTTTCCATTTACACAGAGGCCTTGGACTATTATGTGAAAGAAAGATAAACTATTTTGATTTGCCCTGACTTGCTGAACTAATATATTTTAAATATTATTTTTGGTCAGAAGGGGGAAGAAGGCTGTGACACTATGAGAAAGGGAAAAGACCTTATAACCTACAATTCTATCTTTTATAAGGCATGAGTCTTTCTTCACAGATCCAGTTTCTCCTCGTGTGCTCGCTAGAAAAGCCTTACATAAATGGATGATGCATAGAAAGTGCCTGGATGTTCATTGCCTCCGACACTCAATGTATTAATGCCAGCTGCTGATAAGACTAGTGTTATTTTTGTTTTAAGAATTATAGCCAAATTTAAAGGCCACAACTACACCTACTGAAATAATTTTTTTTTTAATTCTACTAAGTTTTCCATCTTACTTTTTGGACCATTTTTCCTTTTGTTTCACAAATGTCATTCTTTTGGTCCATGTTTTTCTATTAGCTGCCTTCACACAAGAAGATTAGAAATAAAGCATTCGGTTTCTTTTGGTACCTACACATTCTACAACTTAACTCCTATACAATGATGAGTTAGTAAAGCAGCGGGTCATACTGAAAACAGTGCATCTGTCCCAGGGGAGGGTGTGGTATCCTCTCATGCTGCTCAGGGTGGCCACTGTGAGCAGGCCTGGGTGCAATGGACCAGATAGAAAGGTCCATGAGGGAGGTCTTGAGGAAATAAAGATAATATAGTCTAGAGAGTGACTGAAGCTTGGGAGAAAATAGGTTTATGATAAAGGATAACGCAAAATTCATTCTGGGAACTTTCTCCAGTGAATGGTAGCGATCATCACACTGACCGATGGGGCAGACAATGCAATTCTAAGAGTATTTGTGTATGGAGTAAATCATATTTACATATCATAGTACTATAGGGGATCATCACCAATTTTCCATTTTTAACAAGCAACTTAGAGAACAATCCTGGAATGTTCTATAATGGTTATACCTTTGACAAAGTAAAATTATAATTACAGTTGTGAGGGTCTGGAAAGGGGATGAGGACGGTGGGTGGCCTCACTACAAAATGAGAGAAATACAACCTGTGGTATAGATAAAAAGAGGGTTTTAATTATGCTTTTTGAAGGTGAACTGAGAACTTGGAAGGAAATCACAAACATTACTGTAATTATTTGAAGATTTTGAAGAAAGGTGGAGAGTAGGGTAAAATTTAGCCACACTGTATATAAGCATATTTAAAAGCACTGTAGTTTAAATAAGGTTTTACATTTTATAGAACTAAAAAAATGGCCAAATGTGCTCACCACTAGGGAGTAGGTTAGTGGGCAGTGAGGTTGGACCATGATTCTCATTGTTGCTTTATTACAATATTTGCTTTTTTATGATATGAGAATGTGTTGCTTACATCATTCTTGTGGGGATAAAAGATTGGAAAGAGTTTCATGGATCGAAGTTTTCAAATTTAAGATCAACCTTTGAGGGATATTCAGTGAGACTCAGGGTATAATACCTGTGCAACCCCTGAACATGTTACATTTACGTAAGAGAAATCTGCCCTTGACCTTCAAGAGCAACTTCAGCCTATCATTGGCTATGGATAATACACAGCTATGTAACTTCAGAATATAAAGTTAGATAATATTTTGTGTATGTATAATAAGGCTAATTTTATTTTGAAAATTCATAAATTGTAACCGACATTGAAATATATATTTTAATAAATGAAATATTGAATATAAATATTCAATAAATATTATAGACCCCAGATAAAACTCATTAAACATGCACATTCTAAACAAAATGTGGGCAGTCACAAGAGTTTAATTCTATTTTTTTTTTCATTCCTAAGACCTATCTCTATTGTTGAGACCCGTAGCCTCAAAAAACTATGCTAAGTTAATCTGATGAAAAGTAAACCAACAATTCCAATGTAGCTGGGGTGGGGGGAGGGGACAAACAAAACAAACCCAAGGATTTCCCTGCTGGCGCAATGGTTAAGAATCCGCCTGCCAATGCAGGGGGCACGGGTTTGATCCCTACCCCAGGAGGATCCCACATACCGGAGAAACTAAGCCCGCGTGCCACAACTACTGAAGCCGCATGCCTCAAAGCCTGTGCTCCGCCACAAGAGAAGCCACCACAATGAGAAACCCATGACCCCAGCGAAGAGCAGCCCCTGCTCGCGACAACTACAGAAAGTCCACGCACAGCAACAAAGACCCAACACAGCCAAGGAAAAAAAAAAAAAAAAACCAAAAAACAAAAACAAGCTGGTATTAGTGTAAATACCTAGAAATATAGAAAGACTTCCTAGCCTAGCTGATAAAGATTAAGAGGCTGTTTCTTAGCCATTAAATACATTTGTGTGTGCCACACCTAATCACACCAGGGCCCTCATGTTAGACAAGATATCACATCCTCATTATTACAGCTAGACATTATGAGGTTCAGGGGAAAATTCTTCACATTTGCCTGGTTCACCAATTAATTGATGGGTGGATTTTTTCTTCTTCAAACGCTTGTGTATTGTCAGCAACCCAATGAGAGAGAGAAGGCTTGCTCAGCTTTGTCAGCTTATTTAAGGTGTACCAGAGCTCTCTCCATTTGAAAGAATTTAGTGATACACACATAAAAGAGTGTCCAAACTAAATACTTAGGGTTGAGTCAACTAAAATGGATCTTTAATAGCTGAATAGATTGCAGCCCTGTGTGTTGGTAAAATAATAATATTTCCTTCAGTAGGGTACTAGAAAAACTCCTGCTCATAGTTTCTCTCCACATTGCATTAGGGTTCTCTAGGTTTACCTAATGTCAGACTGGTGTAGCTCAAAGGGTAAAAAGTAACTTCATCTTACATTTATAAGGGATTCTGTGGTTGAATTTGCTGTAAATTGGGCATGAAATAAATGTCTTACTGCAAAAGCAGGGAAGCAAAATCTATTATGAACTTGAAATGAATCTTGAAAGAGCAAATCATTTTCTGTGATGTAGTATTTTCTCTGCTATTGTTTTGCTTTATTCGCTTTTAAAGCTTTGCTGAGAAGCGGTTACGTTATCATTTCTCTTTTCTTCCATTACTTATGAATTCAGTATTAACTCTTACTTCATTACCGCTTGGTTTTAGTTTTAAAGGACTATAAAAATTTTAACGACTTTAAAGGCTCTATTGACTTGATGACATATATTGTTCTTTCAACTATCTTCTCACAGATATCTCTAGCATGGTCTGAGACTCTTAATATCTTAAAATGCACAAACAATTTAAATTTATAGAAGAATTCCTTGATGATTACAAGATGACAGTTTATTTACAGCAATTGTAAAAAATAAACACAAGCAATCAAATTTCCAGAGCTTTTAACCTTATGTTTCCCGAATTGCTTTGTGTCTTGGTGGTGTGATAACATTAAAAAGCTGCAGGTCAGTGTAATTAGGTGAGCTTATGTGGATTCAATGTATTTTCAGTTTCATTATTTTTTGTTAATGAAAAATCAGGATGAGATCTATATATATATATAATACATCTAAAAATGAGTTGAAGGTATTTTAAAAGTTAATGACATGTTTGTGATTATGTCAGAAGGTCAAATAGTCTGAACTTCTCAATTCAGTACAGGAGTATAGGAGTTTCTGCTCGAATATTATGTGGGTACTTTCGGAAGTCTTACTGTGGAAATAGATCAGAGGATCACTGAAACCAATGAAACTTTGTAACCAGAGCATTAACAAAATTATAATCAAAATAATGGTGTAGTAAAATTTCTAGTAAATGAAGAATATCCTAGTAAATACAGAATTTACCTTAAAAAATATAATGTGACGATAGTTTGATAGATAAGCCTCTGAAGCAGGATTGGAGCTGAGTAAGAAAAACAAGGGCAGGTGGAGCTGTAGTTTCTTTCATATACAGAAAGAACTGTGAAATAAGCACTTCCAAAGCAGAATATAAAGTTAAACTGACCCACAGAACTCTGTGGGTATATCATCATGCCACACAGTTCTATTTCAGCTGGGCCTGACTGGCTTCAGCTGTCTGAGGGAAACTTTCTTTCAGCTGTTCATTCTTTGCAGTAAAAAGCTTAATGTGCTGAGAAAAAAAAAATACATGCATCAATGCTATTACTGAATTATGACATCATTCACGTATTGTCAATTGCACTTAAATACTTATCTTTGTTTATGGAGCTATGTGTTGTTGCAAAGCAGACTGAATTTGTTTTAAAGAATTAAGTTGCATTCTCCTCTTTAACAGGAAAATGTATATGAATTCCAAACAATTCTCAAATCAATGCTGGAGTCAGATTTATATTCCCACAGTAGCATTCAAGAATAATAATTCCCTTACATTAATTTTGCTTAGGAAAAAATTACCTCATCAGTGTTTTAAAACCTCTTTAATGAAAGCTCTGTGTAGGTAATGACATAAAAATATATACCAATTGTTTTAATACTTTTTGACTCTCTGTGAAACATCTTAATGCTCTTACAGTCAATGGATTCTGGAGTTAAAATTTCATACTGCAGAGAAATAGGTATCAGCTCAAAATTTTTTTATTAATAAATTACTTCATATTTTTAAAACTGTACTATGAATTAGAGATGAAAATGAGTAAAAGACATTTAGGACACTCAAGATTGAAAACAAAAAGGAATATTATGCCAATAGTAATTGTAAGAAAACTTCTGCCTTTTTTTTTTTTTTTTACAATCTCAACGTACACTTCAAGATCATGAGAAATACTAGAGATAAAGAGGGTCATTTTGGAATGAAAAACCTGGTCAACTACTTAAGTGATGAAAAACTAAAGTATTTATGCAATTAATAGTTTCAAAATAAAAAACAGCTTAAGGAGGCATGAACCCATAACCACAGTTATTTTAACACTTCTCTTTCAATAACTGATAAAACGAGTAAATAATCTCCAAGGATATAGAGTATCTGAAAAACATTTAACCAACTTGGCTTAACTGACATTTATAGAACACTATACCTAATAGTAACAGAAAACACATACAGTTCAAGAACACAAAGAACTTTCATCAAAGGAGACCATATTCTGAACTATAAAGCAAATTTCAGTAAATTTCAAACCATACTGAAAGAGGGACCTGAAATCATGTAGAATATGTTCTCTGACCACAGCAGTGTTAAATTAATCAGTACCTAAAAGGTCTAGAAAATCCATAAGTGTTTAGAAATTATACCACACAATTTCAAATAACACAAGAATCAAAAAAATTACAAAGCGAATTTAAAAAAAAATTGTAACTAAATGAAAATGAAAACACAATAAATGAACATTTGTGTCTACAGCTAAATCATTCTGTAGAAGGAAACGAAACTTTATAGACTAATATGAGATCAGTGCTTTAGTTTCCTACCGCTACTGCACCAAGTTACCACAAACCTGGTGACGTACATATTTATTCTCTTACAGTTCTAGAGGTCAGAAATCCAAAACCAGTTTCACTGGTCAGAACTCACCACGTCGGCCGCGCTGCAGTCCGTCTGGAGGCTTTGGGGAGGAATTAATTTCCTTGGTTTTTCCAGTTGCGAGAGCTGTATTATTTGCACCCCTAGCTTGCAGGGTTCCTGGCTGTTCCTCCATCTTGAAAGACAGAAGCGTAAGGTCTCACTCAGTCTCCACGCTGCCTTCCATCACTCTAGTACCGCCCCCTGCCTCCCTCTTATAAGGACGCCTGTGATTACACCATTGGACCCACCTGGAGAGTCTAGGCTACTCTTCCCATTTTAAAATCGTTAAGTATATCACATCTATAGAGTCCTTTCGGCCATATAAGATAACATTCACAGGGTCAGAAAGTAGGACTTGGATGTCTCAGGGGCCAGTATTTAGTCTACCACAGGACGCAAAAGGGTTTAAAATTGTGATAAGATTCCATATGAAAAAACAAGAATATAAAATAATATGGCAAATTAAAACCAAAAAAAAAGTAGAAGTCATAATGAAGATAAGAACAAAGATGGATGAAATAAAAGCAGTCATACAAAAGAATATATTAAACACAAAACTTATTTCTTTAAAAAGATTAATAGAGTTAATAAACCCTAAAAGATTCACAAAGATAATTAGAGAGAAAAAACAATTTGTGAATATCAGGGATGAAAATAAGGATACCACCAAAGATCTTTCAAAATATGGAGAGAAAGTACTAAGAATATGTTACAACCAAGCTTTTTAAAAATTAAATTTGATAAAGTATATAAATCATTTGTGTTTGTGTGCTTTAGTTGTTTTGGAATTGTGTTTGAGTTTGCCTATTTTTAATGAGAAACAGCTATCATAAAAGAATTAAAGACTAGAAAAGGAGAGAAAAACAAACTCTGAGGTATTCGTGTCTGATATCTAAAGATTCTCAGGAACCCATCTGTAGTTTAAAAAGTTGCAAGAGGCCATTCACACATCACGGGGGACCATGAGTCATCTCAATAGAAGGGCACTAGGTGAGGTGTTCTATAGGGTTTGAGTTTGTGCTAGGTGGTTTTGAGTGAGGTTTAAAAAAGTAAGGGTTTCCTCTGGTGTCAGAAACTTGGGGTAATTTCATGACTGAGTTTGTTGATAAATTTCTCCTAAGAGACAGGTGAAATGAATTAAGGCTAATGTAATTGGTAAACAAGCGTTAGCACACGGAGCCAAGAGAGGAGGATGTCTGGTTTGCACTGTGTTCTTGTGTTCACGTTTGAGCTTAGACGTGATTACAGAGTGAGCTTGTTTTGTTCTGCTTCAACACATTCATGGAATGGGGTGTCTAATGGCAGTCTGTGGAATTCTCCATGTTAAGAAGGGGATACCACAGTGTAGCCGTTAGTGCCGTGCCAGGTACCAGGTGACAGCTGTCAGGGCTCCCTTTTTCTTTCTGAGGCCTGAAATGGCTAGAAGTAATTAATGCATTGCTATCAAAACTGGAGAAATAGTCTCATAACCTAAAGAAAAGAGAAACTCTGTGGATTTTAGAGCAAGTTGAAGGTTGAATGGGATGATAACTACATAAACCATGTAGGGATGGAGGAACAAACACTAGTCCAGTACCTTTCGGAAAGATCCTCAAGTCCAACCTGCAGGTGGAAGTGTTAGATACCATTTATAAGGAGCTGTGATGACAGTTACAAAGGGCGTAAAAGCAGTAAATTATGTGAAAAAATGACAAATCACCGATGGCTTTGAGCTGCTCCCTTTTACCTCATTAACATATGGGCAATTTTAAGACAGAAACTCACACTGCAGTGGCTGGGGAGAATCTTTATGATATACAGTGTTAGGATCTGTTCTATTTCAAGGAGTCTGGCAGACTTGGAAACAGAGATTAACTGGATTCTGAAACATAAATTGTGAAACAAAATAAGAAAATATGATTTTTTATAATTTCTAATTGCAGGTTTAAAGTCTAACAAGATACACTCATACAGTTCACATTAGATTAATGACGAAAGTAAATTATTATGTATAATTATGGAAAATACAATACTATGCCAATTTGACATGCATTTATAGTTTACGTAATGGATCTTCACTATGTCATGAAGTTATTTTGGGAAAGTCAGTACATTTCTATGGGCTTTAATTCTGACATCTCTAAAATAAGATGTGTGTACCAATATATCCTTTAAGTCTATTCTTTTGTTTAAATATATGTTCATTAGCATCTGTATTCAAATGTTCATTCATATTCAGGAGAACAAAACTCAGTTCCAGAAAATATTAAGCTGTATTTTAAGGCTGTCAAGAGGAAGCAAAATAATTTTTTACCCAAGAATAGTGCTAAAATATCATTGGGCAAGGATTCCATAAATAACGCAATGTCTTTTTTTTCCCCCAACTACAGCCTTTTTCTTTGTGTCCTTTATAGACATCTTTATTATTTAGAGTCAGGACTAAGAAAGATAGGTTAGCAAATTTATTGGGAAAGTACATCACATGTGTCAGCAGCAAAGCTGAGCATATGCTCATTGGTCAACTCTTGTCTTTCACTCATGGCATCTCTATGAATTTACAGCACTGTTGCGCCATCATATTCTGTGTATCTTCTGAATCTACTTGTGCTATCAAAGTAAAATACAACTAAATGTGTGAAAATGACAAATGTTTTATTAAGTAAAAATATATTTATTCTATGAAGAAAGGAAAATTCATAGCTCATGAAATTATAGAGAAGAGACTTCAAATTATTGACAGTATCTATACAAAGCAGATTTGTGGCTGTTGATTATAAGTTCTGTAAGGGAGGTGGCAGATGGAAAAAACTGCTTGCGGGCCATGGGGGTTGATTATTGGTTTCTACCACTGATCAGGTACACGACCCTGAGCAGGTTACTTTACCAATATCCTCATTTGTAAAATAAATATGATAATATATACACAAGTGTTGCAATTTAAAATTGTAAAATGCATGCAGAGTGATTAAAATTACTTAGCATACAGTAAGTGCTCAATACCTGTCAGCTGTTAAATTGCTCCCACCCCACTTCTGGCCTCTGTGGAAATGCATTTCTCAGATTTGTCCTTCCAATGATTTTTTACATTTTTTTTGCTTGACCACCTTAGATCTTTGACACTTTTTATACCAACCAGAAATTTTTAAAATAATATAAACAGTCAAATAATGAATATTTTTAGATAAAACAAGGGGAAAGAGAACGATGGGGTCATCTATTCATTCTACATGTAGAGCTATTTTTGAAATCCAATAACATCAGCAGATCTGTTCATAATATAATTCACATGCCTCCACGCATATCATAAAATATGATCCCCTTCCTTCTGATCACCTGGACAAAGCAATTTCTCCATGTGTCTCTATTAAAAATATCATGTGTGGTGGACATTAGTACAGTTTACCAATATCTCTAGTTCTCCTTCCCAGTACACAAGGTATTTGCATGCCCTTCCATCTTAGGATTGTCTCTGAAGTAGCTCATGAAACACATGCCTTTTCAGGGGGATACGTGTAACGTCTGGTGCTCAACTCTGCAACCCACACGTTCTCCGCTTTGTTGATTGTGGGGAACATAGTGATAAGAAGGTGCCGTCAGACTGAGGCTGCTTGGACCACTGAGTGTACACACGGACGATAACTGCCCTGAAGTGTGACCTAGGTGCACAGCCGATTTTGAGTGAGTGAAGGATAGATTTTCCATGGAAATCCACTGACATTTGGAGGTTATTTGTTACCACAGCATTAGACTAGCCCATCGTGATTTTATATTACGCAAACTAAATATTTTTTGATTAAGGGTAAATCTGCCGTTAAGGTACAGGCTTTTAAAAAAGTTTGTAATCTGTGTACCAACATTTTTAAAAAGACACTGGAGCGTTGATTAAAATATTTAGAAATCAGAGGGGTGCTTAGGAATATGTTAACTATGTATAATGATTTGAAAGGGTCTTGGAACGTAAGCTCCTATTACCCTTACTGACCTCAGGATGTACCTTTTTCACAATGTTTGCGCAAAGTGGCTTTGGTCTGCCCACAGTGGTGCAGATTACTAGCGTGATTTTAATAAAATGGGGTAAGAGGATTTAAAATTTAGAATAACAATGTATCATTTTTTTACCTAGGTTTGTCCACAATGTAGAGTATGGATCAAGTAACCATATATCATATGATTTCTAGCATATATTTCCCTGAACTTTTAAAGAGAAATATTTGGGACATTTACCTGAATCTATAGGTTGGCACAAAATCAGGGAAAGGTTAATCAAATTTATATTACTTCCTTTCTAGCTGAAATTACTATGCAGGACTGTCCTGATCAAAAGAGTGCATTTCAGTGCTGCCGCTCTCTTAGGCAAATAGTGCCGTGCGATATCAGTATTCTACCAATAACAGCCATGATGTCTTGAAATGTCTCCCGTTTCTAGAAGTACAGCAGTTTTCTTCTATTTTACTATTATCAGTACATCAGGATTCCAAATTTATTGATATGCTTTCATTCTTACATTTTCGGCAATTGTTAATTTTATGGGGAGAGACAGTATTTCAAATTGAAAAGCAGCATAGTTTAGGTATATATTCAGGGAGAGGATTGCTGACTGTCACTGAAAAAGCTTCACTAGATGACATTATCGAATTTTCCACTCTGGTCAGCTCTCAACTTAGCAGCCTTAAAGCAACGAGTTCAGGACACATAGAGAGAGTCCATTTATGAGTCATTAAACTTAATACATCTCATGAGACTAACTTGAACCTAATCTTCCTGCCAATTTTGAACAGATGATGTTAAAAGTGTTGGTTAGTATACTTTATGTGTTTTTCATTAATGTGTTCTTAAGACATGCCAATAATTTACTCTGCTAAACATAATATTCATGTGGATGGTATTACTTAAATCTGCAAGATTAGAATACCTTCTCCCTTTATCCAGATCTACCTGGAAGCCAAATTAAAATAATATAGATTTTTGCATCAGCTAAAAGTAGCAGAAAGTCCAAACCAGCACTGGTTTCAACAAAACAAAAAAATTATTTCTCTCTCATGTTAAATTAAGGCAGCAGCTCCAGGGCTGGAATGGTGCCCAACTGTTTCAGGAGACAGGCTTCTCTGACCTGGTTGTTGTAGTGTTTCCCTTTCTCAATATGTTCCTGGTTTAGAATTGCTGTTTCAGTTCCCACTTTCACATGCACATTACAACTAAGAAGAAGAAAAAAAGAAATAATGGGCATGTTCCTTCCCTTTAATGATTTCTTTCCTGAAAATTGCACATCCATTTAATCTGCATTCCATTGGCCAGAGGTTAGTCACATGACCATTACTATTCGGCAGGACACTAGAAAATAAAAGCTACATTCTGAAAGGCCAGGTGTCCAGCTACATTTTGAAGGAGATAATGGTTTTTAGGAGACAATCAGCTTAATCTCAAAACAGGGATTTTATCATTTAAGTATTTTATACATTATAGTCACATCGCCTAATATCTACAATCGGAATGGCCTGGGCAGTTAGATTGGAACACCCTGAATCTCTGGTTAAGACTGCCTGTATCCTAAAGCTTGCTCAGATGGATACTGCCAACATACAACTCTACTCAAGTGTACTATGGATAACCAAGCTCCATTTGGACCAATATATTCTTTTTTTTTTTCTTTTTGTTTTTTTTGCTTTTTGGCTGCACTGGGCAGCTTGCAGGGATCTTAGTTCTCCCACCCATCCACTCATGAGCCCCAAAATGTCAGGAAATAATTTTTAGCCATGCCATGTGGCATGTGGGATTGCAGTTCCCTGACTAGGGATTGAACCTGCCCCCTGCATTGGAAGAATGGAGTCTTAACCACTGGACCACCAGGGAAGTCCAACATATTCTGACTATATACTAATTTGTTTTCTTTCTTCTTTCTAGCTTTATTGAGATGTAATTGACATGTAATGTTGCATAAGTTTAAGTTGTGTAATGTGAAGATTTAGTACCATATATGTTGTAAGATGTTTACCAAAATAAGGTTAGTTAATACATCCTTTACCTCATGCAATTACTATTTTGTTGTTTTTGCTTTTTGGCAAGAACATTAAAGCTCTGCTTTCACAGCAACTTCATGGTGATTAAATTACTATCTTGGCAAGATATCTGCACTCCCATGTTCACTGCAGCATTATCCACAATAGCCAAGATATGGAATCAACCTAAGTATCCATTGACAGGTGAATGAATAAAGAAAATGTGAGAGATATATATATGTGTGTGTGTGTACATATATGTACATATATATATACACACACATAAAAAGGAGACGTGAGGATTAAAATAGAAGAGAAAATTTGAGATCAGATTATTAAAAGGTCTCATGTTTTCTTAAGTAAGTTAGATTTTATGATTTGGTTATTGAAAAGTTTATAATATTATGCATTATGAATTAAAGTTGTCTTTTTATTGTTTAATTATCAAAATAAATAACTCTGATAGTACTATAGAATGTAATAGTGATTTTAATAGTGGCGAGGCATGCACAAAGAAATACTCTATGAAGTTAACGAGTTTAAAGCAGAACAGCTCATTTGCATGGGCCTTTGCAAGACACTGCAGGAGGGGGATTAACAAAATATTCACATACTCAATAAGTTTTTATCAAATTTGAAAAATTAACCACAGTTTAACTTAAAACCACTGTCACTTACCACACCGACTCTCTTTCCCAACTCTCTTCTGCTTGTCAGTGCTTCAATTTTCTTGGGCATTTTGTCCATTTGTTCAAATCTAGGAAGATATAGGGAAATTTAGGTTGCATTGATATCAGGACAGACTGTTGACACAGTAATTCTATGGGCATGGTCTGTTTAACACTTTGAGTTTAAGCGGAGCAATAGTGAGAAAGAGCTGAGGAACCACAGTGAAACTTTTTTAGTCCTCCAGGGTCTTTCACAGTCATTTGCAATGTTGTAATCTAAAAAG
Organism: Hippopotamus amphibius kiboko; assembly: GCF_030028045.1. Taxonomy (NCBI): domain Eukaryota; kingdom Metazoa; phylum Chordata; class Mammalia; order Artiodactyla; family Hippopotamidae; genus Hippopotamus; species Hippopotamus amphibius. The sequence goes on along the minus strand of NC_080198.1, from coordinate 69,390,858 downwards.
AATATTATATTTTGTACACACATGAAAGAAAACCAGTTAACATCAGACATCAGAAAGGAGCAAAAAGAATAAATAGTATACCAAACTACTGCCCATACTCTAATAAAGGAATACTTTTTTAAAAAATGGAAATATGCTGTTATAAGGAGTAGTCCTTTCAGATGGTTCTGAGTAAAGTACACTGGTTAGAAACTCTCATGCAATAAAGAGAAAGATCAAAGAAATAAGTGAATTTTGATTTGAAATACGTGTTATCATGGCTTCTGTGACTTGTTGTATATCTACATTGTCCCAACAGCCCCAGAAATTGCTGTCACTGAAGAGAGAAAACTGCAGATGGGAAATGCAGAAGTGGTCTAGTAATGATATATTTCTGCATTTTTTTTTACCGCAAACATTAACTTAAAACGCAAATTTATTACCTGAGATTCTGTGGGGCAGAAGTCTTGGCACAGCTTAGCTGGATACTGTGTATAATGGTCTCACCAAACTACAGTCAAAGTGTTGGTCAGAAATAGAGTCCATCTGGAGGTTGGAGAAAGATAAAATTTTCTTCATGGGCTCACACAGTGTTGACATCAATCATTTCTTTATGATTGTAAGATTCATGGTAGACTGCTTTCTCACAGCTAGTGAGACAGAAAGGAGACTGTAGCAAGATGATGTTACTCTTAAGTAATCAGGTACTTGTAACCTCACATATCAGGTCAACTTGGCTGCATTCTACTGGCTAGAAGGAAGGCACTTGTCCTCAATGTTGCAAATGCCACGAAGATGAATCATGACTTAAAGTCTATTGATCAGAGGCTCCACTCCTCTCTTTGTGAGCAATACTGTCCATGACTTAACGTAGGCTTCCTGTTGGGCAAGTGACTCTCCAAAAAGAGTAGGCCCAGCCCCAAAGAGTAGAATGATAATAGATATGTAACTTGGAATAGTAGCTAATGATATTGTCAAACATATAATTTCAATCTATGCCATGCTTGATTAAATACCTTAGAAAATTTCACTAAATACAATGATGAAGTTTGTGAATATCTTTTTTTTTAAAGATTTTTTTTAACTTGGTAGGGAAGAAAGTCAAACATGTACCACTATAAAAATACTTGCTCTACTCAATTGGCTACATTAAAAAAATAAAAAGCAATATAATTACAAACTAAAGTGCATTTCTTTGCCAGCAAATATTATCGGAAGATGCATAGAAAACATTGCAGAGAATATGAAGAGTCAAATGTTAGAATAATAAGTTGCAGTAATAGAGTTATAGTATGAAAGATTTGCTACCTGCTTCTAGAACATTCTGATATTCCCAGAATATCTGATTTTATGGTATTGCCTGGATTCAGTTTCAATAATAAAATATTCTATAAATTGCTTTTTATAAAAAATGACCTATTAAAGGAGTGAAGTACTGGCAAAGAATATAGTTAAAGTCTTCTTTTACAAAAATCAATGCTTGGGTAAAATCTATGCATGGATAGTCATTGATGAAATGGTCACTTTAACTTGGCAAAGGGTTGTGGAATATGGTCACAGAGTGAGCACTAGAGCATTATCTGAAATTTTTTCAATGAATTATTCATAACCTAGTTAATGCAGCAAAGTGCACAAAGTGCTGGAGGACATCATCACAGGGCATTCAAAACACTGCGGAGGCCGAAATACAGGGGCCATAGTTCACAAAAAAGCATATGCTCCTAATTGACTGGCTTTTCTGGGACAAAAGGGAAAGTCAAAAGTATACTACAAAGCAGAAAATTTTGAAAGAATAAATGCACACTAAATGCAAAATAACTTCTTTTCAGGAGAATTTTGTAAAGCTTTTTGAAAACAGATGATTGGAAGAATTTCCATCAGCCAAAATAGACCTTAGTAAATGTGAAGTTTCAATCTGATTAAGGGCTGCCAGGAAATTAGCCTTAATTCACCCAGTTTTACATAAACATGCAAGAAACATGTAGGTCTATTTTGATGTTGTTTCCCATCATTTGTCCCCCATATGTATGCAAGAGATGAGGCCAGAGTCTCTAGAACAATGGCGGAGAGGGGAAAAAGAAGGAAATAAAAAAAAGCATTGAAGTTAAACTTTAAGAAAAGTTGAAAAGGCTCTCCTCTGGCAGGAGGTGTCAAGAGGATGTGTGTCACTGGGGTCACTTGTGGGGACAGGGACATTTGTTCCTCAGGCTGTGGGGGCCCTGATCTGGTGGCCATTAGCATGTATCTTTTACCTAAAGAAACTTGTATTATTTTCTCTTATTTGCATTTCTCTATCAATTACACTGAGTTTGATACCAAAATATAATATATATACCTCACCCATAAAATCCTCATAATGGAAAACTATAGAAAAATTGGTAAAGGGATGTTTACTTTCTTTTAAAGTTTTTTGCATAAAAAATTTCTGTGGGGTTTAAACACATTGGCTCAAGTTATTAAAGTGTAACATCTTTTGATTAATTATTAAAGAACAATTGATTAACATCAATGGAGATAATTTATGAGCTTAATTCTAAATTTTCTGAATAAAACTGCAAAATTGGTGAATAGAATTTAAAGCAAATGTCTTGAATCAGTATAATGTGGCACTTATTCCACTTGGATCAGTATATTTTGATATGTTTCTCATTTACAGCAGTTATTAAAATCTAGTAATGGTGTAACATGAATTTAAAATCAGATATTAGACTCATTGTATCATACTGAATTACACTGAAATTTTCAGACAAAATGAAGCATATTCAGTTACAATGGTTTTGACACTATAAAATGAAATGAGATTCATTTAAGATTACTATTTATTTCATCTACTTCTTTCAATTGAATTACATTTTGTTTTGCAATATGGTGATAATTCCATAGTGGTACACAAATAGAATCACATAAATGGGGTTAAGCTTTGCGTGTGTATTTCATATATGAAAATAGTGATAACATCCAAAACATTTGGAGATGACTGTTAGACACTTAGGTGGGATATTGAGGTTAATTGGTAGGTCAATCAGAAAAATTAGGAAGTGTTTTCTGTACTGATGGAAAGTTATCAATGATCAAAGTGTGAAGTCAAACTTTAGAATCATTTTTCTAATGTCATTGATATGCCATAAGTATATCTCAAGTATAACTCCAAAGTATTTAGCTTTGCGATGCCATTAACTAAATAAATGAAATATAGAAAGTGAGTCAGGTAAGAAGTGTTGAATATAGAAAATGTGTTTAGAAATAGTCAGTTCTGCTTTAATGTGACATATGTATTCTTTAAAATAACCACACTGCAAATACACACACAGACACACACACACACACACATCACAGGGTTTATTGGGAAACTGTGATTAGGGACACAAACTTCATCATGGACCTATTTACAAAAAAGTTAGGAAACTAATAAAAACAGTGGCGCAGTTATACATATGTCAAATTGTTAAGAAATACATAAATGCTACAATAAATATGACATTTTATCTTGAAAAAGACCTGAAGTTGCTTGTGGAAGTGGGTGTGGGGAGGATTGCAAGCTGCAGCTTTTGAATTGTCGAGGAGTATTCAAAGGATGGTTATCTGTAATTGGAGGGGGAGTTGTAATACTGGATGTGGATGGGTGTGGTTCACACATGGTTAGCAGGGAGATGTTTGAAGTGTGGTATGTGTGTGCATGCACAGGTGCATTTTGTACATGTGTAGTCCTACAAGCCAAATGTAGTCCTACTTGGCTTGATTCTGAAAGCTGAATACATTCAGAAACAGTTTATCTCAGATAAAATTGCAAATAAGGAAATGCAAAGTTGTGTTATGTCCAAATTATTTCTTAATATGTCAATCACATTGGAACAAAGTGTTCAAAATAAGCTGTACAGCAGAACTGAGTGAATGTTGTAGAGGTTTAGAAGTAGGTGAAATCATTCATTGAAGAAATTTAAAACAAAAACAAGATCCAAATTGTATACCCTGAGTTATTGCCACACATAGCCAAACAATTTTTTTTATTAACTCATCTAACAATAAATACAAAAGTGGAAACTACAAATGATTACAAAGAACATAAAGATCTATTGTTCCAGGGACAGTATACTGATTGCAGCGGTATAATGAAAAGTGTTTGGAATCAGAGAGACTTGTATTCCAAATAATTACTTTTATCAGTTGCTATCTTTGTGACCAGAAGAAGGTTATTTAAACTCACTGATGGCTCCAGTTTTCTCATAAGTCAAATGGGAATATTATTTATAAGTACACATATATATCTGTAAGTATATACTTATAGATATCTATAAGTATATACATATAAGTATAAGTATAACATAAGGTGTGACATACTTAGCATAGTGCTTGGATTGTAGTAGGCACTGTTCTGGTGAATTATGCCCCTTCTGAGAAGCTATGCTAGTGATTTACTAGAGGAGATGTATAAAAACCTCAGTGTTATCTCTCAGTTAGGATAATTCAACCAGTAAATATTTTGACTCTGTTAAAGAATTATTAGGTATCCTTTAATAAAGTAATGAATACTACATAGCACTCCATGTATTTGTGTATTTGTATTACTGTGTTTGCCAAGGAATGCACATAGAAATGTTTATGTAGTCACATTACAATGATAACTTTACTGATTACTTGTGGTTCCTGCTTCTTTCTTCTTTATACATGATCTAAATTCTTTTCCATTTAAACAGAATCGTTTTACCCATGTGTTGTATTCAAGTCCATTCAAGTCTTTTTGAAGCGTGCTCTATAAAAATTGGGAAGAGGGTAGAAGAAGATAGGTAGGGAGAAGAAAAGAAGAGAGGCAAACAGTAAGCCTAACTATTTGTAGGTTTCCCCCAGGTCCTGGGAATCCTGAAATACAAAACATGGGGTTTTGGTCCAGATGATATCAGATTTTCTAGGAGAGGAGGAGGACTGGAGGTTGAGCTTAACTACTTGCCAGTGAGTCAATCAGTCATGCCTATGTAATGAAAGTCCAGTAGAACCTGAACAACACAGCTAGAGTGTGCTTGCTGGTGGGTGATACACATCGATATGCCAGGAGACTGCTACATTCCCAGGACAGGGAAGCTCCATGTTTGGAACCCTTGCATCCTCACCCTCTGAGTCCCCTCCTTCATCTCCTCTTGATTTGGGTGGTTTATAATGATTGCATTTATAAGCATAGTGCTTTCCTGTGTTCTATGAGTCATTCCAGCAAATTATGAAATCTGAGAGGACGGTGGGAACCACAAGATTTGCAGCCAGTCGGTGTGTAGGTGGCTGGTGGACCCCAGAGATTTCAGCTGGTATCTGAAGGGAGGGGAGTCTAGTGGAGACTCAGACCTCAACCTGAGACATCTACACCAAATCCAGGTAGTTAGTATCAGAATTACACTGCAGAATTTAAAATAAATCAGGAGCAGAAAGAAGGCAAAATTGTGTTTAGAAAATAGCAAGAAAGGAGGAGGTAAGCATAGACCAAACAGGCGGGGGCTAAAGGCATGCTAAATATGGAAGTTGAATGTTTTTCCTAAGTGCAATAGAAAGCTTTTTAAACACGTAAAGCAGATGAATAATGGAAATCGAATTATGGTTAAAACATTACCCTGGATGCTATGCGAAAAAACTACAGACTAATTAGAGGTTTCAATGACCCTCCAGGTGAAGATAATGCAGGCATGGACTTGTGTAGTCACCATGGAGATGGAGATGTTGAGATTTACGCTGGTGTTAGGGCCGAGAAGTCTTGCAGCTGGATTGGATATGGAGGAGAGAAACTTAGAGGAACCAAGTTATTTATTCTCAGGTATTGGCCTGAAAGTAGTAATTACTCAGAGAAGAATGAAGTAAGAACTGACCTATTAGGAGGGGTGGAGAGAATTTTGTGTATCTTAAGATGGCTTATTGTGGTAACAGACTACCCTAAAGATGCTTATATCTGGATTTCTGGAACCTATGAATATGTTACTTTATATAGTAAAGGGGAATTAAAGTTGCAAATCAGCTCACTTTAAAGATAAAGCAGTTAGCCTCTATTATTGGATGGGCCCAATGTAATTACAATTACAAGGTTCTCTAAAAGTGGAAGAGAGAGACAGACAAAAGAGAACTAGAAAGATGGCAGAGTGAGAAGGACTCAACCCAATGATGCTGACTTTGAAAAGAGTTAAATGGGCCATAATCCAAGAAATGAAGGTGGCTTCTAGAAACTGGAAAAGACAAGGACGTGGATGTTCTCATAAAGCCTCCAGAAAGAAACTCAGCCCTACTCACACCTCTATTTTAGCCCTGGGTAAACCTGTGATAGAATTCTAACCTACAGAAATGCAATGTAATATACTATGTGGTTGAAACCAGTAAATTTGTGGTAATTTGTTACAGCAGCAATAAAAAAACTAATACACCTATTAATTATCCAGTTAGAGGTTTTTAGAAAAAGGTTGTTTTATAAATCTTTAGTTCAGAGAAGAGGTTGGATAAACAGATGTAGACATGAGGGTCAAGGCCATGTTGATAAAAAGCAGATAGGCAAAGAAGAGGCCAATTTAGATAATACATGTGTTGTGATAGTACAGTTTAGCATTTTGAATGTCTCGTATTACACTGTTACTCTGTAGTATGAGTGAATTACCTAGGGTACATGTCGTGTCAAGAGACTCATGTAGGGACTTCCTAGGTGGCACCATGGTTAAGAATCTGCCTGCCAGATGTAGAGAATGGACTTGAGGACACAGGGTTGGGGGTGGGGGGAGTGAAGGGGAAGCTGGGACGAAGTCAGAGAATAGCATAGACATAAATACACTACTAACTGTAAAATAGATAGCTAATGGGAAGTTGCTGTATAACAAAGGGAGATCAACTCAATGATGGGTGATACTTTAGAGGGCCAGGACAGGGAGTGTGGGAGGGGGTATCGGGCGGGAGGGGATATGGGGATGTATGTATAAATACAGCTGATTCACTTTGGGTGTACCTCAAAAGCTGGTACAAGAGTGTAAAGCAATTATATTCCAATAAAGAGCTTTAAAAAAAAAAAAGAATGTACCTGCCAATGCAGGGCACACGGGTTCGATCCCTGCTCCAGGAAGATCCCACAAGCTGCAAAGCAACTGAGCCTGTGCACCACAAATATTGAGCCTGCACTCCAGAGCCCGTAAGCCACAACTATTGAGCCCATGTGCTGCAACTACTGAAGCCTGTGCACTTAGAGCCCGTACTCCACAATAAGAGAAGCCACCACAATGAGGGGCCCGCACACCACAATGAAGAATAGCCCCTGCTCACCGCAACTAGAGAAAGCCCATGTGTAGCAAAGAAGACCCAACACAGCCAATCACTTAATCAATCAATAAATAAATTAAAAGAAGACTCATGTAAAATCTTATTTAATTCCTGATATGTTTTTTATATTCTGAATTATTTTGTTTAGAACATTCAAAAGTATACTTATAAATATTTTTTATTTTCATCTAGTAAAGTTTTTAACATGGAAGTAAGAATCAGAAAATAATTACTATAAATATATGCTTAGATACAAAAGAAAAATTTAAAACTTTATTCTATAGTAAGAATATTGGAAGGTTTTTTGTTTTCTTTTTCTTCTTCAATGTAATTTCCTACTTCTTGAAAACTACTGAAGAAATCTCAGGATAGCACTGATTAAGTACAAGCATGAACAATTTTCTGTTTGCCAAACAATAATTATTATCTCTCACAAAATGTAGATTAATGAATATTTTTACCAATTCTGGACTCTGCCATGTCAATTATTTTGAGAAATGATAAAAGTTATTCCACACAAGTTGTCAGCAATTAGAATTCATGTCCCTGTGTTTGATACACATATCACATTATCCTATAGTAACATTATAATTAACTAGCTAAAATGTTTAACCAGTTGTAGTTTGAGGGTTATTTTCTCTGGCTTTAGTAGTGTCCTATTGAGACTAATGAATTCTGTGAGGCCAATCTTATTCTCTCCGGTCAAAAAGACTTTATTTATCACAGATAGGGAAGGGTTGTTTTCTTTGCTGAAAAGAACAAATTAAAGTGAAGTGAAAAAAAAAAAGGATTGCTGGAGCAAAATTTTGAGAAAGCTGCTTCGTGAGAACAAAGCTGGCTGTGAAGAGAAGCTGGCCTTTTACAGCCAGATGTCGCCTTTCACTGGCATCAGTTAAATTTAAAGACACCATGAAAATTGTGTGACATTGCATTAAAATGCTTTTAGACCTCTATTTGGATACAAAATATAGGTTTCGTAACTTTTATCTCTCCAGGCTAGTGGAGACTAGGGCAGTGCTGCTTGTGCTTTAGAGCACAGCAAGTTACTGTTACAGAATCCAAATGCAGCCAAACAAGAATTGGGTACAGCTTATTTTCAACTTTATTTTTTAACTGTAATATTTTAAAAAGTTGATATTTCTTTATACTAAAAATTAGCCGCTCTATGGATATGTTACTCAAACCCAGTCGCATTATTTATGTCCTATCAAAATTAAAAACAGTTTACCACATCTATCAAAGTGTTTTTAGCATTTGCAAAAAATCTTGCAACATTCAATCAGAGGAGAAGTTTTGACCAAAAAGTGAGTGTAAGCCTTACAACGCTCGTTTATCATGAGAGGTCTGCTTTGATGAAAAATGGACTCTCATTGCATTTTATTCCTGGTTCTGGAATATCCTCAAGTATTGTGAAAGTAAAAGCACTTCCTGAAGAGGTGAGGGGTTTTACCTCATCTCTCTCCTGGACAGAGGTCATTTTCTGTTTATTTTTATTTGTTTGTTTTATGAGGCTACACTACTTGAAGCACATATTTAAAGCATATAATTTGAAAAGCTTGAATATATTTATAAATGTCTTTAACCATCCAGGTAATAAGCATATTCATTATTCCTCAAAGTTTCCTCATTCCTCTTTGCAATGCCTCCCTGCTGCCCTTACACTCCACCCCCAGGCAGCTACTGATCTGCTTGTCAAAGTGGGTGGTAGGGTACATACCCTTTATTTTGGTCTCACCTTTGTTTTTACTCAGATAATTGTTCTGAAATTCGTTTTGTTGCAGCATGAATCAAGTTAATTTATTTCTACTGTGGTGCAGGATTCTATTATGTGGAAACCCTACAATTTGTGTGTCTATTCACATGTTGATGGATATTACAAATAATAGTCCTGTGTGATTATAAGTTGCATTTGCCCAGTGATTAATGATGTTGAACATGTTTTCATGAGTTTGTTGGTCATCTGTCTTTAGGAAGGTGTCTCAATCTTTTGCCCATTTAAAAAAATTGGACTGTATGACATAATAAATTTCATTAAGAGTCGGAGCTTTTAAAGTTCTCTCTAAAGAACGTATTCTGGATACAAGCTCTTTATGAGACACATGATGTTCAGAGAACAAATATTTTCTCCCAGTCCGTGGATTGTCTTTTCATTCAATGCTGAAGGAAGAAATAGGTGTCAAATTTCTTTTTTTTTTTTTTTTTCATTTAACCAAGAAATGCTACAAGTATTCACACTTCCTTCACAGGAACACTCAGCAGTATAATATTGTTACATCAAGCAACAACCATAATTATAGAATTTGGATAGTTAGAAGCTATAAACTGTTTAACAATGGGGCATATTTTGATCTCTGAAATCTAGGCATCTTAAAAGGTCTATTGGTTTACATAATACTTACAAGGAGAATTTTGCAATAATAGAAAATAAAACAGAGTTGTACCTTTTTTTTTTCATATAGCCGCCACATTTGACAAGAAATAAGACTGGTATTTTGCATATATTCTCAATTCGATACCAGCTCTAACTTCATGAATTTGAATCATGTTTGCACTTCTCTAGCTGCAAAAGGAGAAACAATATATTCTCTCTTTGAGATTATTTTTCACTATCATCATTTTCAAGGCTAAGCAACGGAATCCCACAGTTAACACTACAGAAAAAGAACAGGTGTAAAACATTTAAACTTGCATTATAGGAAAATAAAATGGCAGAAAATGTTGTGTTACCAAATATAAGACATTTAATATCTTGCTTCTATATCAAGAATCATTTGTTTGAAGGAAACAGAAATATATCCAAATGATCTTAAGTAAAATGTTATAAAGAACTATCCTGGAACTTATGGGCAAGAACCACAGCACGATCTTACGAGACACAGAAAATGTAAACTTCCAGAAAAATTAATGCATCTATATCTTCTTTCTCTTACTCACTAGGGCCAAATGATCTAGTTCTTAATCTCAGCAAAACATCTGTTTATTCATTTTTTTGTTTTTGCTAAAAAGCTCCCTCTTCATGCTTTTTGACCAGTATGGCCCCAATGTTGTGACTCCAATATAACAACCTTAGCTCCTGGGTCAATATACATAGGTCTAGGCATCATATATAACGGAAATAAATCTCTCCATACCCAAACCCTCTTTCCTGAAAGTCAGTGATTTTACCTTTGGTCAAATTTCAGCAATATCATCTCTGATGCTATTAGCTATGGACAAGGTAGACGTTAAGTGTTGAAGGAAATTTGGACATGCTGTTCTGTCTATATATCTGGTATGTGAGAGCTGACTATCTGAGAGAGAAGGATGGAGAGATCGGTGAGAGATGAGTGTTCTTCAGAGCAGGGACAAGTCAGTGTGGTACTCCAAAACTACCTACTACATGAATAGTGCCAGAAATTTTAAAATGTTTTAAGTATTCTCTCAGATTGAATTTACAGAAGTTATTTACATTTTTGTTGTTTATTTCTCAGTCATTCTCTTAATCCTTTCTACCTCTCAGTAGCCAGCTCAATTGGGTTAGAAAAGAACATGTTATATAAAAGGTTGGCTTTTGCCAAAATCAAAGACATCTAAGCCAGAAGGAAGAATAGGAAAATCATCACAGGAAAAGAGAAGAAAATCATGAGTGAACTGTGCATATCAGTTTGTTATATTCTGCTAATTTGCTAAAAATATACAAAAATAATAAAATCACAACATATTTGCATTTTATATTTTTCTTTTAAATTTTTAAATGTATCTTTTAAATACATTTATCTTTTAATTATCTTTTAAACTTATCTCCAAATATTTTCTATTTTTTACTAGAGACTAACATTTCTTCCTGGCATCTGTCTTGAAGTAAAGAAACTACACATAAAAAATAAATTGAATGGCAATGAACAGTGCCTTCTACTTATCTATTTTTATTTATTTAAAGCTGAAAATATATTGTGATGGCAGAAGACATCACAATATATTGTTTTAAATCTTTATTGGAGTATAATTGCTTTACATTGTTGTGTTAGTTTCTGCTGTACAACAAAGTGAATCAGCTATGTTTATGCATACATCACCATATCCTGTCCCCCTTAAGCCTCCTTCGGACTGTCCCTATCCCACCCCTCTAGGACATCACCAAGCATCAAGCTGATCTCCCTGTGTTATGCAAGAGCTTCCCACTAGCCATCTATTTTACATTTGGTAGTGTATATATGTCAATGCTACTCTCTCACTTCGTCCCAGCTTCCCTTCCCTACCTGGCTCCTGAAGTCCATTCTCTATGTCTGTGTCTTTACTCTTGCCCTGACACTAGGTTTATCAGTACCTTTTTTTTAGATTCCATATATATGCATTAGCGTATGGTATTTGTTTTTCTCTTTCTGACTTACTTCACTCTGTATAACAGATTCTAGGTCCATCCACCTCACTATAAATAACTCAATTTCATTCCTTTTTATGGCTGAATAATATTCCATTCTATATATGTGCCACATCTTTATCCATTCATCTGTCGATGGATATTCAGGTTGCTTCCATGTCCTGGCTATTGTAAATAGTGCTGCAATGAACATTGGGGTACATGTATCTTTTTGAATTATGGTTTTCTCAGGGAATATGCCCAGTAGTGGGATTGCTTGGTCATATGGAAGTTCTACTTTTAGTTTTTTAAGGAAGCTCTGTACTGTTCCCCATAGTGGCTGTTTACATTTACATTCCCACCAACAGTGCAGGAGGGTTCCTTTTTCCCCACATCCCCTCCAGCATTTATTGTTCCTAGATTTTTTGATGGTGGCAATTCTGACCAGTGTGAGGTGATACCTCATTATGGTTTGGATTTGCATTTCTCTAATGATTAGTGGTATTGAGTATCTTTTCATGTGTTTGTTGGCCATCTGTATGTCTTCTTTGAAGAAATGTCTGTTAGGTCTTTTGTCCATTTTTGGATTAGGTTTTTGGGTTTTGTTTTGTTTTTTTGATATTGAGCTGCATGAGCTGTTCATATATTTTGGAGACTAATCCTTTGATCCTTTGTCATTTGCTTTGTTGGCAAACATTTTCTTCCACTCTGAGGGTTGTGTTTTCATGTTGTTTATAGTTTATTTTGCTCTGCAAGAGCTTTTAAATTTCATTAAGTCCCATTTGCTCATTTTCATTACTCTAGGAGCTGGGTCAAAAAGAATCTTGCTTTGATGTATGTCATAGAGTGTTCTGCCTATGTTTTCCTCTAAGAGTTTTATAGTGTCTGGCCTTCCATTTAGGTCTTTAATCCATTTTAAGTTTATTTTTGGGTATGGTGTTAGGAAGTGTTCTAATTTCATTTTTTTACATGTAGCTGTCCAATTTTCCCAGCACCATTTATTGAAGAGGTTGTCTTTTCTCCATTTTATAGTCTTGCCTCCTTTGTTGGAGATAAGGTGACCATGTGTACGTGGGTTTATCTCTGGGCTTTCTATCCTGTTCCATTGATCTATATTTCTGTTTTCATGCCAGTACAATACTCTCTTAATTAGTATAGCTTTGCAGTATAGTCTGAAGTCAGGGAGCTTGATTCCTCCAGCTCCATTTTTCTTTCTCAAGATTTCTTTGGCTATTCAGGGTCTTTTGTGTTTCTATACAATTTGTAAAATTTCTTGTTCGAGTTCTGTGAAAAATGACATTGGTAATTTGATAGTGATTGCACTGAATCTGTAGATTACTTTGGGTTGTATAGTCATTTTCACAATGTTAATTCTTCCAATTCAAAAGCATGGTGTATCTCTCCATCTGTTTGTATCATCTTTGATTTCTCTCATCAGTGTCTTATAGTTTTCTGCATACAGGTCTTTTTCCTTCTTAGGTAGGTTTATTCCTAGGTATTTTATTCTTTTTGTTGCAATGGTAAAGGGGAGCATTTCCTTAATTTCTCTTCCTGATTTCTTGTGGTTAGTGTGTAGGAATGCAAGAGATTTCTGTGCATTAATTTTGTATTCTGCTACTTACTAAATTCATTGATTAGCTCTAGTAGTTTCTTTGGTGGCATCTTTAGGTTTTTCTATGCATAGTATCATGTCATCTGCAAACAGTGCCAGTTTTACTACTTCTTTTCCAATTTGGATTCCTTTTATTTCTCTTTCTTCTCTGATTGCCATGGTTAAAACTTCCAAAACTGTGTTGAACATTAATGGTGAGAGTTGGCACCTTTGTCTTGTTTCTGTCCTTAGAGGAAATGCTTTCAGTTTTTCACCACACAATATATTTAGATGAAAATGTGACTTTTTCAGATTCTGTAATTTTAACTGAAATGTAGAGAAATTTCAGAAAAACAACAAAAGTAGAATAAGATGAAAAATCACATTGATCAATGTCAGGAAACAGAACTATTCTCAATATATATATTGTTGGTGATTAACACTGGTTCAGGTGAATGTAGAAAGTGTCAAATATGTTAAGATCATTTACGGATGGAAGAATAAGTGCACATCAATTCATTCAGAGTAGCTGTGGTCTATTTCCATTATTATTATATTTTTGGCACTTTTACTTCCTTGAAAGTGCCTTTCTAATCTCATGGTTTACTATAACTTTATCTCTTTATAATGTAAAGATAATCTTCCTTATCTTTAATATTGGAAGACGCTTAGAATAGATTGCAGGTAAGTATGAATTAAGTAACACTCATATTTTATAAAGTACTGCTCCTTTCTCTTTCTTTTTTTTATTCTTTACAATAGATAAAAATATGTTATGTACAGAAATGAAAAATATCCAAAATTTTTATTATGTTACTATGATTGAATTATTAGGTATGGCATAAGGAATCTTTTTAATTTACTGACTCAAAACATGCTTAACAATCCAAATTATATATCATAGTAAGTTTATTCAGAATGTATTTATCAAATCTCATGATTTTCAAATATTACAGAGTACAAATCAGGTCCTAACTGAAGAATAGATTAAAATATCTTATTTAAATTTTTTTTTTAATTCAACAAATTGGCAGTATGACCTGATGAAAAGGCTCTGGATTAAAAGCATGATCTATGCTCAAAACTTTTTGTCATCAGTTTGTTGCTCTGTGACTTTGAGTAAGAGCCAATTTAGGTCTTGAAATCAGTTTATTCCTCTATAACTTAGGAAAAAATACCATGTTTCCTCATTTCAAATATACATCCTTTCAGTATCTCTGATATTGGGATGGATATTACATAACTCACAAAATCAACTTGTCAGTTTACAGGCAGAATATTGTGTTGTGAGGTTATTGTCTTTCTGTAATGTACTGAAATGTGGATCGATGATACCTATTTATTTGATTGTTCTGAGTTAATTTTTTTTTTTGCTCAGACTCAGTAGAAATTGCCAAGTTCTTGGGAACTTGGATCAAAACTTGGAGAGATATGTAAGAATGATTTCAATGGATATTACCTAGGTTTTGAATATATGTTAAAACAACAGCTGGGTTATGAAGAAATCAAATTAAATTAAAGAAAAATAAAATCCCAAATTAAAGCCTAAAAACAATTTCCAAATAGGAAGTGAAAATTGCAGATATTCTCCAACCTACCTATCCATACATTACTAGATATTATGTAGAGATACTATGTACACAAATATATAAAATTAGCTTAAATGTTAAAGAAAACTACACATTTCTTGTAGCAATATAAGAAAAGCAAAACTGTTTTGTCTTACTGAGTGGTCAATCCCATAAATATAAAAATAAGTGAGATAATATAAGGGAGGTACATATTTTAAATACATATTGCAAATCAATCATGGTATCTTCCACTCTAGTGAAGATGGACCAATGATACACTGCTGCCTAAAGACAAAAACAAACAGAAATCAGACAAAATATTTAAAACAACAATACTGAAGGCACTGGGTATCATGAAATGAGAGTCAAGAAATAGGAAACAAGGAAGTAGCCCACTTTCCAGGCCATTTCTCCAGAAAGGAGAAATCCAGACAGAGCCTGGAAGCTCTCTGAATTAAGGAAATAGGGCAAGATGTCTTGGGAAGCCAGGGTGGGTAGAATTCACAGGACAGAGCAGTGCAGAAAAGACAGCTACCCAGGGAAAGAACTTCAAATACATTCAGAAGGGCCTCCTTGAATATTTATTTGATTACTGATCAGAGGATGAAGTAAAGCCACTACCTGGTGCCAGGAAAAGAACCTCTTCAAAAAGATTAGAGGTAAGAGTATCTGGCATTTAAAGAGGATATGGAATAACACATGTTCTTAACAATCAAAGTAGGAAACTTTATAATTAGGAGGGCATTGGTTACAATATTAAGCAAGATCTTGCCCCAAAAGTGGGAGAAAAATTAATCCTAGACTAAACATAGTTCTAATCCAGCCTAACAAAGTTTTAGAGCAAGATTCAAAAGGCAAAACTACTTCCAAACGCTTAACCATATCCCAAAACCAAGCTCAAGAATATAGTAATATAAAAATATTTCGTAAGGATCAAGGTAAAATTGGCAATATCTGGTACCCCACCCTCCACAAAATGACCAGATATGAAAAGGAGGAAAACAGAAAATCTAATGAGGAGAAAATCAAAACTGACCCAGAATTACACAGGTGGTAGAAACTGTAAAAACAAACATTAAAACAGTAATTATGAAAATATACTTTACATCCACCTTGGTTAATGTGGTATCTGACAGTTTCCCCCCTTCTAAAGTTATTTTTTTCTTTGTGATTAACATCATGTTGATATATATTGTTGGTGTAAGCTTATGATGTATTTCTAATTATGGGAAAATTGTCATAATTTTTAATATTCAAAGTGAAAAAGAAACCGTATTCTCCAAAGGACAATGACTTACCCTTGATATGTTATTCACATCTACATGCATTTACCTAGCTATTCATGTTTTGAAGCACAGCTAGGTTTGAGAAAGAGGGGGAAAAAATCTTCCCTTTCGTCCCTTTGATTTCTAGACGCTGCACATAGAAGACACAAATCTCTTCCTTTTGATCATCTACATGGTATAAGCTATTGATTCTGCCAAGTGGTAACAATGTGGGCTTAGGGCTTAGGCTGCTATTGAGTCTCAGCTCTTCTCTTTACTCTTCCTTTGGCATAGGACAAATAACATCATCCCTCTGCGGCACCTCACCCATGCAATGGAAATCATGACACTCGCTAAAGAGAAAATATAAAAGTGCTTTGAACATAACAGGCACTTATTAAATGTCAACTCTTAGGGAAAACGATGCTGATGAAGATAAGAATTGAGCATGCATATTCACCAAAATGGAACTTGAAGTTTTTAATAAGGCCATATGTTTAAGCAGAAGCCATACTTTCTTTTCCTGATTGGTTATTACTTTGTGTGTGTGTGTATTTAAAATTTATTTTACACTCTTTTCAGGAGTTCTAGTTTAAAAATGCAGACTGTTAGAATCAACGTCTTACCATGGAGAGAACTTAGTACTTGACCCCTGCGTTTGGAAGACGTACAGTGAAAATTTTTTTTGGAAGAGGTACAGTAAAAAATTTTTTTGGAAGATGTACAGTAAATTTAAAACTCTTTAAAAACTTTGTTATTTGGTACATTGTTAGTAAAATCAGTCATGTGTGAGTTGAAACATTCTATATAATCTGTAAAGCGGTATATAAATATAAGCAGTTTTAAGAGTACTTATTTATAAATATAGCTGATTCACTTTGTTGTACAGCAGAAACTGGCACAACAGTGTAAAGCAATTATACTGCAATAAAGAGCTAAAAAAAAAAAAGAATGAAACCCAAATAAAAGAGAAAAAATAATAAATAACAAAGGATGGTGGTGGAAATTTCAAGGACAAAAAACAGTACTTATGAATATTTTTCAGTTTTGATGAAAACAATGAAATAAATCAAGTGTTGTTTTACTGTGGAGCTCCATGGCTCAATAAACCCAGCAGCTCCCTGCTGAGAACATTTAACACCAACACAAAATGGGTTTTCTTTCACATTTAATGTGCCACTAGACAGAGCAATAAGTAGCAGTGTAGGTGTTAAAATTCTAGGGGAAATGGAGGTTAAATAGTAAACAAAATATTATGCTGATATTAATCTCACAGTCATGTTGACAGTTAATAAAAAAATCAGAATTAATGAATAAATCATACTAACACGACCAAAAAAATAGATTCGATTATTTTGGGTCATATAAAGGGTCATTTCTTTAATCTTACAAGTGTTTACCAATTCATAAAAGATTAAATGATCTTATTTATTTTGCCCTCTTCAGAGCCATTTTAGGTGATTATCTGGACCTAATCAGATTATGTGAGTGATTGATTATTTTGGCTTCTACATTAGGTAACCTGAAATTTATACAAGTTATTGCATACTTTGGAAGACTAGTGACATAAGAGTGTTGGTAGCTAGAATATACTTAATTCAGAAGATAGACTGTGGAGACTTAGTCCTTCCAATGGTTATCTAAAGGTGACTGCTGAACTAAAAAGTTTTACACAAATAATACATAACTTCATCAAATTATTGATTATAGTTTGATTTCACATGACTATGTTTAGTCATATAATATGAAGGCATTTAACCAAGTAGAATAGCAATTTGTACTATGAAAATTGTTTAAGTATCCACATTTTAGAATCAAATGTCATTTGCCTAAGACTTCAATAGCTGGCTCAAAATGTCAAATTTTGTTTATATGTGTATTTCAATTAGGTCTCAAACCATTTACTTATAAGCAAATATTTATACTTAATTTCAAGTTTATAAATATTTAATTAGAAAAGTATATTAAGTGGCTAAAATAAATAACTAACAGATGTAATAAATTCAATTTGCCATCAAAGGGATGTAATCCTATAGAAAATACTACAGGAATTTTAATTTGAATTGAATGGCTTGTGGTGTACTGAAAGATTATAACTGGTATATCATAGACAGGGGTAGATTAATTTGCAGTGTGTTTTAAATGTAGTCTCTGGTAACATAAGGGATTACTGCTTTTTGTTCTTCCTTTTGGAAGGCTTACAAATACACATTTTATTGGATAGATGGTGTGTTATTCTGAAGTTGACTGTAAAAGTAAATGAATTATTCCTTTAACAAGAAAAATCTAGTTTATTCTGCCATAAACTGAAAATGCCTTTCTGTGATAAAACCAAATAAAGTTATTATAAATATACATTGAATTTCAGAACCCAGAAAATATCAGTAGAAATGGGTAGTATGTATTTGTATAAAAATGCTCATATTTTGGAATGAGAAATATTTGACACTTCTATTGGCAATGGTGTGTTTAAATATAAATTAAAAGATGAAATAGTGACATAGTATTTTGATTGATTTATAATACTGAATGTACTAGTTTTCTAGAGCTGCACTAATAAATTACACAGATTGGGTAGCTTAAAACAACAGAAATGTGTTCTGTCCTAATTCTGGAGGCTAAAAGCTCTAAATCAAGGTGTTGGCAGGGCTATGCTCTCTCGCTCTAAGGCTCTAGGGAACACCTCATTGACTTTTCTAGCTTCTGGTGATTCCTTGGCTTGTAGGTGCATCTTTCCTCCATCGTCACATGGCATTACCCCTGTGTATCCGTGCCTCTGTGTCCAAATTTCCCTCTCCTTATATGGTTCCAGGTAGGCATGACACAAATTTTGAGGGCAAACTAGTCAACCCAGTTCATGTGCATACTGAGATCCAAATTATAATGCTTACATGAAAGGTCAGTCTTCCAGGTTTCGGCTGCATTTATTGATTTATGGTCTCATGTAAGTTTCTAAGGTTTTATCAGATCAGTGGTAAAATTTATTGTAGGTTCAGCAGTGGTGGATATATCAATATGATGAAAAAACACATAAGGATATAGGAAAGCAACTATACTCCACTAAAATTTAATTTAAAAAAAAGAATATAAGAACAAGAAGGAAAACTTTAAAATATTGAAACAAATAATAACATTTTTAACTATCACCTAGTATCGTGGAATCTTGGAAAAAATAAGGCAAATTAATGGAATTATTAATATTGTCTTCTCTAACCTTGGGAAATGACTATAATAACAACAAAAATTTATGTTTAAAGTAAGAAATAGTGAGGTGCTTCTAAATTATGTAAACATAATTTAGATAACCTAACATTTAAGTACTCTTTTCCCTGAAGTTGACCTTCTGATAGTCAGTTCATCAAATGAGACTGGTCAGACTTTAAAATATACATCACATAGTGTGATTAAGTGACCTGAGATATTTTGTATTCATGAGTTTATTGGAAGATGCTTGTTGCAATTAGCACTTTAAAGAGAGGAGAATTACCTCTGTCAATTATGTCAGCTATAATATATGCAGCTCTGAGCTAGCTAGATGAAAGTTATTTATAAGTCTTGTAAAACACAGCAATAAAGTCACTTCATATCCAAGTGATTGGTGTATGCCACTGGCAGATATTTTTTCTCTCAGAGCATTTTTGTAACAAATTAAAAATGTGGTATTTAATATAGCCACATTAAATAATAGATCTCTGTGAAATTTTAAGGTTTTCATACCATTTTTTTAACCATGGGAGAAAATGTTTTAGGTTGGAAAAAGGATAATTTTGCTCTAAATGTTAAGGTAAAAATGAAAAAGCAAAAATGAAAAAAGGTGTTAAATTAAAAAATATGACATTTTGGATTAATAGATTTTTTATACAAATTTGTTTAGTTTGAAATAATTTGACATCTAGTGTATATCTACTGTCATATTATTTCAAAAGCAAAAAATTTTAAATAATTTCAAGATTTTAAAGCAAAGTTGAATATGAATGTAGGAGATGGTGTATTTTAATATGTAGGGAAAATATTATTGTCTAGTGGTATTCTCCTACTGAGAATACTTTGAGAATCTAGAAAAAGGCAAGGAAAAAACCACTAGGTCAAAGACTTTGGAAGGTTAACAAGGCAGAAAAAAATTATGGACAAGAACTGAAAATATAAGGAAAACCAGAGCTGTGAGTATGGCATTCAGGGTCGCTTTTCCCCTGTATTCTTCTGCCAATTCAAAAAGCAGCAGCTGAGAAGTTTTGAAGCTGAACTGAACTTTTCACAGTCTCCTAGGGCTAGGAAGGGCTTTTCAATATTAAAATTGTATACTGGATAACTCTTTGTTGGGGGGGGGGGCTGTCCTGTGCATTGTAGAATGTATAATAGCATCTCTGATCTCTACGCACCAGATACCAGCAGCAACAACCTTTCTCTTTCAAAATATGACAACCAAGGTAATACCAAATATCTGCTCTGACAAAAACAAACAAACAAAAAACACCTAATAAAGAACTACTGGACAAAAGAAACTGAAATCTTAGTTTAGGACTTCCAAAAAGGGGTTTCCTAGTCAATGTTCAGGCTTTTAATTGATACCACAAAAGGTATTCTTCTACTTCTAGATATAAATATAAACTTGAAATAGATGGGCCTCACCCCCTGCCAGGGCCAAATTTTAAAATACTTGGATCTCTGCACTTTGTTAAGTGGTCTGAGACTGCTAGTACACCAAGTGTCTGCAAGAAGCAAACCTAATGCCTATATCATTCTAGGCCACAAATAATGTTTGTAACTGTTCATATTCACTGTACATCATTTAATCCATCTCAGCAGACACTCAACACGAGTAGACACCATGACCAGAATTCAAAGAGATACTACACATTGTCTTTTCATGTAATGGAGTTATCACACACAGACTTTTAAAATATATGTGCATAATATATTTGAGCAACTAAAAGGTGAGATTGCAAACTTTCCCATAGAATTGGAAAGCACAAAAATAGAATAAATAGAAGTTCTAGAAATGAATGTAAAAACTGAAACTAGAGAGGTGGAAATTATGGTCGAAAACTCTCTCAGAGCCTTCCGAAACAATAAACACTTTGGGAAATAGAAAAGTATTTAAGAAGATACGGAGTATGGAAGATTCTCCTTTTGGTAAAGAAGGAGTTTCAAGGAATGAATGTATCTGCCCTCCCCACTGCCTGAAAAAAAACAAAACAAAAGAAAATTTAAAAAAACAAAGATATATCTATATACATAATCAACTGTCTTCAAGACATTGTACATCAGGCAATGAAGGACATTTGTCCTTGAGAGACAGCAGACAAATGAGGTGTACACTAAAATTGCCCTTACTGCCTTGAGGGAGTTTCCAGGCTCTTGTACAGGGAAGAGGAATTGATGTTGAGCCCTGAGAACTCCTTGAGTTGAGGAGCTAGAGCTGAAAGTTGAAGGAAACAAAGGCAGCTAGAGTTTGCAGGGCAAGGTACCAGAGGGATGAGAGCTGAATAGAGGGAGATCTGTAGGTCCCTCTAGAGTATTCAGGAGAGTATTTATCATGCATGGGAGGAAACTACCTGAGGCCTGGGGAAGCACCACTTCAAAGAATTTAAGGTAACAGTGCCTGTACTCCCACACTCCCACCTGCAAGCCAGGTTAGAAAAAATTTTAATCCATGGGGCATTGGGCAGAGTTCTCAGGAAGGTCTTACTTCAGTAGTTAGGAATAGTTAGCTCTAGACTGAGCATGGTCCCAAATCTACATTAGAAAAAAAAAAAAAAGCCAAACCTGAAGGATCAAACTGAGCACTTGAATGCACTGCAGAACAAAGGATAAGAATATTTATAGAAACACAAAAATATCCAACACCCAACAAGGTAAACTTCACAATGTTTACCATCCAACCAAACTTTTTCCAGCATGCAAAGAGTCAGAATAATCTCATCCATAATAAGGAGAATAATTATTTAATAAAAGCCATCATAGAACTGGGATAGATGTTAGAAGTAGCAGATAAAAGTATTAAAACTGTTTTTAGTATCATTCCATTTATTCAAAAAGTTAAGTAGAGACATGGAGAATATAAGAAAGACTCTACTTAAACTTTTAGATACGAATGCTATAGCGTTCAAGAGGAAAAATACACTAGATATGATAATTTGGCTATTTGGATATGGATAATTTGCCCGATAGGCAAATTACACAATACAAAAGTAAAAAAAAATGGCGAACTTGAAGGCATAGCAATATAAAAGATACAAAATGGAACATGTAGGGGAAAATAATTTTAAATAAATGAAAAGGCTTCATTGATCTGTGGAACAATATTTCTAGACGTCACATCTATAAATGACAAAAAAGAGTATCATCAGAGGGTAGATCCTAATTGATCTCCCCAGTCACAGTAATGGCATTTTGCACCCTGGACAAATGAAACAATTCTTGCTAATGAGACAGGAGAAACAATCTTTTGGAAAATGTACAGGAAAGATTTTCTTTGTCTGAAGGAGACATGCCGAACTATCTTCCCATTTTCTTTTATGAATGTGGTGTCAAGAAATGTTGGAAGATGCCGTGACCTTGAAGGCAGCTAGCCTGAGGATAAATTGACAACAAAAATTGCAGAGAAAACAATATGGAAAGAACCAGAGCACTTGATAATTTTATTGAGTCACTGAATGAACCAATTGTCATCCCTTGAGACACAGTCCGTGTGACAATTTTCCTCATTGCTTAAGCCACTTTGAGTAGAGTTCTCTGCTACTTCTGGCAGCAAATATGTTGACATGATTGCCCAAGTTCATAGACTAGAAACCAATACACACCATTGAATTAAACAATTCTGAAAACTTCCGAAGATACATTCTAAGTATCTTTTAAATAGGATAGTTTCTCCTTGCCATCACCTGTGCTAATTCCTAGATAAAAGAAGTAACTTCCAAAGTCCTTAAACCGAATCGCCGTAATTCTAGTCCAACGTACTTTTCAAAATCTTTCTAGATACAGTCCTAGAATAACATATCTAAAACATCAGACATCCGCTTCCAAATGTGGCAACCGCTCAGCGCTTTCCCGGAGCTGAAACTCCCCAAGAAGTCAGCTTAATATCATCCTGTCCTTGGGGACTCTAGGATAAAAGATGTTCTGTGCCAACTCAGAGGACATCTAAGGAACCCAAGTGACCAATGTGCTTTGAAGTCACTGGCTGAACACATCCTGCTGTTCTCTGTGGTGCAGTAAAGCAGTCAGCCCCCGCACCAGGACCTGGGGAATAAATTAGTGGAGAGAGAGAAAAGATGGCGGCGAAGTAGAGAGACGTGGAGTGCATCCCTCTCCACAGATGCGTTGGGAATGCACGGAAGGATGCAGTCATTCCCACAGAGAACCAGCTGAACACCAGCAGACGGCCTCGGACACCAGAAAGGGCTGCAGGGAGCCCGACATAGCCGGTAGGGAGGCATCTATGAGGGCTCAAAGAGGGTGAAGCGGCGGAGCTGTGGCAGACGGGAGGGAGTGAGAAACATACGGAGGGTCCGCAGCGCAGCTCAGCGTTCCCGGACCGAGACGTCGATCCGCGGCTGAATGGAGGGTCCAGGAGCGGGAGCATGGGAACCGGAGAGCCTGTTCAGGGTGAGAAACATTGTTGCCGGTAGGGTGACAGACCGAGAGGACAGGAGGGAGGAGGTCCGCGGAGAGGAGTGCCCGTCCCTGAGAGCTGCCCGGCCATGATGGCGGCTGGAGGCTGCAGGCTCACGGGTGGGGGGCAGGAGCCGCGTGCTTAGCCTCTCCCTCTCTTTCTGCGCCTCTGCAACAGGCAGTGGAGAGACGCCCATGGGCCACCTAAGGCGCTCAGGGATAACAAGCACCCTCAGGCACTCGGGCGGGGCTAGATTAAAACCCCTTGCAATGCCAGCAGCAGGGAGGTTGCCAAGAGAAAAAAAAAAAAAACAAAAACACAGCATCAAAAAGAAAAAAACCCCGAGAGAGGCCCAACTTTAAGACTTTCTGTTTTACGCCTGAGCCACCAGCGCCCTCTGCAACAGGTACCTTCAAGCCTGACTGAAACAACAGTGAGCCACTGCTCACTCACTCCCAGGAGAAGGAGCCACCATTGTACCCTCTCCCTCCCCACACACCGACGCTTGCAGACAAACAATAAAGGAACCTCTGCTGGTCACAGAATAATGCAAAAAAACCCAAGGCGAGGAGAAGGACACTTACAGCTGAGACGCTAAGGAAACAGAAATAGTAGTATCAATGCCTATTGAACTGGTCCATTCTGGGATCAGTTCTGGATTTTTCTTTTTCTTTTTCTCTCGCTCTTTTTTTTTTTTTTGATTTATTAAATACGATCTTAGCCGTAAGGGATCTACAAGTTTTATAACATAATTTTTTAATGATATTATTTATTCTTTTTTTTTTTTTTGCGTTTTTATATACTTCTATATTTAGCTAAGTTTTTGGTAGTATGGACAATATATCTCTCATACTTTCCTTTCATCCCTATCTTTTATACATTTCTATTCCTTTTTATTTGCATATTTCCAACCACATTACGCTCTTCTGTTCCCCTTTCTTCCAGCCATTTTAAGTTTACTTTATCTTAACATACTTATAAGCAACACTATCAGTCTGCTCAGACTCCTTGCTCTATTCTCCAGATGAAGCACTGCCTTGGTATTTAATATTAGGCTTTTGTCTTTATCTTAGTTCTTAGTACAGTTGTCTAATTACATTCTGAGAATCTCCATTCTCTCTGGTGGTACTCTAGCTCTTTTCTATATTTGATCCTAGCCTACAAAATCTCCCTGGATTGATGTTTGTATGTGTAGGGTGTTATTTGTTTGTTTGTTTGCTTTTGCTTTTCTCTCTGATTTGTTCTGTTTCAGTTGTCAATTTCTGTTGGGTTTCTCTTTGAATATCTGATAGCACACTGGGGTTCTGTCAGGTCTTTCTAGAGCCTTATGTCCTAACGGATTCAGTAATTGTGTGTCTTATACATGTATGTGTTTCCTAGACTTAATATTCGTTTAACACAATACTTGGACATTAGTCTGAGGCTTGGACAGTCTTCTATAAACACCTCTATTGCCAGGACAAGCAACCCCAAAAGTTCGGACAACCATGAGGAAACAAAGAAACACCATGCAGGCAAAGGAGCAGGAAAAAAACCCACAAGACCAAATAAATGAGGAGGAAATAGGAAAAATGCCTGAAATAGAATTTAGAGTAGTGATAGTAAAAATGATACAAAATCTCGATAGCAAAATAGAGAAAGTACAAGAAACAGTTCATAAGAACTCAGAAAAACAAACAGCAATGGATAACAAAATAACTGAAATTAAAAATACTCTAGATGCTCTAACCAGCAGAATGACATAGGCAGAAGAACAAATAAGTGAGTTGGAAGATAGAATGGGGGAAATAAATGCCACAGAGCAGGAAAAAGAAAAAAGAATAAAAAGAATGGAAGACAGTCTCAGAGACCTCAGTGATAACCTTAAGCGTACCAACATTCGAATTATAGGCATCCCAGAAGAAGAAGAAAACAAGAAAGGGTCTGAGAAAATATTTGAAGAGGTTATAGTGGAAAACTTCCCCAACATGGGAAAGGAAATAATTCACCAAGTCCAAGAAGCACAGAGAGTCCCATACAGAATAAACCCAAGGAGAAATACACCAAGACACATATTAATCAAACTAACGACAATTAAACACAAAGAAAAAATATTAAAAGCAGCAAGAGAAAAGCAACAAACAACATATAAGGGAAAACCCATCAGGATAACAGCTGACCTTTCTACAGAAACTCTGCAGGCCAGAAGGGAATGGCAGGATATACTGAAAGTCCTGAAAGAGAGAAACCTACAGCCAAGAATACTCTACCCAGCAAGAATCTCATTCAGATTTGAGGGAGAAATCAAAAGCTTTCCAGACAAGCAACAGTTAAGAGAATTCAGCACCACCAAACCAGCCTTACAACAAGTGCTAAAGGAACTTCTCTAAGTAGGAAACACAAGAAAAGGAAAACACCTACAAATACAAACCCAAAACAATTCAGAAAATGGTAATTGGAACACACATGTCAATAATCACTTTAAATGTAAATGGATTACATGCTCCAACCAAAAGACACAGACTGGCTGAATGGATACAAACACAAGACCCTTCTATATGCTGCCTACAAGAAACCCACTTCAGACCAAGGAATACATATAGACTGAAAGTAAAGGGATGGAAAAAGATATTCCATGCAAATGGAAGTCAAAAGAAAGCTGGAGTAGCAATACTCATATCAGACAAGTTAGACTTGAAAGTAAAGACTATTAAAAGAGACAAGGAAGGACACTACAGAATGATCAAGGGATCCATTCAAGAAGAACATATCACAATGGTAAATATCTATGCCCCCAATATAGGAGCACCTCAATACATAAGGCAAATGCTAACAGCCATAAAAGCGGACATCGACAGTAACACAATAATAGGAGGAGACTTGAACACCTCACTTACATCAATGGACAGATCACCCAAACAGAAAATCAATAAAGACACACAAGCTTTAAATGACACATTAGACCATCTCAACTAAATTGATATTTATAGGACATTCCATCCAAAAACCACAGACTACACTTTCTTCTCAAGTGCACACGGAACATTTTCCAGGATAGATCACATCTTGGGTCACAAATCAAACCTCGGCAAATTCAGGAAAATTCAAATCATATCAAGCATCTTCTCAGATCACAATGCCATGAGACTAGATATCAATTACAGGAAAAAAACTGCAAAAAATACAAACACATGGAGGCTAAACAATTCACTCTTAAACAACCAAGAAATCACTAAAGAAATCAAAGAGGAAATCAAAAAATATCTAGAAACAAACGAGAATGAAAACACAACAACCCAAAACCTATGGGATGCAGCAAAAGCAGTTCTAAGAGGGAAGTTTATAGCAATACAGTCCTACCTTAAGAAACAAGAAAATGATCGAATAAACAACCTAAACTTACACCTAAAACAACTAGAGAAAGAAGAACAAAGAAACCCCAAAGGGAGCAGAAGGAAAGAAATCATAAAGATCAGAGCAGAAATAAATGAAAAAGAAAGGAAAGAAACCATAAGAAAAATAAATAAAACTAAAAGCTGGTTCTTTGAGAAGATTAAGAAAATTGATAAACCATTAGCGAGACTCATCAAGAAAAAAAAGGAGAAGATGCAAATCAACAGAATTAGAAATGAAAAAGGAGAAGTCACAACGGACACCTCAGAAATACAAAACATCATGAGAGAATACTACAAGCAACAATATGCCAATCAGTTGGATAACTTGTAAGAAATGGATACATTCTTAGAAAAATACAATCTTCCAAGACTGAACCAGGAAGAAATAGAAACCATGAACAGACCAATCACAAGTACGGAAATTGAGGCAGTAATTAAAAATCTCCCAACACACAAAAGCCCAGGACCAGATGGGTTCACGGGTGAATTCTATCAAACATTTCAAGAAGAGTTAACACCTATCCTTCTCAAACTCTTCCAAAATATTGCAGAAGGAGGAACACTCCCAAACTCATTCTACGAGGCTACCATCACCCTGATACCAAAACCAGGCAAAGATGTCACAGAAAAAGAACACTACAGACCAATATCACTGAAGAATATAGATGCAAAAATCCTCAAGAAAATACTAGCTAACAGACTCCAACAGCACATTAAAAAAATCATACACCATGATCAAGTGGGGTTTATCCTGGGGATGCAAGGATTCTTCAATATATGCAAATCAATCAACGTGATACATCATGTCAACAAATTGAAGGATAAAAACCATATGATCATTTCAATAGATGCAGAAAAAGCTTTTGACAAAGTTCAACATCCATTTATGATAAAAGCTCTTCAGAAAATGGGCATAGAAGGAAATTACCTCAACATAATAAAAGCCATATATGAAAAACCAAAAGCCAGCATCGTTCTCAATGGGCAAAAACTGGAAGAATTCCCTCTAAGAACAGGAATGAGACAAGGGTGTCCACTCTCACCACTATTATTCAACATAGTTTTGGAAGTTTTAGCCACAGCAATCAGAGAAGAAAAAGAAATCAAAGGAATCCAAATTGGAAAAGAAGAGATAAAATTGTCACTCTTTGCAGATGACATGATATTATATATAGAAAACCCTAAAGACTCTACCAGAAAACTGCTAGCAGTAATTGAAGGGTTTAGTAAAGTAGCAGGATACAAAATTAATGCACAGAAATCTCTTGCATTCCTATACACTAACAGTGGAAGAGCAGAAAGAGAAATTAAGGAAACTCTCCCATTCACCATTGCAACCAAAAGAATAAAATACCTAGGAAAAAACCTGCCTAAGGAGGCAAAAGACCTGTATGCAGAAAACTTTAAGACATTGATGAAAGAAATCAAAGACGACACAAACAGATGGAGAGACATACCATGTTCCTGGATTGGAAGAATCAACATCGTGAAAATGTCTGTACTACCCAAAGCAATTTACAGATTCAATGCAATCCCGATCAAATTACCAATGGCATTTTTCACAGAACTAGAGCAAGAAATCTTATGATTTGTATGGAAACGCAAAAGACCCCGAATAGCCAATGCAATCTTGAGAAGGAAAAATGGAGTTGGTGGAATCAGCCTTCCTGACTTCAAACTATACTACAAGGCCATAGTGATCAAGACAGTATGGTACTGGCACAAAAATAGAAAGGAAGATCAATGGAATAGAATAGAGAACTCAGAAGTAAGCCCAAACACATATGGGCACCTTATCTTTGACAAAGGAGGCACGAGTATGCAATGGAAAAAAGACAGCCTCTTCAATAAGTGGTGCTGGGAAAATTGGACAGCAACATGTAAAAGAATGAAATTAGAACACTTCCTAACACCATACACAAAAATAAACTCCAAATGGATTAAAGACCTACATGTAAGGCCAGACACTATAAAACTCCTAGAGGAAAACATAGGCAGAACACTCTATGACATACATCAAAGCAACATCCTTTTTTGACCCACCTCCTAGAATCATGGAAATAAAATCAAGAATAAACAAATGGGACCTCATGAAACTTAAAAGCTTTTGCACAGCAAAAGAAACCATAAACAAGACTAAAAGGCAACCCTCAGAATGGGAAAAAATAGTTGCCTATGAAACAACGGACAAAGGATTAACCTCCAAAATATACAAGCAGCTCATGAAGCTTAATACCAAAAAAGCAAATAACCCAATCCACAAATGGGCAGAAGACCTAAATAGACATTTCTCCAAAGAAGACATACAGATGGCCAACACACACATGAAAAGATGCTCAACATCACTCATCATCAGAGAAATGCAAGTCAAAGCCACAATGAGGTATCACCTCACACCAATCAGAATGGCCATCATCACAAAGTCTGGAAACCACAAATGTTGGAGAGGGTGTGGAGACAAGGGAACTCTCCCACACTGTTGGTGGGACTGTAAGTTGGTACAGCTACTATGGAAAACAATTTGGAGGTTCCTTAAAAAACTACAAATAGAACTACCATATGACCCAGTAATCCCACTCCTGGGCATATACCCAAAGAAAACCATAATCCCAAAAGAAACTTGTACCATAATGTTTATTGCAGCACTATTTACAATAGCCAGGACATGGAAGCAACCTAAATGCCCATCAACAAATGAATGGATACAGAAGATGTGGCATATATATACAATGGAATATTCCTCAGCTATAAAAAGGGATGAGATGGAGCTATATGTAATGAGGTGGATAGAACTACAATCTGTCATACAGAGTGAAGTAAGTCAGAAAGAGAAGGACAAATATTGTATGCTAACTCACATATACGGAATCTAAAAATGGTACTGATGAACTCAGTGACAAGAACAAGGATGCAGATACAGAGAATGGACTGGAGAACTCGAGGTATGGGAGGGGGCGGGGGGTGAAGGGGAAACTGAGACGAAGTGAGAGAGTAGCACAGACATATATATACTACCAACTGTAAAATAGTCAGTGGGAAGTTGTTGTATAACAAAGGGAGTCCAACTCGAGGATGGAAGGTGCCTTAGAGGACTGGGGCAGGGAGGGTGGGGGGGACTCGAGGGGGGGGAGTCAAGGAAGGGAGGGAATATGGGGATATGTGTATAAAAACAGATGATTGAACCTGGTGTACCCCCCCAAAGAAAAATAAATTAAAAAATAAAAAGAAAAATAAAAAAAAGAATAAATTAGTGGAATTATAAAAAAAATAAAAATAAAAAAAATAAAACATCAATATTATGAGATCATTCTCCTATAAGAAATTCTCCAATGGTTTTGTGCTAACCGAAGGTTTTCCTTAGCTTCCATGTAGGAAATTTCACGAGGTAATATGCCTCTCTAGAGTCATTTCCTATCACCTTCCTTCAAAATGTTTTGTTTTTAAGCTACCAATTTTAGATAATTTAATTAGCATCTTCCCTTTTTTATTAAAAAATGCAGTTGTGAACATTTCAAAGATTTCTGACTTAGCTCTAGCATATGCTGCACGATCTCCCTAAAATTCAATGTATAAGTCTGAGATCCTTTGTTGATCCTTCAGGAAAATCTTTCTACATGTTCACCACACCACTTCCTACTCAGCATGATCTCCTTCTGTCCACAGCATGACATAATCATACTATTCCATTGTTTGCATCTGTCTAGTAAATGCCTTTTTCTATACTGAGGGAGACCTTATTAGGGGTCAATGGTAGCAAACTAATAATGTTTTTCATGTCCAAACCCTAGATTAGTACATAGAAAACAATAATTGTTTAGTTGCTTAAGGAATGAATGAATTACTTATGCATCAACTTATAAAAAGTTCTATGATATAAGGTTATATGACTGTCTTGGCTTCATTGGTAATCAAGTACTGAACAATTTTATTTTCTCAGTTTGCAAACATTGTGCTATACAAAAACCATATTTCAACCAACTGTATGTTCTTTCTTACAACCAAGAATAATTTGTCAATAAAATAATAAAGCTATTCAAAGAAATGCATAATATTATTAAAATAATAAAAAGCAATTTGGACTTGCAAAGAAGTCCTAAATTTGACTGCCCTCATATTACAATCTGAACTTCATTTTCCATATGCAAAGATAAAATTACAATGATGTATTTTTGTGAGAATAAAATGAGATAATTTATGTTAAACTTCTCTGTAAATGATTACTAGTTATACATGTTGGCTCTAAATTTATCAAGTCCTACTTAACATATAATCAAAATCATTTGTCATAGGCTGCTTCTGCTGTACTGATACATAGTATTTTCTATTATATACATTTGAGATAATCTAGCACATCTATATAGAAGAAAATAACAACTTTCATTGACCAGATGCAAACAAACAAAGCCTTTTTTTTTTTTTTTGCCGCACTGCATGCTTGTAGAATCTTGTTTCCCTGACCAGGGATTGAACCCAGGGCCCCGGCAGTGAGAACACTGAGTCCTAATCACTGGACTACCAGGGAATTCCCCCAACAAAACTTTTTAAAGCTATCTATATCCATACTGTTGTCTTCCTCCCTTTCTCTCTAGACAGAAATTAACTCATAGCTTTTATACTTGAGAATTTATAAAGAAGTTATTTGCTCTTCTCTGAAGTTATATTGATATCAGATTACAGGGATTTGCATAATCTTTCTCCTGGGAAGTGGTAAAAAGGAGTGAACTCACGTTTACAGAAAACAATAAATCATTACTTAAAGACTGGTTCATCAGGCAGCTCATGAATCATACATGATGTAGCACTAAAACGGATAGCTCTAAAAACAACATTGCATGACCATTGTGTGAAGAAATGTAGTTGAAAACATATGTAGGCTTTGTAATTTATGTACTACAGTAGAGCTGTCCAATAGAACTCTTTGCAAAGGTGGAAACTTTCTGAATCTGTGCTGTCCTGAGTACTTGAAACAAGACCAGTGTGACTGAAGAACTCATTTTAATTTAATTTACTTTAATGCCATTTAAATTACTTTAAATATGGCTTGCTGCTACTAGCTACTGTATTAGACAGCAGAAATCTAGGGATTTAATTTGGGGAAAGAAAAACAAGTCCTCTTGACTTGAAAATGAGTAAGAAATCCATCATACATGCCCCACTAAGCTCTCAATGCAGAGAATTTGTAAGTCACACAAACAAGTCACAGGCCCTTAGACTGTCTCAGAACTGCTAATAACAAGTAGAAATGTGATGAATGGACTTGGCTTAAAAAAATATTTTCAGCGTATATGTTTGAAAACCAAAAATAGTTCTGAGACTAGAGCATTTGCTAAAATAAATAAAGGATGGAATACAGAAAGAGAAGGCAATAAAATGCAGAAAAGAGGGAAGCAGACAGAGAATAAAACAAAAGGAATGATGAAGTAAAATTAATGTGGACCTGTTAACGATGTCTGAGCACCGTAACCGTACTTTCTTATGTTGAAAGGAGGAAAACAGTCTGAGCACTAGAGTGAGAATTCAGAGGTTGGAGAAAAAATGACTGACTCCAATGGCAATGACAACTCTATTACAGTAATAAGCTTGAAGAATAACAACAGGGATGGGAAGGTTGGCCTGTGTTAAACAGAACTGCCATGTATAGTTGTCCAGGTTGGAGCTTGCTCGCGGTACCTGGATGAATGCATGTAAGGGCTGGAATTCAGCTGATCCTCTGCTCACCAAGCCATGAGTCCTGCTGTGAGAAAGCATTTGCTGGAAGAAAAGATGCCATTTTCTATTTTTTCATCCCAAAGCAGCCTTTTTCTATTCCTTCATGCAGGGGTCCTATTTTTGTATTCAGCCAAAGGCATAGTGTGTGTTTAAGCAGAAGCTCCAAAATGAAGGTTCCGCAATTCATTACAGAAGTAGCAAAAATGAACTGTGATATCTGACTACACGCAAGGAGCAAGGAGAGAAAGGCATAGCAGATGTAGTTTCCACATGTAAGTGTTTCTGAAACATCTTAGTTATATCCATTTCAATAGAAAAAAAAAAGTAGGAGCAAGCTAGGGGTGAAAACACTTATAACTATCTTTGATTTTAATATCTATCCCTGTTTTGTTCTGTAGGTATTCTCTGGCTTATGGAGCCTCAAGTTATAAGTGTACAATAAATGTGGGACAATTGTGTCCATGCTTTGGATACCAATTATTTTTTCTTCCATGTGTGTGTACCTAGAGATACGTTTATTCTTTTTTATGACTAGATGTAAAAGAATAATCACCAGGATTCACAACTAAAAAAGATAATTCACTTAAGTGCATTAAATTTTACAAACATTTAAATACTATTTTATACATGGCATTCTGCTATCGTTTGTAGGTCATAAAATCTATCAATATAATATTAATGAACATCTATAATATGAAATGAAATGAAATCACCCTAAAAAAAAGTTAAAGTAAATGAATTGACATGGGAATGATTGACAAAGTCATCCTACAGACTTCAAGGAGAAAGAGGATAAGTTAGGGGAAACTTTGAGGAGGAAGTAATATTTGAGGGAAATATTGAAAAATCATCAGGACTGATTTTGATTGCTTCAGCTGAGTGGATCATCAACCCCAGAAGAGGTATGAGTTAAACACGTGGAGGCAAAACAAGCAAACAAAGCCCAGTACATGGTTTGGGGGAGATGTAAATATTAGCTCTGTTTGACTGGACAATAGGGGAGAGAGAGAGAGAGTACACAGGAGAAGAAAAGCAGAAAAGGCTGAAAAGATATGTTGTCTCACTGTTGTAAAGGGCCTTGGATTTAAAAAAAACAAACAACAAAAAACAGAAAAGAATGTATTATTCAGTCAGTGATATGAGGTCATGGAATCTGATCAAAACTGTGCCTTGGGACAGAGCATCTACAGTGTTGTGTGGTATAGGGCCACAGGTGGTCAGAAAAATGACTGAAGAAATAAGAGGAACTTTGTATATATAATATGAGAATTGTTTCATGTATGGAATAGATTCATTCATTTACAAGGTTAAATCTAAAAGGTATGTTTAGGGCAGAAAATCTAAATTGACATTTCTCCCAAGAAGACATACAGATGGCCAAAAAGCATGTGAAAAGATGCTCAACATAGTTAATTATCAGAGAAATGCAAATCCAAACTGCAATGAGATATCTCCTCACACTGGTCAGAATGGCCATCATGAAAATGTCTACAATATTAAATTTGCTGCAGAGGGTGTGGAGAAAAGGGAACCCTCCTACGCTGTTGGTAGGAATGTAAATTGGTACAGTCACTATGAAGAACAGTATACAGGTTCCTTAAAAACTAAAAAAAGAGCTACCATATGATCCAGCAATCCCACTCCTGGGCACATATCCAGAGAAAGTCATGGTTCAAAAGATACATGTACTCCAATGTTCATTGCAGCAGTGTTTACAATAGCCAGGACATGGAAGCCACCTAAATGTCCATCAACAGAGGAACTGATTAAAGAGATTTGATACATATATACAATGCAATATTACCCAGCCATAAAAAAAGAATAAAATAATGCCATTTGCAGCAATATGGACAACCTAGAGATTATCATACTAAGTGAAGTAAGTCAGAAAAAGGAAGATAAGTGCCATATGATATCACTTACATGTGGAATCTAAAGAAATGATACAAATGAACTTATTTACAAAACAGAAACAGATTTACAATCTTTGACAACAAATTTATGGTTATCAAAAGGGGAAGGTAGGGGGATGGATAAATTAGGAGTTTGGGCTTAACAAATACACAGTGCTATATATAAAATAGTCAACAACCACCTACCACATAGCACAGGGAACTCAATATTCTGTAATAACCTATATGGGAAAAAAATCTGAAAATGAATGGATATATGTATATGTGTAAATGAACCACTTTGCTGTACACCTGAAATTAATATAACATGGTAAATCAACTATATTCTAATACAAAATAAAATTTAAAGAAACATACAGAAAGAAGAGAAAAAGTTGACACAAGTCTCTCTCTCTCTCTCTCTCTTTAACATGACAGCAGCATGCAACAGCAGCAAAGTTTGAGGCTATTTTTCTTTAAATAAATCACCTATTGCACAGATTTTGAATTGAAGTCCACTGTAACTGAAAATATGACTATGTTCCAATTTTTGTTTAAAAAGAGATTGCCATCTAAATCTAACAATCTCAATGGTTCCTCACTTACCACTTTTAAATAAATATTCATAGACTTGAGATAAATTATAAATTGTCCTTCTTCATAGCATTTATAAGCTGATGATCACGAATGTTTTCACAAATATTAACTAAACATATTGAAAAATACATTTTCCAAATAATAAATTTG
This sequence comes from Hippopotamus amphibius kiboko, assembly GCF_030028045.1. NCBI lineage: Eukaryota > Metazoa > Chordata > Mammalia > Artiodactyla > Hippopotamidae > Hippopotamus > Hippopotamus amphibius. The sequence goes on along the minus strand of NC_080198.1, from coordinate 69,355,507 downwards.
GGAGGTGATTTTCCTGCATTGTTTTTAAATTGCTGGCAATCTTAGTTCACATTAACATTATTTGGATTTCAACTAACACTGGAACTCTAACATTCTGTATTTTACCCATTGAAAGATTACCAAATTGAAAATTTTAAGTTGATACTAAAGAATGTGTCAGAACTCTATACATTCTTTAATAATACTTGATCTTGTATTACACTTGCGGTAATGTTTAATGTTTAGATTAAGAACAAGTATTGATAGAATTAAATTATTTTCTTTAATAATTTGTCAAAGTCTAAGTCAACTATATTAAACCTTTGAGAAGAAAACTAGCTAGTCTACTGTCAAGTTGAATAATGGATGTTTAACAGTTTATTATTCATATGATTGATCATATTTGAGGGTGACATTGTAAATGATGTTCAATTTCTTACATGCATCAATCACAGAAAAATGCTGCTAATGATCTTGGCTGACTGGAGCACCACAGCGGGTGATTCACCAGTGAACACCTGAAGCTACTGCAAACCTCACGTCTGCTGTCTGCCTTCAGCCTGCACAGCTGTCTGCCACTGCCAGAGGAGAACAAATGGCTTTTCCCTTCCCTCCTTCCAAAGCTCAAGTGAGCGTCTCTCTTTGACAGCATCCTAACTAGAAACCAGCTGTCAGGATATTCTGGCAAATATTACTCAGCACACTTTTCCAAGGTAAGTAACAAAGAATTCAGAAAACGTTGGAAATGACAAGAAACAGTCTGCACACTGGCTGTGATGAAATGGAAGAAGAGCCAGTAAGAGGCATTTGCCTTTTATCCTTGATAATCACCTTTAGGAGAGAAGGGAAATATGTAAATGCTAACTCGCCAAAGCACAGAAACATCTGAAATCTGAGGTGTCACCAGAAAATGTGGAACCCTAAGGACACAGAGGATGAGCTGATGGCAGAATTGTTGAAAATATACCTGAAATGAAGTATCCTGTTCCCCCAGCTCACTACTCTGCCCCATTCCCATGTTTTCAGCTTATTTGTACTTTCATTTTGAAGAAGAAGCTGTAACTAGCATGAAAACAGTGCGTCTCAAACAGGAGAGAGGGAGGAAGAGAAAATTATAATAAATAATAGGCAAAGGATTATACATCCATGTACAGAAATAATATCAATTGTTTAAGATAAAATAAACACCACACAGTCCTTTACTACATAGCATCTGAACTCAGTTGTACGTAGGACAACATAGAGTCTGGAGGGATTCAAGGAAGCCTGTCAATGAAGGGCTCCTTGAGGACCAGCAGCTGTGGCCCCACCTACCAGCAGTGCTGCCAGTGGTGAGGCAGCAGCATGTGTCACCATCTTCTTTAGCGCAGCATTGATTTGAGTATGGGTGAATCCGTTTCCCTGGGTGCTTTCCCATTTTCTAAGCCAAGTTGTTAAATCTTCCTTTTGATTCCAAGTCATCTACTTTGCATTCTACTAACTTTATTTTCCTAAGTAAGTTAAAGAGGCTAGGCTTCTGGCTAATATAAACATTGGGACCCTAGAGTAAATTTCAGGCAAGAGGTTCTGAGGGAAACAAAGTTAGTTTGAAATAGGTTATCAGCATATATGAGGCTGATAGTGCAAATTCACTCTACTAAGAGTAAAGAACATTGCAATTCATGGTGTGCAGTGATAAAACAGTTCATTATATTATCATATATTGATACCTAGAATAAAGAGTCCCTTCTTTGAAAGTAAGGTCTTTAGGGAACTGAGAACCTTTGGTGTTTGGCTGATGCGCAAAAAGAGAGTGAGGAACACTGCTTGTGTTTCTACACTAGGAAAGATAAATGATCTTTGGAAGATTAGCTCAAGAATAGGAGAGAGTAGAGGCCACCAATTCTGAGAGGTAAGGTGTATTTCCATATTCCATACCTGTAAGAACTACTGAGAAATCCTCATTTCAATAGAGAGCAGTACAGGGAAGTATGTCTTAACCTGGAGTATCTTAAAGAAGATTGTTTTTTTCTATAGATAGTTACCTATGTGTTAGGTTATGAAATCAGTTTAGTCAGTTCTAATAGAATTTTTGTGAAATAAAAATAGAATAAAATAGAATGAAGCAAAAAATATGACTGTACATCATATATTAAAAGTAGGAAAATAATTACATTTTGAAACTTGGGTTTCAGTAACATTTATATACAATGTGGGTACTTGTGAGAGTGTTTGTGTTTGCCTATATTGGGTGGTGATGAAAGATGCATTTCTAACAGCTGATCTTAGTAAAGAAAATTTTAAATTGCTATCTTAATTGAGTAGGAGAAGATAGAGGCAAGATGGAGTCATGACATTTCTTAACATTGCTGTTAAAAATCACTAAGAATGTTTCTCACTTGTCATTAAATCTTTTAAATGTATTTTTTTCCCTCATGAGATACACATTTAAAGTTGGACTGCTTCATGGGGTGTTTCCCTAGGACAGGAGAATGAGTGAGGAGAATTCAAAGGTAACCTTGTCAAGGAAAGGCAACCCATAAACATCTGACAGAGGGTTTGATCTTCATGAGTGATCATGTACTTCCTAGAGTCTAAAATATTATCTACGAAAAGAAAAAGAATATTAGAGAATAAATATAAATCCTCAGCAAACATAAAAATTATATATATAAACATATAAATTTGACCCTGTAATAGATTACACCATATTATAATTAGCATGGCATATATGTTATTTTTAAGCCTTCATTGGGGAATTTGAAACATTATACAGACTTTTTGATTATAAAATTACAAGAAAAATATCATTACCAAAGACTGTTTACTTAGGTTATAAAAACAATCAAATGTTTTTGAAAATGAATTATGGCATTCTTTAGTAGACGGGATGGTCCCTCGAAGATCTCCACGCAATCCTTGCACCGTGTGAACATGATATGTTAAAAGGTAAAAGGAACTTGTAATTAGAATTATTTACCTTAAAACCAAGAGATTTCCTGAATTATCAAAAATGGTGAGATCTTATCACATTAGCCCTTAAAAAGAGAGAATTTTCTTCAGCTGGAGACAAAAAAGATATGGAGGAGAAGTCAGAGGTGAGAAGTGTCTGACACACTTGGACCATTACTGGTTTGAAGGTGGAGGGGACAATGTGATGAGGAGAGAAGGTGGCCTCAAATAGCTGAGAGAGGATGGCAGTCAGTAAGGAGATGGGACCTCAGCATGAGAGCTGCAAAGATTTGAATTCTTCTGGCAGCCTGAAGGAGCCTGGATAAGGCCTCTCCCAGGACCTCTAGGGCAGAGCCCAGGCCAAGGACACTTTTATTTCTGCATGATGAGACCTTGAGTAGAGGAATCAGCTGCACTCTCCGAGAATTCTAACTGACAGAATTGTGAGACAATACATTTGTGTGGTTTCACACTGTTGAGACTGGTCATTTGTTATGGCAGCAATGGAAAATGAATGCACATTTTGAACTTAAATGTTTATCCTTCATGTGCTAGAGTGACTGCAGGACTATACAGTGACAACTATTCAATGAAAATAATTACTGTTATGATTATACTTTTTGCAGTCTCTACAGTACTCCAAAAGTAAGTTAGACTTTGCATTAAGGCATCAATAGGGTGAGATGGAAATGCTAAGACTAATACTTTCTGCCTAAAATTCTTAACGTGATAGTTACATATTGATGACTCGGTGATTTCTCCCTTTGATGGGTTTGTGAAATTTGCTCTACTTTTAAAAATGGCCAATCTGGAAACAATGACTTCTTTTAAAATGGATTATACAGATATTTCCCAATGCTGAGCAAGCATGGAAGAAAAGATCAGCTATGATGAAGAAAGAGCAACAAAACCTTTATTCCGAGTCATTCAGGTTGAGGTTACATAAGATGATAAGAGCAGAGATGAAAATTTGCAGTGGTTTTTATTAAACATGTGCTTTGCCCTTAACTTGTTTAATACCATGCTCTCTGACATAAATTTACAATATAAATATATATCTTATTTTCTGCTTAGTTAACTTTTTTCCTGATACATATTACTTTTTTCCTTTTCAAAGTGCTTAAAATTAGAGAATGAGTGTTTAAATGAGATATTAAAAAATGAGTGTATTTCTTACAAGAAAACTAAACATTTATGGAGGACCTACTTTAACTTTACTCAGATGCTCATTGGACACAAACTACAGAAATAAGCTGGCATTTTTCCTCTGAGTTCTCAAGCCTTCAGATTTGCTATGATCTTTCATGTTCAGTATGCAACCTTGCCTTTGTCTTTATAGAAAAAGAGAAGCATACACATACAGAGGCTAAATCAGGATTTTGAGAAAAGGAACAATTTCCTCTGGATTTCATGAAGGAAAAGGGTGAAACTTGTAAAGAGGGAAAACACAGGGGAGAAGCAGACCCTTAGGAGCAGGGTGGAAGCCATGCCAGGAGGTTGGGAGTGTGTATAGGCTTACCTGGGCCTCACGGCTCCTCCAGCTCAGCATCCCAGGCTTTGAGGCATTATTGAGATATCTGCATTATATTTAATAAGAAACTGAAATTCCAGTTTGAGAAATTCCAGTTCAAACACATTTGGGAAAATGAAATAGCATTTAGCTTTTCTACCCATGCTAAGATACTGGCTGTAGCCCCGTGATTCAGAAAACAATCCCTTTAAGTTGTATTAGTGCATTAAAACTGGATATATGATTCTGTAAAATATGATAAGAGAACTGAAAAAAATGAATAACTGTTTTTAGCTCTGTGGTTATTTTTGACAATGTATGCCAACGTAATTTTAATTCACATAATTTATTTAATGTGCTTTCCTTCTTATTTAGTCTGAGACATTTTTACCCTTTATATATAATTATATATGTATACACACACATATATATAGTGGTAAATGTTATGTGTATTTGTTTCACATGCAATTTGGAGCATTTGATACATCTTTTATTTTTAGAATGATATATTCAAGTAAAAATTATTTCTCTTTCAAAATCAGAATATAAAAATCAAAAAAATGCAAATGCAATGCTTATAAATATGATAAGAAATGGATAACAAAAAGAAAAGCATAATTAGCATAAACAATAAGCTGGGTATATTCTAAGCCATTCTGCTAAATGACTAATAGAGAGAAAAAACTATTTCTTCTCATCACTGCTAAGGATAATACTATCATAAAGGTAAAAACTGAAACCACAGGGGCACAATATCAGGAAATGACTTTGTATTAACCCAGTAGTATAGTTTCTTGCAAGCCAATACTCACAGACAGAAGGGTCAGTACATGAATGTGTCTTCCTTTCTCTGGTCATCCTACAGGAAGGCACGCATGGACCACAGCTCAGATGAACTGAATATACTGGGAAGCTCTGCTCCTGGTAAGGGATCTCATCCTCAGTGCTCCCATTTATATGACGTGCAACTGGGAATGGCCCTGCCAATAAGGAACAAATTGTTTTATTGGCTCCAGCTGTTTACAGAGATGCTGTAAACCAGTTTCTAAGAAGCTGGGGTTTTGTGCAAAGCTTCCCCTTGGTTCTGTGGGGATTAGAATTCAGGGCAGCTACTCTTAATGGGGTGGAATCCTCAGTTCCTGTATCTATATTTTCCAGGCAATCTGGGGAAAACACCCTGAAACATTCCTGTGTGCAATCCTACCTGTGTCCATACTTAGTGCAATAAAAGCTTATTTTTTGCTTCACAGAAAGATCAACCAGCAGGGACATAGATGTATGGAAGCTCTGACATAATCTACCTGTGGTTCTCTTTACAGCCTGGATATCTACATATACTTGGAAAATAAGAGAAAAGACAGAGTAAAGGTTTACCCAAGAGGTTTTTTAGGCGACTCAGAGTGTAGCACATCACTTCCACCTGCTTTTCATTGGCTAGAACTTACTCATGTGCTTACACTTAATGGCAAGCAAGATATAACTAGTTCCCTTAAGAAAAGGGACATGCGTTCAGTGACTAGCTTGAAAATTTTTGTCACAATAAAAGTAAGATATGCATTACAAAGTGGTTATATTTTCTTTTCAGATTATTCTCATTTCAGATTGGTTGTTGAGACATTTTCTTGGAGCATAATAACAGTGTCTTTCTTACTCACCTAACATAATTTCTTTAAGCTAAATGCTAGAAACTGGTAACTGCAGGTGATAGTGTTACTTGTTGTAAAGAAGTATTTTGTATATACAGTTTTATTTGCACATGATGTACTTTGAAAATGAAAAACAACACAAGATCTCTTTTATCACCTAAAACTGACATTTGTAGTTAAATTCAAATTATGGAATATTGTATATAACTGTCTTCAAAATCAACATCAGTATAAAAAACAAATTTCAGTGGATGTTATGCTGGATACACCTCACCTTACATCTACTCTGTATAAATAATGACACAAAAATTTTATTTTAGATCTTGAAATTTTTTAAAGGATTTTTTTAAATGTGCAGAAGGTTTGAAACAATAAAAATCATGCTGTGAATTTTTAATAATTCTGCTTAAACAATAGCTACAAAAATACAATTTAAGAAAAAAGAGATAATGAGAAATCTGTTAACAACTAATAATAACATACAAGAAATCAAGAAATAAGTCAAAAAGAAAAAAAAAAAGAAATAAGTCCATTTTAAACTTCATCGTATAGAGTGCTTGACAAAAAAGTGCAATTTATGAACTACTTGTTACCTATTTGGACTTGCTTTGTAATGTTCCTTAACTATCAAAAACTATTTACAAAATGTATTACTTCTTGAAAGACAGGAAGTTCCC